>NC_086455.1:79326187-79666187 GCF_028390025.1 Pseudophryne corroboree | reverse complement strand
CCCAAATGACCCTGATTAAAAGTTTACATACCCTGGAGATTTTGGCCTGATAACATGCACACAAGTTGACACAAATGGGTTTGAATGGCTACTAAAGGTAACCATCCTCACCTGTGATCTGTTTGCTTGTAATCAGTGTGTGTGTATAAAAGGCAAGTGAGTTTCTGGACTCCTGAAAGACCCTTGCATCTTTCATCCAGTGCTGCACTGACGTGTCTGGATTCTGAGTCATGGGGAAAGCAAAAGAATTGTCAAAGGATCTGCGGGAAAAGGTTATTGAACTGTATAAAACAGGAAAGGGATATAAAAAGATATCCAAGCAATTGATAATGCCAATCAGCAGTGTTCAAACTCTAATTAGGAAGTGGAAAATGAGGGATTCTGTGGAAACCAAATCACGGTCAGGTAGACAAACAAAAATTTCAGCCACAACTGCCAGGAAAATTGTTTGGGATGCAAAGAAAAATCCACAAATAACTTCAGCTGAAATACAGGACTCTCTGAAAAAAAGTGGTGTGGTTGTTTCAAGATGCACAATAAGGAGGCATTTGAAGAAAAATGGGCTGCATGGTAGAGTCGCCAGAAAAAAGCCATTACTACATAAATGCCACAAAGCATCCCGCTTACAATACTCCAAACAGCACAGAGACAAGCCTCAAAACTTCTGGAACAAAGTCATTTGGAGTGATGAGACCAAAATTGAACTTTCTGGCCACAACCATAAATGTTACATTTGGAGAGGAGTCAACAAGGCCTATGATGAAAGGTACACCATTCCTACTGTGAAACACGGAGGTGGATCGCTGATGTTTTGGGGATGTGTGAGCTACAAAGGCACTGGAAACTTGGTCAAAATTGATGGCAAGATGAATGCAGCATGTTATCAGAAAATACTAGAGGAAAATCTGCACTCATCAGCCCGGAAGCTGCGCATGGGACGTACTTGGACGTTCCAACATGACAATGATCCAAAACACAAGGCCAAGTCGACCTGTCATTGGCTACAGTGAGATAAAGTGAGATGGCCACTCCAGAACCTTCAGTGTCCTGACCTCAATATCATTGAGCCACTCTGGGGAGATCTCAAACGTGCAGTTCATGCAAGACAGCCCAAGAATTTACAGAAGCTGGAGGCTTTTTGCCAAGAAGAATGGGCAGCTTTACCATCTGAGGAAATAAAGAGCCTCATCCATAACTACCACAAAAGACTTCAAGCTGTCATTGATGTTAAAGGGGGCAATACACGGTATTAAGAACTGGGGTATGTAAACTATTGATCAGGGTCATGTTGGTAGTTTCTGTTGTCAATATGATTTAAAAAGAGTAAACACCGTTGTTTGACAATAAATGAGTTCACCCAACCACTAACCATGAGTGAAAGAAAAGTTTGTGAGTTATCATTCATATTCTCTGACAAATAGCCAGAAAATCACAAATTCTGCTAGGGTATGTAAACTTATGAGTACAACTGTGTATATATATATATATATATATATATATATATATATATATATATATACAGATGGGTCCACATTTATCTTGACCATTAATAGTATTAACTGAGACTGGCCAGTCAAACTTAATTCCCTGCTGTAATGACTTAATCCCCTGCTGTATTGTTCTCTGTATTGTATTGCAGCTGAGAACAATAGATGAATGTTTTTTGCTAATAAGTCATGTTGTGCCTAGGTGCAGAAAACTAGTCAAGATAACCATGGACCCATCTGTGTGTATCTATATATATATATATATATATATATATATATATATATATATAAAATCTATTGTAAAAGGTCGCACAACACTAGAAAATCTTTTGTAGGTGCAGGGTCGAGTAATAGTATATATCCATCCGTTCCATGTAAATCCATCAAGGGCTCACACACAGATCAGACCAGCACACTTTTTTAAATGCAAAAATGTGGTTTATATTTTGAATCATGAGTTCAGCACAGCGGCACACGAAAAGATTCCAGCATATCATACATTACATTCCAATGGATCCAATGATATACATGCCAAGATACAGAAACGAGTATAGCCAAGTCAGCTCATCTGTGTGTGTGTGTGTGTGTGTGTGTGTGTGTGTGTGTGTGTGTGTATATATTATATTATATTATGCCTAAGCACATTGCACAGTAGAAATACTAAGCCAGCGTGCTCCCCAATCCGGGCATCTACACACTTGGGGGCACCTTCATTTGATCCCCAACAAAACTACCTTATGCTTTCCATAGATGGCCCAGATCTTCCCCATTCTGTCTACAGTAAATAGAGGGTTGCCCTAATTTGATGCAGTAGGATGTCTACTTTTTTACATGGTATACTTTATTGGGCTACATGTTATTTCGAGATGCAGTCAGGATGCTGGTGGTCGGGATGCTGGCTCTCAAAATACCTGCGCTGAGATCCTGAGAAGCGCCCAAAATCCCAGCGCTGGAACTCCTATACTGGAATCCTGATTGCCAACATCTAGAACGTAAGTATTCCGGGGTCTCCTAGATTTTAGTCGTGGAGAGGGTGGTGGTGTATGTATTGACTGCAGGGTGGGAGTTAGGGTTAGGCTGCTGGCAGGGGGATTAGGGTTAGATTGTGGAGAAGGTAGGTTTGTTAGGCTGCGGGGAGGGGGGGTTAGGTTTAGGCATGACTGGGGAGGAGTTAGGCTGGGGGGTGGTGAAGGTTAAGTTTAAGCTGTGAGAAGGAAAGGTTATGATTGGGGGGGTAAGGGGGCAACATAAGCATACACCCAGCCCCTGTCGGGATTCTGAGCATCGGGATGCCGGTATCGGTCTTATCACTGGTGGCATCCCATCCACCAGCATTTCGTATCACACCCTTTATTTCTACACATTTTTATGCTTTTACATTCAAGATGGCATAATCTAACCAAAATCACACTAACAAAAACAAAACATCACATTATCATATTCTAGTGCAGATGTTCTAAAAATGTGTACAATCCTCATATACTGTAATTTCTTAGTCATTGTTAGGAAAAAAAATTGCATTTAGCTCACTGATTATTTAAAGCATTATATTGTGATTTTCTGTACACAGCAAACAGAATAGAGCACAAGGATTACAAACAGAATATGCTGTACTAGCCATAATTCACTGGTAATTGAATATGCAGCCGTACAAGAACTAAACAAATAAAATGTTATCCTACACTGACCATCTAAATCAGAGGTTCTCAAACTCTGTCCTCGGGAGCCCACACAGTGCATGTTTTGCAGGTAACCCAGCAGGTGCACAGGTGTATTAATTACTCACTGACACATTTTAAAAGGTCCACAGGTGGAGCTAATTATTTCACTTGCGATTCTGTGAGGAGACCTGCAAAACATGCACTGTGTTGGCCCCCGAGGACCGAGTTTGAGAACCTCTGATCTAAATGGTTTAGTCATCCAAAGAATCACAAACCTGTAAAACAGATTAAATCATTGAAACCCATAATCGTTGAGAATCCCTTCCATGTTTAATGCAAGCCAGTACTCTGGCCATATGTATTGTATCGTATCATATAGTAATTTACTGCACAAGATTTTGTAACACAAAATTCATTAGGGACCCAGACACTATGAAATAATTTCATTCTTAAAATGAAAACTAAATTATTCTGGCAAAATAATTTTCTTCTAAATAAGTCATTACCTGCAGCTTCCAAACACTTAGGCAAACCTACTTATGCACATTTTCAGTGCTGTGAAGTTTCAAGTTGTCACATTGTGGAATAAGATGCTGTTTTCTGCCATTAGCCAGGCAGAAACAATATTGCGCCAGGCACTAGTCAGAGAATGCCGGTTATAACAACTAAACCCCCATGAGTACCGGCGTTCTCTGACATAACAGCGCGCTGAATTGAACAGCATCAGGACCTCCTTCCAAGCGCTAATCAATCCGTGCTGAATTAAATCGAGCCTAAGAATTTAAAGATACATTAGTTATACATCAATAACACTTGAAATTATGTAATTTAGCTTAGTTAATACATGATGTAGAGATGTAACATGAGGCCATGCAAATGGTGATAGTAATGTGAGAATCACTTTACCATAACCTCCCTTTTCAAGTAGCGAGTGGAAAGTAAATTTTTCCATTGTTAAGGAAACCGTGTCTGTGCTGTTGTGGCTGGTGGGAATAGTGCCTCTCTTATGTAATTTGCTTATCTGGTTGGATGTCTGGTTGTCCTCTGCTAATTGCTGTTTGGGCTGACCAATGCCTGCATCCTTCCCCTGGATCTTGAGCAATGTCAATATTTCTCCTGTGTCTCATTTGCCAAAATCTGGGACATGTGCTACATCATTTTAGGAACTGTTCACTTTTCTTATTCAGAAATCCTGCAAATCTGTCCCAGCCTTTCAGTATACCTGCAACCAATGCATTGTATCTCACCTCTCTCTGGTAGACTGCTTTTTTTTTTTTGCTCCTTTGCTCTGTTTTCTTTTATTCTGTACCTGCTTGCCTTTATATCAACATGCTTTTTTCTGTAGCATTCATTCTCCTATTAATTCCCATCATATGTCCAAAGACAAGAATAGGATTCTTAGAGAAAAAAAAAAAACTAGCAATGTCACGAGATGTGTCTGCTGTTTGGAGTTGATGGACAACAAGGTTCAGGGGCTTCAACAGCTATAAAAGTAGCTGCGGGATGTCGGCAGTATCTGTGATGTCAGCAGTAACACAGTTGTGCAGCTGAGCTTAGTCCTAAAGGTCACCTACATTCTGACAGTTGTTGTACAGTATATGGAAGTTTCATCCTGTACAAATTCTAAACTGTTTAAGATCTAAGATAAAACAGGACTGGAAAAAGATTAAAAAAAGAAAAGAAAAAAAACACATGTTTTGTTTTAAACATTTTTTTTTAAACCAGTTGTCTTTTTTTATTAATGTTTTAATGAAAAAATGATTGACTCGTGTATTAGAAACTTTGATCAACCATGTTTTTAATGCTTTCTAACATTTATAATATTATTAGGCTTTGATTTAATATCTTTCAATAAAAACTATATTTTGCATCTTATTATGCCTATTACATCTAAAAAAAAATGTAGATGGACTAAACATATTAATTAATACATAAAAAGTACAACCAGAGATAGATGAAACTGAAAATAAGAACAGGTAGTTAATGTTAAGCATTAGTCCTACTTATTATTATAATTAAATAAATCTGAATAGTAATACAAAATGAATAATGCTGAAGCACTTTTCAGAGAATCCCTCTCCTCCTCTCCTCTCCTCTCCTCACCTCATCTCCTCTGATTTAGGTAATTAACTGTAGTTAATAGAATAGCTCACAAGTCTCTATTAACAGTAGTGCTCACAAAGTTTGGGAACATGACATTTTTATCCCAGAACTTCGCAGTTGGCCTTAGATGACTTTGATCCTCAATTCCCTTTCCCTCCTTCCCCTGAATACTTACTTATTAGATTATTTTTCTTAGATTGTACTGTTTTGTACATGTATACAATTATTCTTGTCAATTCATGTATTTATATATCACTCCTGAAACTGCTTATTGATTGGTTTAAGCTTATCTGTCCGTAAACAGCACAAAGTCTGAGAATATTGATATCCGGACAGGAGAAGAGTTTCTGTGTTTAATTCTTTTGTGTGAACCACTGTAATGAGAATTATAAATGTTGAGTCCCGTTTGCTTCACAAAAACTCACAGTACTTTGCATCTGGTGGCACTGTTCCAAATTGTCTGTCTGTTGACGACAGTTGAGGAATATATCGGAGAAAATAATGGTCTTTCAAATCCCCTTTGCTCCTGAGTACTGACCTCTGAACTTCATTAATTTGTCGATGTCCAAATTAAAAAACTCACTATTGAAACATTTGATGAATGCAGCAAGGGCCATTATCCATTGCCATTGGCAACCCCCTCCCCTTCAACCTGTATCTGACATAGACCTTACACCTGTAATCTCGAAAAGGAAAATGCAAAAAGACAGACCATTTAAATGAAAAAAATACTTTAATAAACACACAACACAAAATGTAATTTCAGGCATCTTTTGTTTTATACTACCTGTTCATGCTGGAGTTCACTTTCCAATGGCACATGTAAAAAAAACGGTCTCCTTGCATCTCTAGTCCAAAAAAACACTATTCCATGGAACAAGTCTTTGTACCCTGTTGCTTGAAAACAGGGACGGATCTAGACTGTTCTTTTTGGCGATTTAAACATTAATACAGACTCCTCTCTACTTATTACTCCTCCCACTTCCAGTCCTGCCCCTCCCATGTTTTAGACTGTGATGTCATCCCCCGGAGGCAAGAGCAGGGCAGCTTCACCTGTAGCTCACAGTCAGTCAGGAGGAGGCTGAGAGAGAAGGGCCCTGGGAGTGGCAGGGCGTGCTGGACCTTACAGTTCCACCACAATTGAAAAACTATAGGGTACACAGGCTTGCATTAGATACCTTACATAAAAGCCAAAGACGTGTGCAAGTTTTAACAATAAAAATAGTGTATTCCTAAGACTTCCTAAACACAATACCTGCCCACCTGAGATAATGCAGTGTCCTATAACCTGGCTGCTCATTAATGTACTGCCTTGATGCAACCAACAATATGCCAAAAGTTCCCATAGCATTATTTCTGAGAATGTAAGATGCATAGAAACACACACCTGATAAATAACTTTACAGAAGAATTAAACAGCGGAAGTGAGTGCAACTGCAGCTTCTCCTAATGCAGTTTACTATCTGCACCCCTGCCCTGTCACACTGTCTACCAACAGAAAGTGCAGTAACATTGACAGGACACTGCCACAACACTGTACAGTTATTCAGAATAGAGCTGTCTGACAGTACATAATACGTTCATGTCATCTGACTAGTCCCAGAAGCAGCCTCCTTTTGTCCCCCCTCCTTGTCATCCTCCGGCCGGACGGCATTCTCTTAATCACAGCGATTGAGTAGCAGCACACTAGAGAGTCAGCATGACTCATTACAAAGCCACCGGCTGGCTGCTGGTCCCTTCACAACAGACGCGCTGACATCGCAGCTCACCCCTTTGCCTATAGCTGCAGCAACAGAAAGTTCCTAAGTGGGCGTGGCTGTATCTGTAAGTTGGGGGGGCGTTTTGAGGGACCAACCTGTAGCCACTTACAGCCTTAGGAATGGCAGATAAAATAATGAGATATTTCTCACTCCCTTCTCCTGTCCAGTAAAATGTTCCTATTTTCTTTTCTTTTTTTTTACATTAGTGATGGAGCACAAGTTTGATATATAAAATGGGAGCACAAAGAGGGTACATTCAATAGAGGAGCATATGGTTGGTGTATTACATGATGGGAGAATACTGGTTTAATATGTGAAAGCACTGTTATGTTAATATTAAAAATGGCAAAAATGTATTGCATGACAATGCACTTTGTATTGCTATATTAGTAGTGAGTTCTAGTTTCTTACCACATGTAGAACATACAGATGTGCCCTCATTTATTAGCATTTATGTGCCATATGGCTTGACTTTAATCACAGCACATCTGCACACCAACTGACTTTTAGGGGGCAATTCAATTGTTTATGCGTGCCCGATCTCCTGTCTAAAGTGACAGGAGGTTGGGTGCAGTAGTCAGTTGCTGGGAGTGACACGAAAAGTGCCCTTTGGGTGGCCGACACCAGGGCTGGATTAAGCCTTGGGGGGGCTCGGAGCACTTAAGTCAGGGGGTCCTGGCGGAAGGGGGTGGGGGGGTTTAAATTAGATTGTTATCTATATTGCATTTAAATCAATGGTGTATATTAGATTTCTTGTTGTAGAACAAAGACAACTTAAACAACCTTAAAATGCACATAGCAAAACAATATATTGCAAAAATGCAATAGCAGCAGCCTCTGTATTACTTACAGACTGGGACAGGACTCAGGAGGACTCTCTGTGTGTCTCTCTAGACCCTAATGCTCTCATTAGGTAACAGGTTACACAGGACCCAGACTCCCGGGCGGGGAGGAGAGAAGCTGGGATCCCTGAGTGGTTTACAGCTCTCTCCTCCTCCTATCTCTCATCTGGTCGGTAGCTCATGAAACCTGATACTCCTGTGTCTCTGCCTGCACTGCATACTGCCTGGCTCGTGTTCTGGCTGCCTGTTCTGCTACTGCGCAAGGGATAGCTAGGGATGTTAGTGAGCTCCAGCAAGGGTCACCCTGCCCCTGACAGTATGCCCTGTGCCCTGCGCGCACTGACAGCCGCTGGGACAAACAATTTAATTCCCAATGTGTACTGGGGGAAAAAACTCATCAAATTTCCAGCAGTATATACTACTGCACCTGTGTATAATGCCTGCATGTATATATTGCTGCACCTGTGTATAATGCCTGCATGAACCCCATGGCTGATATATTGTGTGTAAATCTGGCTCTGGTACTAACCAGTGCCTCCTGAGTCATTTACCTCACCGCTCGTCCCTGGTATGTAATGCAGGATCCTGACTATATATCTACAATGTCTAGGTCGATAGTTAATAGGTCGACACCATATGTTTGACATGCATTAGGTCCACATTGACAAAATGTCAACCTATGAATAGTCGACACTGGAAAAGGTTGACCGGTACAAAAGGTTGACCATTGCAATGGTAGACATACATTTGGGGGAGGGTTCTATCCTTGACTATCCATGTTACAACCTTTAGTAACCTTGTGTCTAGCAAAGTGAGAAGCCGTGCCCAAAGTGTGGTGAGTGCAGCATGCCCGCGAGGGGACGCATTCTGCAAATGGTTGTCCCACATGAATAACTATCAACACTAAGCCCAAAATGCAAAAAACTCTGTCAACCTTTTTTGTGTCGACCATTGTCACATCGACCTTTTGAACCTGTTGACCTTTTGTATGTTGACATTTTGTCCATGTTGACATTTTGTCAATGTCTACCTAATGCATTACAACCATATGGGGCTGACCTAATGACTGTAGACCTAATGACTGTAGATCTTGTATACCACACTCGTGTAATACAGTAGGTAAGTGCAGTTTTTCACACAGCCCTGATCCAGGCGCTAATTGATTGTATTACTTATTTTTAATTTAAAATTTATATTAGACTATAAGCTGCAATCCCTGTCCAGCTGTACCTGTGTACATACAGCTAAGGCTTGATCATAAATTGATCAAGAAGATACACAAGAAAGAAAAGGAAATGACTGATTGCGCTATCTCTCCAGGTGCGTATATGAATAAAGACACGTTTTCATCACTTCTCTGGTATTTATTTTAGTACAAACGTTATGTCCCATACGACAGTATATTAAAAACTCAATATGCATGCATACTCATTATGAGCTCATTCTAAAAAATTTTTTTAATAATAATCATATAGTAATATTTCTCTGTTTAGACATCCAGTGCTCAAACCTATTAGAAACAATGAATAGTAATTCCACTACTAATTTATGTGCAACATAGCTTGTATATCCACAGCGTTAAAACGGTATTTTTCCAAAGATGAAGAAACTCAGTTCTTTGTATATAGACACAGTTTCCACAACATTGAATGATGTTTTTCCAGTTGTGTTAGAACTCAGTCTTTTGCATATGGCCACAGTTCTTATTCATATATTGAGCATAGTCCATACACTGACAGTTTAATCACTGAAATAAGCCGCTTACCACCGTGTCCGTGGATACAGACGTGTTGGGGAGTTCCTCGCCGTGCACAGCGGTGATGGTTTTGCTTTCTCCCTCCCCGTCTGTCCTCCGTGGTTGTAGCGGTGTTGGATGGTTTCTAACCCTCAGCGTGTTTGGGGCCGCTTGTATGTGGACGATTTGCAGAGTAGACTCTCCACCTGGCTGGCCGCGTCTCCTCTGATTGCGGTTCAGCTTTGGCGGCAGGTGTATGAAGTCTCTTTGGTTGTCCTTAGCTTCCAATCCGGCAGGGTAGATCCCAAATAATGATGTCGCTGGTCACTTAGCAGGGTGAAAAGCAATTTCTAACGCGTTTCGCACACAGGTGCTTCCTCAAAGAGTGATTAAACTGTCAGTGTATGGACTATGCTCAATATATGAATAAGAACTGTGGCCATATGCAAAAGACTGAGTTCTAACACAACTGGAAAAACATCATTCAATGTTGTGGAAACTGTGTATATACAAAGAACTGAGTTTCTTCATCTTTGGAAAAATGCCGTTTTAACGCTGTGGATATACAAGCTATGTTGCACTTAAATTAGTAGTGGAATTACTATTCATTGTTTCTAATAGGTTTGAGCACTGGATGTCTAAACAGAGAAATATTACTATATGATTATTATTAATTTTTTTTTTAGAATGAGCTCATAATGAGTATGCATGCATATTGAGTTTTTAATATACTGTCGTATGGGACATAACGTTTGTACTAAAATAAATACCAGAGAAGTGATGAAAACGTGTCTTTATTCATATACGCACCTGGAGAGATAGCGCAATCAGTCATTTCCTTTTCTTTCAAGTGCAGTTTTTATCACATTAGCCAAAAGGATGCAAATTAAGTAAATTATTGAGCAAAAAAGATGCTTGGCGCGGCGGGTTACAGTTTTCATGGCGCGCCAAATGGGGCTATTTGAGGCAGTGTGTGGTTAGGTGTTTGTGTACACATCTGTATAGTTTTTCATGTAAAGGTGAAAATCCCTGAAATACCTGTGTGCTTCCATACTGATATTCCTAATCCCTGCTGAAAGTAACTACTAATGTTCTGACTGTATTTTCCAGATTCAGATTTGTCTACAGGGAGAAAACCGTAAGCATCTGGCTTTTCCCAGAACAGATATGTTTTATACTATTGCAAATCTGTAACTGAACTTTATTTTTATATTAATAGAATTCAATTTTCTGATGCACCCAGGTTACCAGCAGGGCCGGATTATGGCTTCGGGGGACCCAGGGCACTTAAGACAGTTTCAGGGGCGTGGCCTAACTGCAGCTGACGTGGCCATGCCCATTATGCAAATTACTGGAAACTTAAAAATGTTTTCATAGATTAGCCCCCCCCCCCTTCCCCCAGCCAAGGTCAAATCCACAGGGGGGTAAGCGATCAGTGTGATCTCTTCCCCTTGCACAGGCCGAAGAGGCTACTGCTGGTAAGCAGCAGCAGCTGCCCCTCTTCATCACAGACCAGCCAGCACACACCAGCGTGTGCTGGCTGGAGCACAATACTGCTGCTGGCAGGATGAGGGGGTAGGGGGGTAGGAGAGACAGGGGTCTGCAGTGGACCCCGGTAATTAGTACCTGCTCCATCCCGACTCTGCTGCACTGCAGTGTGTGCGGCATTTCCCTCCCCCTCCTCTCAAGCAGCGCGGAGATTCACTGATTCTGTAATCTCCAGCCTCCGCTGCAGCTGGAGATTTACAGAATCAGTGAGTCCCAGTGCTGTGGCATAGCTGCTCAGTCGGGGGGCCCCCTAAAATAGGTGGGCCCAGGGTACTTACCCCCTGCCCCCCCCCCCCCCCCTTAATCTGGCACTGGTTACCAGAAGGAGTGGGATTAGTTATTTGTTGTTTTATAGTACCTGGCAGACAAATGGAGCAGTATGATGACGTTTATGGACTAAGCAAATGTCAGATTGCTCAGATATCCTTAATCAGCACAGTTTCTGGTTGTCCACTGTGTGATATATGACTGAATAAATGAATAAGTACCTGTATCACTGATTAGTTAAACGCCACTGGCACTACAGTGGCTTTGGACTTTTAAAAGTCTATGAATAATGACATTTTGTTAGTATTTATATTTAAGCATAATTTAAAAGGAGGCATAAATCCAGTCAGCAGGTGTCACCCTGTGTTATTGGTCATGTCCTGACTGCAGTAACAGACTACCATGTTATCAGGACGCTCTGTTCAATCTCATACCTCCCAACATTCTTAACGACGAACTCAGGACCCCCTACGCGCAGCAGTGCCACACGCAACCCAAAAGGGGGCAAAGGGGTGTGGGCACAATCCTGCTAGCGTGAGCTTTGTTAAACTGAGCAGTGAGTGACAGGGGCCTCCCAACTGCCCACCCCACACACACCTTTACCACGGGACACACCATGTGGGACAGCGGGACAATGGCCAAAAAATGGGACAGTCCCGCAAAAATTGGGACAGTTGGGAGGTATGCAGTCTGGTCAGTTTGGAAACTGATCCTGTTGTATGTTCTGGTACAGGTAGCGGGATGAGCCTTCATGTGGCCATCCCAAAAGGCTAGAAATGTTTTGTAAATACTGTTACTACTAATAAAGGTTTTCTGTTTTATGTGCAGAAAGGGTTGTCCTCTGTATTTACTTTTTAGTATTGCTTGGAAGGTAGTCAATTATAAAATCATGAATTGGCTGATAGTCTTGTCCATGGGTGTAACTACAACTTTGTGGACCCCATAGCAAAATATTTAAAAAGTCCCCCCTCCCTCTTGTATGCACAAACAAATAGGGTTAGATTGGGGGGGGGATAAGATTACGTTGCTGGAGGTGAGGTGGTTAGGGTTGAGCTGCGGGAGGGGGGGAGGGTTAGAGTTACACTGTGGGAGGGTAAGGGGAGAGGCAAGGTCCTTTAGCCCATTGAATTTAGACTCAATACTTTCACGACTAGTATTACTGCTTATTGTCCGGCCAACAGATTAGAACCTGAAATGTGCAGCATACCAGAGCACTTACCAACTCCTTCTTCTGTAGCCTCTCTGCTCGTTGTCAGGGGTCTGCTCATTGTTTTATTGTGGGTCCATCCCTCCCTTTCCTGGCGCCCATGGCAAGCGGTCTCTGCAATTCCAGGTACTACTCTCTGCACATGTGCATTATTCTGTACACTAGAGTGTCTATTTGGCCTTTAGCAGGGCCATAACTACAGAAGGTGTGTGCGGAGTGTGACTGGAATGAAACTGGTCATAGGTTTGAATTCTTGGTATGGCAGAATATTGAAATGTGTTATTTAATAAAGTGTATTTTAACTGAATAACAGTGAGCTCTCAAGTTAAGTACATGATTTGTGTCCAAATCCATGTTCTTGCAGTTTTCTATAAATGAGAGCGAGAAAATGCGTCTGGCACCAGGGGAAACAGTGCTGTGGTAGTCAACCCATAATCGCCCCTATAACCCCTAATCGCTGGGACAAAAATAGCACAAAGTTACTAACATCTTGGTGTATGTAGTTGAATTTTGGCATGTGCAAATTTTGGTGGGACTTACATAAAATAAATGGTTTTTCACACGTTAACATGAAAAAAAGAAAAATCCAGTGCATTGATTTTGTGTATTGAGATGCAATTTTGGTGCAAATTCAAGCATTTTTTCAAAGAAGATTCTTAGCAAATGTGCGATTTTCATTGATGCCAATGTTGTTTTGACAGTGTTTGTACCGATGATGAATTGACATGATTTGGAGTGCGAAGTCGCATTTGATATGCTACTTCTATGCAAACTGATCCTTAATAAATTTGCAATTAGTAAAACTGGAGATTTTTGGGGAACAAAAAATGTCAAATCAACCTTTAGTAAATTCCCCCCCTAAACTCAAGCATGGATATCCTTAAAACCTGGACAGTAGTGGAGAAGTTTGGGAAACTTTGATGGGACCCGTGGCAGCAGCGTCATCAGTTCAAATGAAGGGTGGTGAGATCAGTCATCACCCCTCAAATTGGCAGCACGCCACTGTGGCTGTCTCTCTAGCTAGTCTCTGCTGGCTGTACGCAACATGCTGTTAGGAGTGACGGGATTATCTACTAGGGGGCATAAAAAAAGCTTGCCTAGGGCATCAAATTGATAAGGGCCAGCTTTGGGGACAAACATGAAAACAGTATTATGGGCCCTACACACTAGGCGATCCGCCGCCGAGCTGCCTGATGGCGGATACGGCCGACGGGCGACCCGGCGGCGGGGGGGGGGGGGGGGGGGGGTGATGGGGGAGTGACGTTTCTTCACTCCCCCCGTCACCTGTCTCCATAGCACTGCTTGCTAATATGGACGAGATTGTCCATATTGGCCTGCATGCATAAGCAACGGGGCACCAACGATTAACGAGTGCGGGTCCGCACATCGTTAATCGTTGGTGCCTACACACTGCATGATATGAACGAGTACGTTCATATCGTGCAGTGAGATCTGCCAGTGTGTAGGGCCTATTAGATCTGTGCATGATTAACAAATTATACACATACTTCTATACCTCAAAATTGTGTCTGTAATATAAAAACAATTTGAATATTCTTTTTAAAAGAATGAATACATAAATATGCTTATACTGATCCATACAGCATCTGATACAGGTACCTGAAATAATTATCCAAAGCTGGTAATATACAATTAATCAGTAACAAGTGTCCTAAGCAGAGATAGTAATACTGCTACAGTACAACTGTAATTTAGTAAAGAACAACTGTCCCTATCAAAATGGATAATTCTCTGTAGATGAACAAAAAAAAAAACCCTGTTTTATAAAAATGGAATGTTATTCCAAAAATTGGGTGGCACTCCCAACCCCCGGGAAGGTGGGCAAGACTACTGCATTTTGCTCCAACTCCTCACTGCTGACCGCACCCCTGGCAGCATCCCGTCACACAAGAGGTGGGTGGGGAGCGATTTGCACTAAATTGCATCATAATAGCCCCTGCCCCCCACTTTGCAATGCCGGCAATGTGGGCATTATTAAGGGGGGGCAGGGCTACAATGATGCCCCCGTAACGCCTCCTCTGCGCCCCCTCCTGTGCAACCTGGCTGCTCTCTCCCAGAGGGAGCAGTGAAAAATTGGGCAACTATGATTTAATGTCAGACTGGGTTGATTTTTTTTTTTTTTTGCAGGTTATGTGTAAAGAGGCTACAGTAACAGCTGGTCACAGCTACAGAAATAGGAGAGAGCAACAGAGGGTTGGAGGGCATCTAGCACTTATAAAGGGCTGAGCACATCCCCACGATAGGCTGGCCATGCCTCTTCCTGCAGTAGGACCCACTGCTACTAAGATGGGGGGCCCGTATTCTCTAACCCACTAAGAGGTCACTAAAAGGTCTTGTTATGGCCCTTTCAAAACATGATATTGGCAACCGATAATAACCGATAATATTTTCCTGCCTACTTCCCGTCACTCCACCTCCTTCAATGTACAACAGGCAAACAGAAGTCCCCACAGTATCCTACTTGAAAATGCCCATATCCCTACTGTAACAGTGGGGTGCACCCCAGGCAGCTGCACTAGATGTGCATGGGAAAGGGCTTGCCTGGGAGAGAGACAAACCTGCCATTCTACAGTTACAATTTTGGAGGACACAAAAGTGTACTGATATAGGCCCTCATTCCGAGTTGTTCGCTCGCAAGCTGCTTTTAGCAGCATTGCACACGCTAAGCCGCCGCCTACTGGGAGTGAATCTTAGCTTAGCAAAATTGCGAACGAAAGATTCTCTAAATTGCGAATAGAAATTTCTTAGCAGTTTCTGAGTAGCTCGAGACTTACTCTGCCACTGCGATCAGTTCAGTCAGTTTCGTTCCTGGTTTGACGTGTCAAACACACCCAGCGTTCGCCCAGGCACTCCCCCGTTTCTCCAGCCACTCCCGCGTTTTTCCCAGAAACGGCAGCGTTTTTTCACACACTCCCATAAAACGGCCAGTTTCCGCCCAGAAACACCCACTTCCTGTCAATCACATTACGATCACCAGAACGAAGAAAAAACCTCGTAATGCCGTGAGTAAAATTCCTAACTTAATAGCAAATTTACTTGGCGCAGTCGCACTGCGGACATTGCGCAAGCGCATTAGCGACTAATCGCTCCGTTGCTGAAAAAAAAATAACGAGCGATCAACTCGGAATGACCACCATAGTGTAACCCTTTGACCCTTTGCATGTTTCCGGTGTATCCCAATAATGACACTGGTAAAGCAGATGAATGAGCCCTACGCAATATGCATGCATAGTACATGATGCATGCTCATTGCTGTTTATTGATTACTTTCATTCCTCTGACTTTTTTGCTGGGATCAGCACATTGCTGGGACCGGCTTTACCGCTTCGAATCGCTGGTGGGGTAAATATCCGAATTTTCCCGAAACACTACAAGAGATTCTCCACGAAGGCGACAGATGTGAATAGATTTCACATTGACATAGACTTTATGATTAAAGCCCACACTGGAAGGATGTGTGACCCAACGACGATGTGACGCATTTCACATTGACATACACTTTATGATTAAAGCCCACACTGGAAGGATGTGTGACCCAACGACGATGTGACGCGTTTCACATTGACATACACTTTATGATTAGAGCCCACACTAGGAGGTTGTGTGACCGAATGATGGTGTGACGCCTTGTAAAGATACATTGGGCAGATATATTGTATGATGGTGCAATGCATATTTACTTACTGCATGTAAAATAGGTGTCATCCGTGGTATCGCCCCATTGCACGCGTAGCACATTCAATGTAACGATTCAATGAACAATGGTTCATGGTAAACACTATATGAAGTGTACGATATCATTGCGATCCATGTCTAAACAATATATTGTATGATATATGGCTAATACCTCTTTTAGACATATGACCCGGGAATTTCCCAGGTCTCACCCAGGTTTTTCAACTGCGCAAAAACCCAATGCAATGTTTCCTTAGTAGAGCACATTTGGTGCTTAAAAAAGCAAAGTTCAGTCATATATTTTTTTTGTGGTTTATTGTTTCATCCAATGGCCCAACACATATATACACACACACACACACACACACACACACACACACACACACACACCTCGGCACCCAGACACTACAGAAGAGCCGGAGTAAAGGGGGAGGGGGGGGGGACAGGGGGTAAGTACCCTGGGCCCTCCTATTTTAGGGGGCTCCCCGACTGAGCAGCTATGCCACAGCGCGGGGACTCACTGGTTCTATCATCTCCAGCTGCAGCGGAGGCTATTAGATGTCATAATTGGACCATATTAGATGTCATAATTGGACCATATCTCCAATAAATATTGTACAGAATGTATTTTGCACGGAAGGGGGAGGATGCTGTAGCTTTAACCTTTCTCTTTTACACTTCTTCAAAGCAAAAAAAAAAAGCACCCCCTACCCCCCCTCAAACTTAGACCTAGGCTAGGTGTGTCCCGCCTTCCTGGTAGTAGAAGCCATTTTTGGTGCGCCCCAGCTCCCACTGCACATGCATGTTGGAGATGGGACAGACCTTACACCTTTTATATGAATGGGTGAACGTCTGCACTCTGAAATGAAGACAAAACATTGCGTTGTCCTATTCAGTGTTTCAGCACTGTTTATGCTTTCGGCAGGAAAAGCACAAAATTAAAGCTTATTAAAAGCACTAAAACATTGTATTTGACAATGCTATATTGGGTGTTCTTCACCCAAGTGCCGCTGTTCTCCCAGTCATGCCTATTTCAGCCTTGCACTGATAATTTGGAGGGCAACCAATCAAGAAAGGTTTGTTATTTACAGAACCATTAAGTAAAGGACCAAGTTTTACTAAAGAGAGATGTAATATATACATACAGTACACACAATATACATATTCAGTGTATACTGTACATATATATTCACTATGCTTTTTTTTTTAGAATGGGGTTTGGTGGCATGACTTAATTATAAACTAGAAGAGAAATGTACTTCAATATTGCACGTCTTTTCTGTTATAGCTCTGTAGACATCAGCTTAATGATATCTAAATGTATCCAGTGTCAGTGTCAGTGTCTGAGAAGTTTTACTGGATTTAAAGACAAATGTCCTTTGTTAGTAATTATAGAGCTAGTTTATCAAGCTTGGCCGGGCTGCTGTCCGGTGTAATGTGCACAAGGAGATACCTCTCCTATGCTACTGCAACTAAACCAAATACATATTTGTAAAGGTCCATACACACGGTGAGATTGGGGCTATGCCCGATTATCACTATGCGACATGGACTGTGGTCTGTATCGGTATTCATTCTGACTATCTTTTACACGAGATAGTAAAAATTGACTTGCCTGCACAGTCTCTCTTTGCTTGCGATCAGGCTCGGACTGGCCCACAGGGGTACAGGGGAAACCATTGGTAGGCCCCACTGCCTGGGGACCCTCCTCTAGGGATCAGGTTCTAGGCTGTGCACTTGAATGATATATTATACATATGTTACCTTATACTACACAGGATTATGATGTATTCTCTACAGTACATTGCTGTCATTAATCTGGCACATTATCATGCATGCACTAGCATTAATTACTATGTAAATTATCAAGGAGTTCAGACCAGGTACTCTATAATGGTTAGCCAAACCTCTGTGGTGGCTGGCCACACCCCCTTTGGAGGCTGGCCACACCTCTAATCATGGGCCCCTACCACTACATACCCCCGGTGGGCCTTTCATGCTTCAGTCCGACACTGCTTGCGATGCCAATCCCGCGGGACCACGCATCGCCATCGCAACCTGTGCAATATGCACTAACTTTCCTAACTACTACAGTATATAGTCAAAATCGTAAGAAAAGTTAAGTGCATATTGCACTGCGTGTACACACCTTAAGTTGCTCTTATTTAATAACATTTCTTTTAACTCTGTTATATTCTGGACATGGAATTTTCCACTGCCTCTCTCAAATAAATTATAATAATGTATATTCCACTTTATATAAATGACATATTGGGGGTAATGTAAAAACATTAAATATTATACCATTATAATGACAGCTGGTACAGACGACGTGACATAAAAATGACTCTGAAGCTAAACATAAAATTTTGGCTTTGTATTAATGAAAAAAAAAAATTAGAGTGTCAGGATGCTTCAAATCTCTTAATTCAAGGTTACCAAAGTGTCTCTCTGTTCATTTGTTCTAAAAGTAAATTAAGAAATGATGTTAAAAGTAATGACACAGGAGATCCAACACTTCAAACACTTGTACATTTTGCATATTTTAAAATTCGTTTTTATTATGCAAATGTGCAGATCATTCTGATTTTACAATGAGGCCATCTGAAACACATGGGATAAAACCCAGTTACCCTATTAGGAAGGGAATTGATATTCTACTTAGGTACCACGAAAACACCTTTAATTAAGCTTGTTCCACTTACTCATTACATGTGAAATTCTAAAGCACTGTCTTACCTACAGTGGTTAGGTTTTATTTGCTTATTTGGGGGTGTAAACATCAGTTGTAGATCTACCCATCATCTCCTACTAGTTGCTACATAATGTGTTTATATCTTTTTTTTATATTGTACTTTAGCTACTATGGGGTATATTCAATTAGGGTCGGATCCATTCCGACATGCATTTGTCAGAATGGATCCGACAACCCCCATTCAATCTCATCTCAATTCGACCTTTAAAAAGTCGAATTGATATGAGGGACCCAGAGGAGGAGAGGGGAAGGAATGGGGGGCGGGGGGGGGGGGGGCGGGGACAGCCGCGGGCAGACGGAGGAGAGCAGCATTACAGTAGCGCTGCAGGAGGACGTCTCACAGCCGCCCGACCTCACGGCAGTGTCCACCTGGCTCCAGCAAGCGGGACCTCACTTGCTGGAGCTGGGTGGAAGCTGCCATGAGCGGCTGTGAGACATCCTGCTGCAGCGCTGTGCTGTAGTGCTGCTCTCCCCTGTATGCCCGCGGCTGTCCCCCGTCTCCCTGCGCCCCCCCCCCCCCTCTCCTCCTCTGGGTCCCACATCTCAGTCCGACATTTTTTTATGTCGGACTGAGATGGTCGGAAACAGGGCCAAATCCTGTCAAATTTGGGCCCGTTTCACTCAAAAGTGCGTGAATTGGCAGCTATACCGCCGATTCCCGTACTGTTCGACAAGTCGAATTAAAACTGATGGGACTGAATAGGTCGACGAAAACTGCCGTCTTTTCGACAGACGGCAGTTTTCGACACTAGTTGAATATACCCCTATATCTTGAAACCCAACGTTAACATTACAGAAATGTGTCATTACCACAAGATGTTATTAATATAATAATCCGTGACATCCCACTTGGTGGAGGCACAAGAGACCCCCTGCGTGCCCGAAAAGGTGGTGTGGCTCCCTGGACAGGGGGGGCATGGCCTTGCGTGAAGCCCCCGACTGCGTGCAGGCTGCCCCCGGAGACTCTTCCAGCAGTGGCGCTCCTTCTCAGTGACGGGAGGCGAGTGCTGTAGGATATTGTCACACTGCAGCACTCTGCTCCTGTAACTGCAGAGGAGTTGGCATTCTGGCGTCATCCCCTGGTCTGCACCTCCCTTGTGACGCCTCTGATCCCACTGCCACGACAAAGACAGGATAGATCATCAGGAGAGTAGAGGAGGACTGTAATGCTGGCAATGGGGTAAGTGTAGTGAGAAGAGGGTGAAGCGGGAGAGAGCTGAGGTGACCTGGCATATAATGGGACCATATCACTAGTATTTCATTGAAATTTGCACTAATGTTCAGTTGTAATTTAGGACAATTGGATACTCAGGGAAAAAAATAAGTATATATATTATATGATAGAATATAATATGCTCTCAAACTAGAATGAAACACTACCTTTTTCCCTTTTTCCACCAGTTTTTTTTTTTTTTTAAATAAATTCTGGAATCATGGCATCAGCATTGTGAGGTCGACATTCTCACTAGTGACATAGTATGACATAGGACTTCAGATTCTTGGACACAGCTAGGAGATTAGCGCATTGCTAGTGTGGCCAGAATTCACTGTTTGGAGTTATCCACTGAGCCCGATTGACCAATTATCTGATTATTTCATATTATATCTATTGAAGAGCCAGGTTATGTTAATATGGATTAATTTATTACCTTAACCGGTCCAATGAATGTTCACTAGTGACATCGCTTCAATTGAGGCCTTGATCATAATCTCTTACAAGATCTACCCCTGATGAAGTCTCGGTGGGAGACCAAACTTGTTGGGTTTTTATTGTTAATTTTGACTCCTAGGTTAGGTTTAGGCAGCAGACGGGGGTTAGGCGTACGGTGAAGACACGGGAAGGTTAGTGTTAGGGACCAGGGTGGGTTAGGGCTGGGCGCATAGAAGGGGAGGTTAGGGATAGGCAGCAAGCGGGGAGGGTTAGGCATCACCGGAGAGGGTTAGGCACCGATAAGGGAGGAGTTAGGGTAGGGAGAAGGTAAGGGTTAGGGGGCTAAGTGGGGGGGTTATCGGGAATTTTGAGGGACAGGATGCCGCTGTCAGTATACTGACCGCTGACATCCCGCCCATCGGTAACTCATACTGAATTAGACGATAGGGGGGTACAACGGTTAGGCACTAAAAAGGGGAAGTTTGGTTTAGGCACAAAGGGGGGGGGGGTTAGGTTTAGGCACGTGGGGGGGCAGGGTTAGGCATCGGGTTGGGGGGGGGGTATGAGGAGTAGTATACTTACGCAGTAACTGTCAGGATATTGACCAGCAGGATGCCGCTGTCGGTCTTATGACTAATGGCATCCTCAGCTCTGGGATCAAGTATCGCACCCCATGCCACCTATGAAGTACTGCAATAATTTATTAGGCTGCTTTGGCTAACAAATACCGTTGTGCAGCATTTGAACGATCTGCTTTACCACCACCCACTTCAACTTTCACTTTGTGTTACCTTCTCCGCAGATGTTAGCTCTTTGCAAACAAGCAAATGATGCGAACAGGCAGCTTAGCGATGATATAAAAAAAAAAGCATACAGACGTTATTCTGGGATTGCTACAGTATTAAGACAGAACACAGACACATTTTTGGAAACATATTAGCTTCATTACAGATCTTATTTAAATAATTATCTTTTAATATTTATGCCTATATTTGACCAGAATCTTTGATGATTGGTGTTCTTATTTATTAGAAACATTGTTTTGGGGACATCTTTTCCTTCAATTAACAAATTCTTGAACGTTCAGACAAATAACATCCTATATAATAAAAGGCTAACGCTGCTCCTTACCTCAATGGAGGGAATTCAAGTATTTTGGGCATCGGCGGCCACTAAGTGGCGCCCGACAGAGCAATCAAAGTGTTGCTCCATTCAGGCATGCACAGCTGTTGGTGCTGACATTACTGTTATATTATTCTGTCATTTTGACGGGCTGGTAACTAGTGTTGTGATGATTTTCCGTAATGTTACATGATGACATGGGTATAATCCGGATATTAAATTACCTAATAAACTTTACTGGAATCTTTGTCACTTAATAATACTTTTGCTCAGCGAGATGTCCCAGTTTATGATCATCCATTGGGAAATATTCATCATTTTCAAGTGCATCTGACATTCAATTTTGTTACAGGCTAACGCTGGAATTTTTCCCAATGCTCCTTAAGCAGCTTTTTGACAGCCCGAAAAAAAAATGTTTTAGGACTCTTAGCTGCCATTTTTGGTGGTATGCCTGACAGAGCAGAAAGCGAACTGTCGTCATTGTTTTAATCATGAATTCTATTAACTCGTACATGCCTGGAGACCTACTGCAAACAGATTAGACTGAAAGCTTAATTTCCCAAATCTGCACTACATAGATGTAGACACATTTTGATGTTTTATTGTTAACATAATTATGTTGTAGTCACTACAATACATAATTGTAAATTACACATTAAATAATTCAGGATCGCTATTAACACTTAATATATTCCCATTGCTGTGTTGCAGCAGTTCTCATGCCCTTTTGTGTTCTAGATCTAAATATGTACTGTAGCAAAAAGAGAACACTTCAGTAGGGTGTTTTTAAATTTTTTATAATGTTGATAATGAGGAATTAAAGCAATTTTAGAGATAAAGCACAGTTGATAAATACTTGTATGAGCGACTAAGGGTAAGATTTATCAAACCTTCTAAGGATGACAAGTTTAACGGTTGCCCATAACAACCAATCAAATTTTAGATATAATTTTATAGAATCTATTAGACAAATGATAGCTAGAATCTGATTGGTTACCATGGACAACATCTTTACTGTCCTTTTTTTATTATTCTTTATTTAAAATGATCAGCGTAAGTACATATAAGGTGAAACAGTGCACATAAATCCAATACAGACCGTATTTTATGTATAACAATACAAAAGGACAATGAGGAATGTTAAATGATTGACGGAGAGGACAAATGGGAAGGTAGGGCGAATGGACTTGGTGGGTGGGGGGGGGAATACTGTCCTCTGTTGAGGGTTAGATACATTTTCATCTAAATAACTTTTGACTCATTTGTGCTGCTGGACAAACTCCTGTAATAAGATGGAACCCATACTTGGCTGTGTGGACAAGCATGCGTACAACTGACCAGGTGTAAAATGTTATAACTCCTCTTACGCAGTGGGATGTAATGGAAGCCAAGATTGCTGGAGGTGCGGGATGCCGGCCGAACTTGGACATTTTTTTTATAGGGGCAAACATTTACAAGGTATGGTTTTGCCTGGTCTTTTAACCCCTTCAGTGGCAAGTTTTCAATTTTAAAACACACCCTGGGGGGGGGGGGGGTTAAATTTAAGTGGGAGCGGGTGGGAAGGTGCAGGGGGGGGAGGGGCAGGTGATGGGGCAGGGCGAGGTTATCACCTGACGATCGCCCACGGGCATCGCTGCGGTGATCGCCAGTCCCAGCGCTGATTCCTAGCTGCCTTTGCTGCACTGGCAATCAGCATAAGCAATTTCTCTTACGTACTGGGGTTCCATTTAGTACCATGGGGTATAGACTGGTCCACTAGGAGCCATGGGCACTTTAAGAATTTGATAGTGTGGGCTGACTCCTCCCTCTATGCCCCTCCTTTCAGACTCAGTTTAGAAAATGTACCCGGAGGAGCCGGTCACGCTTATGGAAGCTCCTGAAGAGTTTTCTGCATTTATTTTTCTGTTTGTTGTTTTCAGGCAGGTCTGGATGGCACGAGCCTGCCTGCTTCGTGGGACTAAGGAGGGGTAACGGCCCAACCTCTTGAAGGGTTAATTGTCCCGTTCCCCGCTGACAGGACACTAGCTCCTAAGGGAACTATTCACAAGCTCCATCACGGCGAGCGTACATTCCCGCAGCACGCCGCCTCCCCTAACAGAGCCAGAAGAAAGAAGAGTTGTGAGTACTAAGCCGGCGTCCCGGTTAGCGGGTCGCCGGCCATTATGGTGGCATGAGGGTAAGGAGATGCACGGCTTCTCACTGGGGCGGTTTGCGTCTCCAGTCTCAGTACACAACTACGTCTCAGTACACTGTACACAGTACCCACACTGGCAAACAAAGCCTTAAAACAGTTCTGGCTTCTTTTTAAACACAAAATTACCTCAGCCAGTATAAAAAAAGTGGGAAGATCGCGCGCCATTGAAGGGGCGTGGCTTCATTATGAGCGGGTCCAGCAGCTCACCAGCGCCATTTTCCCTCTGCAGTGGACACAGACGCTAACTGACAGGGACGTGCAGCTCCTCCAGAGTGACTCCGGATTACCTCAGCAGTACCAGGTGGTAATAGCAGGGGGAGGGAGCAATTATTAGTGTACTAAGTCCCCAAACTGGGTACTTAGTCTGCGACCCGGCTAAGCTTGGCATTAGCAATAAGGGCGCTGTCTGCTGGCTCCAAAAAATCTCTGTCTCCCCCTGAAAGAGCTCTTTGTGGGTTAATTGTGCTTTTAACCTTTCCTGTGTGTGTGTGTGCTGTCACATTTACAATATGTCAGGCAAAGAGTGTGTTTCATGTACGGCAGAGTGTTCTTCTTCCCCAGGGAGCTCACTACTATGTACTCAGTGTAGTGCACCTTCTCAGGCTAGCGGGGCTGAACCAGCGGGGCTGGATTCCATTAAAGGAATTATTTCCAATATATCTAAGAAATTGTCCCATCATGAGAAAGAGATGCAATACTTAAGACAGTCTGTGGATGAGATTATGAATAGAGACTCAGTTCCCAAATAAGCATCTCAGTACCCTGCCATTTGTCCACAAAAGCAAACTATGGCTCATATCCTGCAGTCTGACTCTGACGCTGAGGGGTCAGACATGGAGGAGGGGGAGGGAGGTAGATTCAGAACAGGGGGACGCTGCTCTGTCACAGGGAATAGAGGCTCTTCTAGAAGCTATCAGAGATGTTCTGCAAATTCCTGATAAAGTGGCAGAGGAGTGTGAGGAATCTAATTTAAATGTAAAAAAGAAATCCTCAGTCACTTTTCCTGTGTCAAAGGAATTGAATACCCTGTTTGAAGAACCGTGGGTTAATCCTGATAAGAAATTTCAGATCCCTAAAAGGTTAATCTCATCTTTTCCTTTTCCTCCGGAGGGTAGGAAAAAATGGAAAAATCCACCGATAGTGGATACATCAGTATCCAGGCTGTCCGGAAAATAGTGTTGCCTGTCCCTGGTGCAGCCTCCCTCAAATCCTTGTACAAGGCTGCTGGGGTGGCCCAGAAACCCACTATAGCAGCCGTGGCCAACCTGTGGCTCTTGAGCCACATGTGGCTCTTTCTTTATTCAAATGTGGCTCCCGACACTCAGTCACCTGACCACAACAGATCCTGGAAACTGGTGCACTCCAACCAGACACACAGCAGCACTACGGCAACTGAAAACTGGGGAGCCAGATACTGGGCTGTAGTGACATATGAGGGTGGGCTGGAGTGACACAAGGGGGAGCTGGCTGGAGTGACACAGAAGGATCCTGGCAGGAGAGACATAATGGGGGAGCTGACTGGATTGATACAGGAGGGTGCTGGCAGGAGTGACACAATGGGGAGCTGACTGGAGTGACACAGGAGGGTGCTGGCTGGAGTGACACATTGACACATGGGGGAGCTGGCTGGAGTGACACAGGAGGGTGCTGGTTGGAGTGACACATTGACACATGGGGGAGCTGGCTGGAGTGACGCATGGAGGAGCTGAAGTGTATTATGTGAATATGGTTTTTTCAATATATTTTATGTGGATCTGGATTTTTAAATTATTTTATGTGGAAGTGTCTTTTTCAATGCAGGTTATGTGGATCTGGCATTTTCATTGTATTTTATACCATGGGGTGTGACCTAGCAGGCACAAGGTCACACCCCATTTATGCACACGCGCCTTCAGCTTGATGTCGGTTCTTTGACTTACCTAACAAGATTTTTTGGCTCTTTGTCTCTGACTGGTTGGCCACCCCTGCACTATAGCATGTGCGTGGATTACTAATGCCATTGCTAGATAGTCAGGTAACCTAATTGAGGGGTTGGACTCCTTATCTAGGGGGGAGATTGTTTTACTCCTGCAACGTATACAGGTCAAACTTTATGGTGGAAGCCATAAAAGGAGTGGGTTTTCTTTATGCACGCACCATGGCTATGGCAGTGTCAGCACGTAGGGGCTTATGGTTACGACAGTGGACTGCGGAAGCAGACTCCAGGAAAGGCGTGGAAGGCCTACCCTTCACAGGAGAGGCCTTATTTGGAGACAAACTAGACAAATGGATCTCTAAAGCTACTGCGGGTAAGTCTACATATCTTCCTTCTGCAGCTCCAACTAGGAAGACCTACTCAGGACCTACTCTACAGTCCTTTCAGACTGCCAAGTTTAAGGGCAAAGCCAGAGGATCTTCTACAGCCAACAGAGGCACTAGGGGTAAACCACGCAAACCAGCAACTGCCGGTTCTCCGGAACAGAGCTCTAGCTCTACTTCCGCAAAACCTTCAGCATGACGGTGGACCGCGATGCCTGGAAGACTGGCAGGTGGGAGCCCGACTAAAAAATTTCAGTCACTTCTGAACAACATCATGGTAGGATCCCTGGTTCATAGATCTTATTTCCCAGGGTTACAGACTGGAGTTTCAGGATCTCTCACCTCACAGATTCTTCAAATCAGGCTTACCAGTTTCACAGGAGGCAAGTATAACCTTACAGGATGCCATTCAAAAACGGTTCTGGTATGAATAGTCGACCATGTTATGGTCGACAGTCATTAGGTCGACCACTATTGGTCGACATTGACATGGTCGACATGGACACATGGTTGACACATGAAAATGGTCGACACATGAAAAGGTCGACATGAGTTTTTTAAACTTTTTTTTTTTGTCGTTTTTTGCGTAAAGTGACTGGGAACCCCAATTAGTGCACCGCGTCCCCTCGCATGGCTCGCTTCGCTCGCCATGCTTCGGGCATGGTGCCTTCGCTCGGCACAGATTACCATTCCAATCGTAGTACACGTGGATCGTAAAGTATGGAAAAGTTCCCCAAAAGAAAAAAAAAGTTAAAAAACGCATGTCGGCCTTTTAATGTGCCGGCCTTTTCATGTGTCGACCTTTCATGTGTCGGCCATTTTCATGTGTTGACCATGTGTCCATGTAGACCATGTCAATGTCGACCAATAGTGGTCGACCTAATGACTGTCGACCATAACATGGTCGACCATCTGAACGGATACCTTCAAAAACTGGTACAAATGCAGGTCATTGTTCCAGTTGCACCTCATCTCCAAAACAAGGGGTACTATTCCAACTTATTTTTAGTACCGAAACCGGACGGTTCGGTAAGGCCTATTCTGAATCTAAAATCATTGAACCCGTACTTACGAGTGTTCAAGTTCAAGATGGAGTCTCTGAGAGCGGTGAACTCAGGTATGCAGGAGATGGGGAATTTCTGGTGTCTCTTGATATCAAGGATGCGTACCTTCACATTCCGATCTGGCCACCTCACCAGGCTAATCTACGGTTTGCAATGCAGGACTCACTACCAGTTCCAGGCCCTATCTTTTGGTCTCTCCACGGCACTGAGGGTGTTCACCAAGGTGATGGCAGAGATGATGTTTCTCCTTCGCAAGCAGGGAGTGAACATAATTCCGTACCTGGACGATCTTCTGATAAAGGCTCCGTCCAGGGAGAGGTTGTTGAACAGCATTGGCCTCACAACCCAACTACTCCTGGATTATGGCTGGATTCTGAATCTTCCGAAATCTCACTTAGAGCCAACGCGGGGGCTCCTATTTCTGTAAATGATACTGGGGACACATTCACAGAAAGATTTTCTAACATTGGAAAAGGCATTAGTAATCCTGTCGATGGTTCGGGATGTCCTGAAGCCAACCCGGATATCAGTGCTCCTATGTATTCACCTTCTGGGAAAAATGGTGGCCTCTTACGAGGCTCTTCAGTACGGAAGGTTTCGTGCACGACCCTTCCAGCTCGATCTGTTGGACAAATGGTCCGGATCAGATCTTCACATGCACCAGAGTATCCGTCTGTCGCCAAAGGCCAGGATCTCCCTTCTGTGGTGGCTACAGACTTCTCACCTGATAGACGGCCAACGGTTTGGCATTCAAAATTGGATTCTGCTAACCACGGACGCAAGTATCAGAGGTTTGGGAGCAGTCACCCAAAGGGTGCAGTTTCAAGGAAGATGGTCTAGTAAGGAAGTCACCCTTCCAATCAACATTCTGGAACTCAGGGCCATATACAACGCCCTTCTGCAGGCCTCATATCTTCTTTAAGATTGGGCCATTCAGGTCCAGTTGGACAATGTGATGGCAGTGATGTACATAAACCGACAGGGCGGAACGAAAAGCAAAGCAGCAATGTCAAAGGTGTCAAGAATTCTCCCCTAGGCAGAAAAACACTTTGCGGCGTTGTCGACTGTCTTCATTCCGGGAGTAGACAACTAGGAAGCAGACTTCCTCAGCAGACACGACCTGCAGCCGGGGTAATGGGGCTTTCTCCCGGAGGTGTTCAAGTGCTTGACAAGTCGGTGGGGATATTCACAGATCAACATGATGGCCTCTAGTCTCAAAAAGAAGCTCAAGCGGTATTGTTCCAGGTCGAGAGACCCACAGGCATTGGACGTTCTGACCACTCCATGGGTATATCAGATGGTGTACGTGTTTCCTCCACTTCCTCTGATCCCAAGAATTCTGAAAAGAATAAAAAGGGAAAAGGTTCAAGCAATTCTCCTTGCTCCGAACTGGCCAAGAAGGGCCTGGTACAAGGACCTCCTGGAGATGCTCCTGGAAGATCCGTGGCCTCTACATCTTTGCGAGAATCTTCTGCAACAGGGACCATTCGTCTTTCAAGACTTACGGCTACATTTGATGGCATGGAAGTTGAATGGCTGATTCTTGCCAGGAGAGACATCCCAGACAGTCATCCCGACTATGATCCAAGCCAGGAAGGGGGTAACATCTAAACATTACCACCGTATTTGGAAGAAATGCGTCTCTTGGTGTGAGAGCAGAAAATATTATGCGGACTTTTTGCACTGCATGTTTATTAATTTTTATTGTATTATCTTTATATTTTTTTTGTACTTTTTAACTATTGGATGGATTTTTTGTAAAATCCGTGAACTATTTCGATTTGCATTATGCACATGTTTTTATTGATTGGTGTAAGCTTTTGAGGAATAAACTTACTGTGGAATTATTTGGAGACCACGAGTGTTTGAAAGTCCAACCTATGAATGGTCGACAAAGCATGAATTCAGTAAAGAAACCTTGATGGGAGTTATTCCACACATTCAGCCGTGAGTTGGGGTACGCGAATTAGATGTGATTGGTCACGTAAAGATACCATGATAGGAGTCACCCTATTGATCACTGTGTGAGTCTGGGATACACTTTTACTTATTAAAGTACGGTGAAGGGTCTATGTTCAGTAATTTCATATAAGTAACTGTGATATAGACACAAGATATAACTACGGTGTAAGTGAACCACATCATGTGTAAATACATATAAGAGTGGTGTTATTCGAAATACTACACATTGGTTGTCTTTTCTCTGACGTCCTAGTGGATGCTGGGGACTCCGTAAGGACCATGGGGAATAGACGGCTCCGCAGGAGACTGGGCACATCTAAGAAAGATTTAGGACTATCTGGTGTGCACTGGCTCCTCCCCCTATGACCCTCCTCCAAGCCTCAGATAGATTTCTGTGCCCGGCTGAGCTGGATGCACACTAGGGGCTCTCCTGAGCTCCTAGAAGAAAGTATAGTTTAGGTTTTTTATTTTCAGTGAGACCTGCTGGCAACAGGCTCACTGCAACGAGGGACTAAGGGGAGAAGAAGCGAACCTACCTAAGTGGTGGTAGCTTGGGCTTCTTAGGCTACTGGACACCATTAGCTCCAGAGGGATCGAACACAGGACCCGACCTCGTCGTCCGTTCCCGGAGCCGCGCCGCCGTCCCCCTTACAGAGCCAGAAACAAGAAGGTGGTCCGGAAAATCGGCGGCTGAAGACTTCTGTCTTCTCCAAGGTAGCGCACAGCTCTGCAGCTGTGCGCCATTGCTCCTCATGCACACCACACACTGCGGTCACTGATGGGTGCAGGGCGCTGGGGGCGGGCGCCCTGAGCAGCAATAATAACACCTTGGCTGGCAAAACTAACACCATATATAGCCCCGGAGGCTATATAGGTGTATATTAACCCCTGCCAGAAACGATAAAATAGCGGGAGAAAGCCCGCCGAAAAAGGGGCGGAGCCAACTCCCTCAGCACACTGGCGCCATTATTCCCTCACAGCTTCGCTGGAAGGAAGCTCCCTGGCTCTCCCCTGCAGTCCTGCACTACAGAAAGGGTAAAAAAGAGAGGGGGGCACAATTTAGGCGCAGTATTTATATATTATAGGCAGCTATAGGGGAAAACACTCTGTATAGTGATATCCCTGTGTTATATAGCGCCCTGGTGTGTGCTGGCATACTCTCCCTCTGTCTCCCCAAAGGGCTTTGTGGGGTCCTGTCCTCTGTAAGAGCATTCCCTGTGTGTCTGCTGTGTGTCGGTACTGCTGTGTCGACATGTATGATGAGGATAATGATGTGGAGGCGGAGCAAATGCCTGTGAATGTGATGTCACCCCCTGCGGGGTCGAGACCAGTGTGGATGGACTTATGGAAGGAATTACGTGACAGTGTCAGCTCCTTACATAAAAGGTTTGACGACATAGGACAGCCGGCTACTCAGCTTGTGCCTGTCCAAGCGTCTCAAATGTCATCAGGGGCTATAAAACGCCCGCTACCTCAGATGACAGATACAGATGTCGACACGGATACCGACTCCAGTGTCGACGATGATGAGACGAGTGTACCCTCCAATAGATCCACCCGTTATATGATTGAGGCTATGAAAAATGTTTTACACATTTCTGATGATACCCCAGGTACCACAAAAAAGGGTATTATGTTTGGTGAGAAAAAACTACCAGTAGTTTTTCCTGCATCTGACGAATTAAATGAGGTGTGTGAGGAAGCGTGGACTTCCCCAGATAAGAAATTGATCATTTCTAAACGGTTAATGGCTGCGTACCCTTTCCCGCCAGAGGATAGGTCATTGACACGCTTATCAAAGAAGGTGGCACTACCGTCTCCGGATACGGCCGCCCTAAAAGAACCTGCTGATAGAAAGCTGGAAAGTACCCTAAAAGCTATATACACACACACTGGCATTATATTGAGACCCGCTATTGCATCAGCTTGGATGTGCAGTGCTGCTGCTGCGTGGTCAGACTCCCTGTCGGAAAACATTGATACCATGGATAGGGACAATATTTTGTTTACGATTGACCATATTAAAGACGCGGTCTTATACATGCGTGATGCACAGAGGGATATTTGCCGGCTGGCATCAAAAATAAGCGCTATGTCCATTGCCGCCAGACGGGGGTTATGGACTAGGCAATGGTCAGGTGATGCCGACTCCAAGCGGCACATGGAAGTTTTACCCTATAAAGGGGTGGAACTTTTTGGGGAAGGTCTTTCAGACCTAGTTTCCACAGCTACTGCTGGGAAATCGACTTTTTTGCCACAGGCTACCCCACAGCAAAAGAAAGCACCGTATTATCAGGTACAGTCCTTTCGGCCCCAGAAAAATAAGCGGGCTAGAGGCTCATCCTTTCTGCTGAGGGGCAGAGGAAGGGGGAAAAAGCTGCAGCACACAGCTAGTTCCCAGGAGCAGAAGTCCTCCCCTGCGTCCGGTAAGTCCACAGCATGACGCTGGGGCTGCTCAGGCGGAATCGGGAACGGTGGGGGCACTTCTCAGGTTTTTCAGCGCACAGTGGGCTCTCTCACAAGTGGTTCCCTGGGTCCTTCAAGTAGTATCTCAGGGGTACAGGCTGGAATTCGAGACGTCTCCCCCCCGCCGTTTCCTAAAATCTGCCTTGCCGGCAACTCCCTCTGCCAGGGAGGCAGTGTTGGTGGCTATTCAAAAACTGTATTCACAGAAAGTGATCGTCAAGGTACCCCTCCTTCAGCAAGGAAAGGGTTACTACTCCACAATGTTTGTGGTACCGAAACCGGACGGTTCGGTGAGACCCATCTTAAATTTAAAAACCTTAAACACTTATATCAAAAGGTTCAAGTTCAAGATGGAATCGCTCAGGGCGGTTATTGCGAGCCTGGAGGAGGGGGATTACATGGTATCCCTGGACATCAAGGATGCGTACCTGCATGTCCCCATTTACCCTCCGCACCAGGAGTACCTCAGATTTGTGGTACAGGACTGTCACTATCAGTTCCAGACGCTGCCGTTCGGGTTATCCACGGCACCGAGGGTCTTTACCAAGGTAATGGCCGAAATGATGATACTCCTTCGCAAGAAGGGAGTTTTAATTATCCCGTACTTGGACGATCTCCTGATAAAGGCGAGGTCCAAAGAACAGTTGATAGTGGGGGTGGCACTTTCTCAGGAAGTGCTACAACAGCACGGCTGGATTCTAAACATTCCAAAGTCACAGCTGGTCCCGACGACACGTCTTCTGTTCCTGGGAATGATTCTGGACACAGACCAGAAAGGAGTGTTTCTTCCACTGGAAAAAGCCGAGGAATTGTCATCTCTGGTCAGAGACATCCTAAAACCAGGAAAAGTGTCGGTACATCAATGCACACGAGTCCTGGGAAAAATGGTAGCTTCGTACGAAGCAATTCCATTCGGAAGGTTCCACGCAAGGACGTTCCAGTGGGACCTGTTGGACAAATGGTCCGGGTCCCATCTCCAGATGCAACAGCGGATAACCCTATCGGCCAGAACCAGGGTGTCGCTGCAGAGGGCTCATCTACTAGAGGGCCGCAGATTCGGAATACAGGACTGGGTCCTGGTGACCACGGATGCCAGCCTTCGGGGCTGGGGGGCAGTCACAAAGGGAAGAAATTTCCAAGGACTGTGGTCAAATCAGGAGATTTCTCTTCACATAAATATCCTGGAGCTAAGGGCCATTTACAATGCCCTAAGCCAGGCAAGACCCCTGCTTCAAAACCAGCCGGTACTGATCCAGTCAGACAACATCACGGCGGTCGCCCATGTAAACAGACAGGGCGGCACGAGAAGCAGGATGGCGATGGCAGAAGCCACAAGGATTCTCAGATGGGCAGAGAATCATATGTTAGCACTGACGGCAGTGTTCATTCCGGGAGTGGACAACTGGGAAGCAGACTTCCTCAGCAGGCACGACCTCCACCCGGGAGAATGGGGACTTCATCCAGAAGTCTTCCAAATGCTGGTCAACCGGTGGGAAAAACCACAGGTAGACATGATGGCGTCCCGCCTCAAAAAGAAGTTGAAAAGATATTGCGCCCGGTCAAGAGACCCTCAGGCGATAGCGGTGGACGCTCTAGTGACACCATGGGTGTACCAGTCGGTTTATGTGTTTCCTCCTCTACCTCTCATACCCAAGGTACTGAGAATAATAAGAAGGCGAGGAGTGAAAACCATACTCGTGGTTCCGGATTGGCCAAGAAGAGCTTGGTACCCGGAACTTCAAGAGATGCTTACAGAGGACCCTTGGCCTCTGCCGCTCAGACAAGACCTGCTGCAGCAGGGACCCTGTCTGTTCCAAGACTTACCGCGGCTGCGTTTGACGGCATGGCGGTTGAACACCGGATCCTGAAGGAAAAGGGTATTTTCCGGAGGAAGTCATCCCTACCCTGATCAAAGCCAGGAAGTATGTCACCGCAAGACATTATCACCGCATTTGGCGAAAATATGTTGCTTGGTGTGAGGCCATGAAGGCCCCGACGGAGGAATTTCAACTGGGTCGATTCCTGCACTTCCTGCAAGCAGGGGTGACGTTGGGCCTCAAATTGGGGTCCATAAAGGTCCAGATTTCGGCTCTGTCGATTTTCTTCCAAAAAGAACTGGCTTCACTACCCGAAGTTCAGACTTTTGTCAAAGGAGTACTGCATATTCAGCCTCCTTTTGTGCCCCCAGTGGCACCTTGGGATCTCAATGTGGTTTTGGCATTCCTGAAATCACATTGGTTCGAACCACTTAAGACTGTGGATTTAAAATATCTCACGTGGAAAGTGGTCATGCTGTTGGCCTTGGCGTCGGCCAGGCGGGTTTCAGAATTGGTGGCTTTGTCTTGTAAAAGCCCTTATCTGATTTTCCATATGGATAGGGCAGAATTGAGGACTCGTCCTCAGTTTCTCCCAAAGGTGGTCTCAGCTTTTCACTTGAACCAACCTATTGTGGTGCCTGCGGCTACTAGGGACTTGGAGGATTCCAAGTTGCTGGACGTAGTCAGGGCCCTAAAAATTTATATTTCCAGGACGGCTGGAGTCAGAAAGACTGACTCGCTGTTTATCCTGTATGCACCCGCTAAGCTGGGTGCTCCTGCTTCTAAGCAGTCTATTGCGCGCTGGATTTGTAGCACTATTCAGCTGGCGCATTCTGCGGTAGGCTTACCGCAGCCTAAATCTGTAAAAGCCCATTCCACACGGAAGGTGGGCTCATCTTGGGCGGCTGCCCGAGGGGTCTCGGCTTTACAACTTTGCCGAGCAGCTACTTGGTCGGGGGCAAACACGTTTGCAAAATTCTACAAATTTGATACCCTGGCTGAGGAGGACCTGGAATTCTCTCATTCGGTGCTGCAGAGTCATCCGCACTCTCCCGCCCGTTTGGGAGCTTTGGTATAATCCCCATGGTCCTTACGGAGTCCCCAGCATCCACTAGGACGTCAGAGAAAATAAGAATTTACTCACCGGTAATTCTATTTCTCGTAGTCCGTAGTGGATGCTGGGCGCCCATCCCAAGTGCGGATTGTCTGCAATACCTGTACATAGTTATTGTTACAAAAATCGGGTTTTGTTGTGAGCCATCTCTACAGAGGCTCCATTTGTTATCATACTGTTAACCGGGGTTCCTATCACGTGTTATATGGTGTGATTGGTGTGGCTGGTATGAGTCTTACCCGGGATTCAAAAATCCTTCCTTATTGTGTCAGCTCTTCCGGGCACAGTTCCTAACTGAGGCTTGGAAGAGGGTCATAGGGGGAGGAGCCAGTGCACACCAGATAGTCCTAAATCTTTCTTAGATGTGCCCAGTCTCCTGCGGAGCCGTCTATTCCCCATGGTCCTTACGGAGTCCCCAGCATCCACTACGGACTACGAGAAATAGAATTACCGGTGAGTAAATTCTTATTTTCCATCTTTTTAATCTTATGAGACTATCGTGTGATGTGGAGGTACATCTAGAGCCGCACCGAACATTTAAAGATACCTTGATAGGAGCCGTCACTTTCTTCTTTGTGAGAGTTGGGGTACGACACCCAGGCTTTTCTGATTTATTCCTGATCCATTTCTGGTATAAAGTCTTGATTGATGTGATTCTGTTTTCCAATTGAAGGAAAAAGATACCTTTACAGATGCAACCTACTCCCGTAGTATAGTGTGAGTGGGGGTACGCAGATAATCTTCTTCGAGTTTTTTTAGATAGATATAGGAAAGTAATATAAAACATATATATAAGGAATTTCCTGGCCTATTTTTCCCCCCCTTTCCCCATGCGCCAAAGGAGCTAACTGATCCCCCACTTTCCATGCTGGTACTGTATGTGTAGTTTAACAGCTGGAGGGCCGAAGGTTCCCCATCCCTGCCGTAGAGGATGCTGGGCGCCCGCCCGGTGCTTAGTTCTTCCTGCACTGTTACTTGGTTAAGTATTGTTGTTTGCTGTTCCTGTTTCAAGTTTGGTTAGCTTGGCTTCCTCTTGTTTGTGTGTGCTGGTTCGGAATCTCACCACTATCCTTATCTATCCTTCTCTCGAAGTATGTCCGTCTCCTCGGGCACAGTTTCCTAGACTGAGTCTGGTAGGAGGGGCATAGAGGGAGGAGTCAGCCCACACTATCAAATTTTTAAAGTGCCCATGGCTCCTAGTGGACCAGTCTATACCCCATGGTACTAAATGAAACCCCTAGTATCCTCTACAGACTACGAGAAAAAAATCCTTATTTTTACAGCTAAGCCCGCCTCCCCGGGCAATAGGCGTCCGGGGGGCAGGCTAAACTCCATAATGGAGTATGCGGATTCCCGGGCACCATGCACGCTGCACGGCTGTCCCCGGGGAATCGGTCAATAGTATGCCCGGAAATCTTCCGGTATTGTCAGCGCTGGCTACCCTGGAAGATTTCCGGCCAAACCACTGGAGGGGTTAAAAGGGTAAACACTTAGATTTAAAACGTGTCCATCATGTTTTGCAAATACAGTAAGTGCTGCATGTGTCCGCTAATTACATATTTATCTGCTCTCCAGAATTGGGAGAGTTTCCCTGAGCTCTCGTAAGAGTAATCAACTCTCATGGATTCTGTCAACTTTCGTTAATTGGGTATGTTGGGACTGTGATAATGTAATTTGAGGCACAAGACCCCTTGCACATCTGCCTCTCAGATATCCTGGTAGTCCTCTTCAAATAGTACCCATCAATGTCTTAAGAAGGCTTTGAGTGTGACCCAAGTTGGAGTGCTTTATATCTGATTATAGAGCTTAATCCCTAACTGTCCAATCCTTAATATGGGCCTAATTCAGTATGGAATGCTGCTGCAGCAGCATTCGCATGCTGAAACCTATGAAGTGTGCGCGCACAGTGAGATGCGAAAGGCAGAGGCGTTCGCCGGGTTGAAGGGGGCGTTGACTCTGCGTTTAAGGGGTCTTGGGGGAGGGGTGGGGCGGTCCGGACAATGCATGCATTTGTGGATCAAGCTTGCGGCGGCCCTAAACATGGCAGAGGGCTACCCTAAACATGCATGTTTGCGGGGGTAGGGGTCTAGACCTGGCATACGGGGCGGACTTGCCCTGCACTGGGTTTCCCCCCACATGTCAGTGTGATGGATCATAGATGTGCGATAATTCCAACATCTATGATCCATGCTGAATTAGGCCGTGTTCAGTAAACGATACATTGCTGGTTCACTTAAATAGATCCCCTCCAAAAAAAGTATTTCAAAAAGTATCTTCTGATTATTCCCAAAATATAGACTCTCAGCAATCCTATGATTATTTTGGTCAACCACATCATGCTCTTTTTTTTTTAGAAAGAGCAGTAATATGATGACAGATTTCTTAATATTTCTAAAACATGCTTTTCATTTTGTGGACACAAGATAAATAGGTAGAAAAGTAGATTAGGCTGAGTAATACAAACAGTTTCTCTATCATCCTAAGTGGATGCTGGGGTTCCTGAAAGGACCATGGGGAATAGCGGCTCCGCAGGAGACAGGGCACAAAAGTAAAGCTTTTACAGGTCAGGTGGTGTGTACTGGCTCCTCCCCCTATGACCCTCCTCCAGACTCCAGTTAGATTTTTGTGCCCGGCCGAGAAGGGTGCAATTCTAGGTGGCTCTCATAAAGAGCTGCTTAGAGAGTTTAGCTTAGGTTTTTTATTTTACAGTGATTCCTGCTGGCAACAGGATCACTGCAACGAGGGACAGAGGGGAGAAGAAGTGAACTCACCTGCGTGCAGGATGGATTGGCTTCTTGGCTACTGGACATGAAGCTCCAGAGGGACGATCACAGGTACAGCCTGGATGGTCACCGGAGCCACGCCGCCGGCCCCCTCACAGATGCTGAAGCAAGAAGAGGTCCAGAATCGGCGGCTGAAGACTCCTGCAGTCTTCTTAAGGTAGCGCACAGCACTGCAGCTGTGCGCCATTTTCCTCTCAGCACACTTCACACGGCAGTCACTGAGGGTGCAGGGCGCTGGGAGGGGGGCGCCCTGGGAGGCAAATGAAAACCTTTAAAAAGGCTAAAAATACCTCACATATAGCCCCAGAGGCTATATGGAGATATTTACCCCTGCCTAAATGTACTAAATAGCGGGAGACGAGCCCGCCGAAAAAGGGGCGGGGCCTATCTCCTCAGCACACGGCGCCATTTTCTGTCACAGCTCCGCTGGTCAGGAAGGCTCCCAGGTCTCTCCCCTGCACTGCACTACAGAAACAGGGTATAACAGAGAGGGGGGGCAAAATAAATGGCAATATATATTAATATAAAAGCAGCTATAAGGGAGCACTTAATCATAAGGCTATCCCTGTCATATATAGCGCTTTTTGGTGTGTGCTGGCAGACTCTCCCTCTGTCTCCCCAAAGGGCTAGTGGGTCCTGTCTTCGTATAGAGCATTCCCTGTGTGTCTGCTGTGTGTCGGTACGTGTGTGTCGACATGTATGAGGACGTTATTGGTGTGGAGGCGGAGCAATTGCCAAATATGAGGATGTCACCTCCTAGGGGGTCGACACCAGAATGGATGCCTTTATTTGTGGAATTACGGGATAGCGTCAACTCGCTTAAGCAGTCGTTTGCCGACATGAGGCGGCCGGACACTCAATTAGTGCCTGTCCAGGCGCCTCAAACACCGTCAGGGGCTGTAAAACGCCCCTTGCCTCAGTCGGTCGACACAGACCCAGACACAGGCACTGATTCCGGTGGTGAAGGTGACGAATCAACCGTATTTTCCAGTAGGGCCACACGTTATATGATTTTGGCAATAAAGGAGATGTTACATTTAGCTGATACTACAGGTACCACTAAACAGGGTATTATGTGGGGTGTGAAAAAACTACCAGTAGTTTTTACCGAATCAGAAGAATTAAATGACGTGTGTGATGAAGCGTGGGGTGCCCCGATAAAAAACTGCTAATTTCAAAGAAGTTATTGGCTTTATACCCTTTCCCGCCAGAGGTTAGGGAGCGCTGGGAAACACCTCCTAGGGTGGACAAAGCGCTAACACGCTTATCAAAACAAGTGGCGTTACCCTCTCCTGAGACGGCCGCACTTAAAGATCCATCAGATAGGAGGATGGAAAATATCCAAAAAGGTATATACACACATGCAGGTGTTATACTACGACCAGCTATTGCGACTGCCTGGATGTGCAGTGCTGGGGTAGTTTGGTCAGAGTCCCTGATCGAAAATATTGATACCCTGGACAGGGACAATATTTTACTGTCGTTAGAACAAATAAAGGATGCATTTCTTTATATGCGTGATGCACAGGGAGATATCTGCACACTGGCATCACGGGTAAGTGCTATGTCCATTTCGGCCAGAAGAGCTTTATGGACACGACAGTGGACAGGCGATGCGTAGAGGAGTTATTTGGGGTCGGTCTATCGGATTTGGTGGCCACGGCTACGGCCGGGAAATCCACCTTTCTACCTCAAGTCACTCCCCAACAGAAAAAGGCACCGACCTTTCAACCGCAGCCCTTTCGTTCCTTTAAAAATAAGAGAGCAAAGGGCTATTCATATCTGCCACGAGGCAGAGGACGAGGGAAGAGACAGCAACAGGCAGCTCCTTCCCAGGAACAGAAGCCCTCCCCGGCTTCTACAAAAGCCTCAGCATGACGCTGGGGCTTCGCAAGCGGACTCGGGGGCGGTAGGCGGTCGTCTCAAGAATTACAGCGCGCAGTGGGCTCACTCGCAGGTAAATCCCTGGATCCTGCAGATAATATCTCAGGGGTACAGGTTGAAATTAGAGACAGAGCCACCTCGCCGTTTTTCTGAAGTCTGCTTTACCAACGTCCCCCTCAGAAAGGGAGACGGTTTTGGAAGCCATTCACAAGCTGTATTCTCAGCAGGTGATAGTCAAGGTACCTCTTCTACAACAAGGGAAGGGGTATTATTCCACTCTTTTTGTGGTACCGAAGCCGGATGGCTCGGTAAGGCCTATTCTAAATCTGAAGTCCTTGAACCTGTACATAAAGAAGTTCAAGTTCAAGATGGAGTCACTCAGAGCAGTGATAGCGAACCTGGAAGAAGGGGACTTTATGGTATCCTTGGACATCAAGGATGCGTATCTCCACGTTCCAATTACCCCTCACACCAGGGGTACCTCAGGTTCGTTGTACAAAACTGTCACTATCAGTTTCAGACGCTGCCGTTTGGTTTGTCCACGGCACCTCGGGTCTTTACAAAGGTAATGGCCGAGATAATATTTCTTCTTCGAAGAAAAGGCGTATTAATTATCCCATACTTGGACGATCTCCTAATAAGGGCAAGGTCCAGAGAACAGCTAGAGATGGGTTTAGCACTATCTCAAGAGGTGCTAAAGCAGCACGGATGGATTCTGAATATTCCAAAATCCCAATTAATGCCGACAACTCGTCTGCTGTTCCTGGGGATGATTCTGGACACAGTTCAGAAAAAGGTTTTTCTTCCCGAAGAAAAAGCCAAGGAGTTATCTGACCTGGTCAGGAACCTCCTAAAACCAGGAAAGGTGTCTGTACATCAATGCACAAGAGTCCTGGGAAAAAATGGTAGCTTCTTACGAAGCAATCCCTTTCGGCAGATTCCATGCAAAGGGATCTGTTGGACAAATGGTCAGGGTCGCATCTTCAGATGCACCTGCGGATAACCCTGTCGCCGAGGACAAGGGTATCCCTTCTGTGGTGGTTGCAGGAGGCTCATCTATTGGAGGGCCGCAGATTCGGCATGCAGGATTGGATCCTGGTGACCACGGATGCCAGCCTGAGAGGCTGGGGAGCAGTCACACAGGGAAGAAATTTCCAGGGAGTGTGGTCGAGCCTGAAAAAGTCTCTTCACATAAGCATTCTGGAACTAAGAGCAATCTACAATGCTCTAAGCCAGGCGGAACCTCTGCTTCAAGGAAGACCGGTGTTGATCCAGTCGGACAACATCACGGCAGTCGCCCATGTAAACAGACAGGGCGGCACAAGAAGCAGGAGGGCAATGGCAGAAGCTGCCAGGATCCTTCGCTGGGCGGAGAATCACGTGATAGCACTGTCAGCAGTATTCATCCCGGGCGTGGACAACTGGGAAGCAGACTTCCTCAGCAGACACGACCTTCACCCGGGAGAGTGGGGACTTCATCCAGAAGTTTTCCACATGCTATTAAACCGTTGGGTAAAACCAATGGTGGACATGATGGCGTCTCGCCTCAACAAAACACTGGACAGATATTGCGCCAGGTCAAGAGATCCGCAGGCAATAGCTGTGGACGCGCTGGTAACACCTTGGGTGTACCAGTCGGTATATGTGTTTCCTCCTCTGCCTCTCATACCAAAGGTATTGAGGATTATACGGCAAAGAGGAGTAAGACTAGTGGCTCCGGATTGGCCAAGAAGGACTTGGTACCCGGAACTTCAAGAGATGGTCACGGACGATCCGTGGCCTCTACTTCTGAGAAGGGACCTGCTTCAGCAGGGTCCTTGTCTTTTTCAAGACTTGCCGCGGCTGCGTTTGACGGCATGGCGTTTGAATGCCAGATCCTAAAAGGAAAAGGCATTCCGGAAGAAGTCATTCCTACCTTGATAAAGGCAAGGAAGGAAGTCACCGCGAAGCATTATCGCCGTATTTGGCGAAAATATGTTGCGTGGTGCGAGCAGCGGAGTGCTCCGATGGAGGAATTTCAACTGGGTCGTTTTCCTACATTTCCTGCAATCAGGATTGTCTATGGGTCTCAAATTGGGATCTATTAAGGTTCAAATTTCGGCCATATCAATATTCTTCCAAAAAGAATTGGCCTCAGTCCCTGAGGTCCAGATTTTTATCAAAGGAGTACTGCATATACAGCCTCCTGTGGTGCCTAAGGTGGCACCGTGGGATCTAAATGTAGTTTTAGATTTCCTCAAATCCAATTGGTTTGAACCACTAAAGAATGTGGATTTGAAATATCTCACATGGAAAGTGACTATGTTACTGGCCCTGGCTTCGGCCGGGAGAGTATCTGAACTGGCGGCTTTGTTTTATAAAAGCCCTTATTTAATTTTCCATTCGACATAGGGCAGAGCGGCGGACGCGTCCGCATTTTCTCCCTAAGGTGGTATCAGCGTTTCACCTGAACCAGCCTATTGTAGTGCCTGCGGCTACAGACAACTTGAAGGACTCCAAGTTGTTGGACGTTGTCAGAGCCTTAAAAATATACATTTAAAGGACGGCTGGAGTCAGAAAATCTGACTCGCTGTTTATACTGTATGCACCCAACAAGTTGGGTGCACCTGCTTCTAAGCAGTCGATTGCTCGTTGGATTTGTAACAAAATTCAACTTGTACATTCTGTGGCAGGCCTGCCACAGCCTAAATCTGTTAAGGCCCATTCCGCAAGGAAGGTGGGCTCATCTTGGGCGCCTGCCCGAGGGGTCTCGGCATTACAACTCTGCCGAGCAGCTACGTGGTCAGGGGAGAACACGTTTGTAAATTTTTACAAATTTGATACCCTGGCAAAGGAGGACCTGGAGTTCTCTCATTCGGTGCTGCAGAGTCATCCGCACTCTCCTGCCCGTTTGGGAGCTTTGGTATAATCCCCATGGTCCTTTCAGGAACCCCAGCATCCACAAGGACGATAGAGAAAATAAGAATTTACTTACCGATAATTCTATTTCTCGGAGTCCGTAGTGGATGCTGGGCGCCCATCCCAAGTGCGGATTATCTGCAATACTTGTACATAGTTATTGTTAACTAATTCGGGTTATTGTTTAGGAAGCCATCTTTCAGAGGCTCCTCTGTTATCATACTGTTAACTGGGTTTAGATCACAAGTTGTACGGTGTGATTGGTGTGGCTGGTATGAGTCTTACCCGGGATTCAAAATCCTCCCTTATTGTGTACGCTCGTCCGGGCACAGTACCTAACTGGAGTCTGGAGGAGGGTCATAGGGGGAGGAGCCAGTACACACCACCTGACCTGTAAAAGCTTTACTTTTGTGCCCTGTCTCCTGCGGAGCCGCTATTCCCCATGGTCCTTTCAGGAACCCCAGCATCCACTACGGACTCCGAGAAATAGAATTATCGGTAAGTAAATTCTTATTTTTTCCCTTTTAAATGTATTAGTTTATCTAGAGTGAGTGGTTTGTATAAGCACACAATAAAGGTATTGATGTGCTGAGTTTCCTGTGCAATTTTTTCTTTGGCGTATTATTACAAGATCAGGGCTTTGTTTTGTGTGCCAGACTTTAAAGATACAATATTATTAGCAAAAGTAGACAAAATGCAATTATTCACTGACCCATCTTTGCAGATTCATTGTTTAACTGCTTTGGGAGATATGGACCCTGAGGGTAATACATATTGCTACTATTATCCTGACATTCTACAGTATCCTTTATTCACATGCTTAAGACAATGAAGACAGTGTGCTAATTGGATCTTATATGGGTATTTTTTCCTGCAGCCATTTTGGACGTTGTGACATCACTCCTCTGAGCAGCCACCCCCCCCCCCCCCCCCCTTTCCCGTCATACTTCTTATTTTGTATGTCCGCGAGTCTGTTCCTTCTCCCCCCCCCCCCCCCCAGTACCCTCTTCCCAGTGCCCCACTGCCTGGGGGCCCACCTCCTGCTCTAAATGGGGGTACTGACAGGAGAGATGTGTGCTGAGCGATCTTAACACAGACCGCTGCGCACACATCTCTCCCCCCACTCAGCACAGCGCGATGTGCTGAGCGAGGGGACGGACGGAGAGCCGCTCACTTCACACAACGGCGATAGCGATGCGCGGGGCCACACATCGCTATCGCTGGGCGGCATACACACGGCATATCCGTGCTTAAAATCTAAGCATTCAGATTGCTTAGATTTTAAACATGGATCTCTAGTGTGTACCCCCCTGAAGGATCAGGTTCCAGACTGTCCACTTGAGTTATACATTATACATATGTTACCTTATACTGGACTATGGTGTATTTTCTACAGTACAATGCTGTTATTAATCTGGTACATTATCATGCATGCAGCAGATGAATTTACTGTATGTATTTATGAAGGGGCCCAGACGTTGCACTCTCTAATGGTTAGTCAAACCAATGAGGTGGCAGGCCACACCCCCTCTGTGGACAGGCCACACCCCTAAACATGGGCCCATACCACTGCATTTCCCCGGTGGGCCCTACATGCACCAGTCTGACATTGTTTGTAAAGATGGCACATGCGCACAATAGTGAAATGGCCCTGGCACCGAGCTTTCACAGTGCAATGTCATCTTTGCGATGTCACTGGGAAGATAGTGCAATGGAGGAGGACTGATCCGCTTGATGGCAAACAAGGTAAATATAATCTGGCTGCAGGTTGTGCAGCGCGGGTCCCACTGGACCTAGGGCCCATGTGCACACCCTGCACCCATTATAAATATGCTAATAGACTCCAACCCTGTGTATGAATCGGCCAATCTGCATAGTGTACTGTCAGTAGCGGATCTTGCCACGGGCAAGCAGGACTTTTGCCTGGGGCGCTGCCTTCCGGAGGGCGCCGCACCAGGGCAAGATCCGCTGCTGCTGTGTGCTGCCCGCTGCTGCCGCTGGCCGCTGGGAAGGGAAACTAGACGCGTACGCGTCTAGTTTCCCTTCGTGGAGAGGTCCTTTACTGTGCGGTGTGCGATGACGTAATCGCGCACCGCACATCATTTCAGTCTGTACAGGGGGCATAAATGACCACGCCCCCTTACGAAGCCACGCCCCCTAATGCCGCCCTGGGCGCCAGAAGCCCCGGAACCGGCCCTGTGTACTGTATTTCTGCAAAGCAAATCTGCCACGCTGTCAGTCAACGCCTGCTTCTTACATTAGCAAAGCCCTCCCTCCTAACATTGGAAAATGCTCGGCTCTTGTTGTGCAGGGCCCCACATCAGCAGCATATGGACCTAGGCCCTCATTCCAAGTTGATCGGTCGGTATTTTTCATCGCATCGCAATGAAAATCCGCTTAGTACGCATGCGCAATATTCGCACTGCGACTGCGCCAAGTAATTTAACAATGAAGATAGTATTTTTACTCACGGCTTTTTCATCGCTCCGGCGATCGTAATGTGATTGACAGGAAATGGGTGTTACTGGGCGGAAACACGGCGTTTTATGGGCGTGTGGTTGAAAACGCTACCGTTTCCGGAAAAAACGCAGGAGTGGCTGGAGAAACGGGGGAGTGTCTGGGCGAACGCTGGGTGTGTTTGTGACGTCAAACCAGGAACGACAAGCACTGAACTGATCGCACAGGCAGAGTAAGGTTGAAGTTACTCAGAAACTGCTCAGTAGTTTGTAATCGCAATATTGCGATTACATCGGTCGCAATTTTAAGAAGCTAAGATACACTCCCAGTAGGCGTAGGCTTAGCGTGTGTAACTCTGCTAAATTCGCCTTGCGACCGATCAACTCGGAATGAGGGCCCTAGTTTGCATTTTCCCCTTTAGTAGGTGCAAAAAATATTCCTCCTAGCAGACCCATAGTTGATGTTCTGCAAATGCCATTGCTGAATATAGCCATGGTTGGATGCGTGTGTGTCTACAGTCCGGCATATGTATGTGTGTATGTGTGTGTGTGGTACTCACTCCACATCAGCCCCAATAAGGGAAGCTACAGTAATTATGCATCCAGTATGCCAAACTTCCCAATGTTTGTATACCCAAAATCGGGCTATGGGGGGTGCGCTTATGTGACCCGCTCAGAATACTGACGCTGGGATCCCGGCATCTGCAAATCCCGCCAGTCAGCATCCCGACCAACGGGGTCTGTTCCCACTCGTGTGTGTCCACGACACCCATAGAGTTGGGAATAGAACCTGTGGTAGCAAAGTGAGCCACTGAGCCCGCAAGGGTCTTCGTTGAGCTTGCCCCATACACCCTTCCCCCTTGCTGGCCATCCAACAGCCAGGATCCTGCATCGGTATTATGACCGGTGGGCTCCTGACTGCCGGTCACACATACCCAACCCGGACCATGGTTGCGACACTCCAGGAGTGGATGTGACCACAGCCCCATCAGGCATGACCATACCAGGCATCAGATGGGGTGTGATCACACCACCAGCAGGCATTGCAGCAGACCATGCAATATACTAATAACCAGGCACTGTGAGGGCTGCCCACTCAGTACATTTATTAAATGTAAATGTATTAAAAACCTTAACACATAAGGGAAATATTCAAATATATACAGCATGTATAAACAATAACTGCATCCTCCTAACTGACACTATAAACAAGAGTACTAGTGTCTGCTAGCTGTCCTGGGGCAGGCTTAGCAATTCTCCCCTACTCGTACATCCCATTTTATTGCCACATGCAGTGGAGGCCGGAAATACCTCCCAACCTCCTGCAAATCAAGACAGTCATGCTGATCGTGGCAGGACAATCTCTTCAAATCGCCTAACAAAATCTGTATGGTTGGGAGTTTGAGTAATATTATAAATCACCCAGCATGGAGTGTCATCAGAGATATCGCGGCCCCTGCATGCGGACAGAGAGGTGGATGTGCAGTACCACCACTGCCACTCTTGATAATATAACATTTCTAAGCAGACCCTCATGGAAAGATACAGTAAGTGGCATTACAAAAAAATATATGTTAAGCTAGGTATATAAATATACTATACAATTATCTGACAGCAAATCTGCTAGATCTGGCTGCTTGGAATGAAAATCTGGTAATGGATGAGAACAAATGACAATCGACCATTTGCTCCCAAACAATGGAAAACTAACAAAACCTGTCGTTTATACAAATTGGTTAAACACAAATGTAACCAACTTGGATGAACGACAGTGTTTGTCCATTTTGCAGTTTTTGGGAGCAAATGGTCTATTGCCATTTGCTCTCATCCATTACCAAATTTTCATTCCAACCAACTAGATCTGGCAGATTATCTGCCAGATAATTGTATAGTGTGTACCTAGGCTAAGCAAGGCTAGAAGCCTATGTAACATGTTCATCCTTGTAGTATGCTTTGATTCACTTTAAACATCTTAGAATTAAACCAGCAGTTAATGCAACTACCATTAGATCCTGCTTGTTCCTACATTGACTCCTGTTCCTGCAGTGCTCTGTTCCTGTGCCCAACAAATGAAATATGTCCCTTCAGTCCATCACCTGGATGTCATGTGTTAAGCCCAGCCTTTCCTGTGTTGGTACCCTGCGAGCTACTAAACAATCCTGATTTACAGTAGGCAATAATCAATGTGTCAATCAGCAAATAGGTGCTGCAGAAGAAGTGTAAATAGGTGTACTGTAGGTGCCAGTTAAAGGTCCTGGTGATAGGAGCTACTAACAGTACTTACCAAAAACTGCACACCATGTTGGTGGGCAGTCTGCACTCAGTCAATGAGTGGTAAAAAAATTTCCACCCTTGTTTTGAGGGTCTTATCGAGAAAATAAAAATAACAATCAAAAGGACTGCATAGAAATATTACCATAAGAAGTTAGCGTCTCAAATATTCCGTAAAGTTCCTCTACATTTATTATAAATGCAATAATAAACAGCACATACTGTACTGTAGAAGAATAAACAGATTGTGCATGGACAAAAAAATGTTCATATCTAACATATAGAAAAAATAATGAAAGTGTGTGTGTGTGGGGGGGGGGGGGGGGGGTTGTAAACATCTTTTTCCAATTTCTTGTGCTAGCCATCTGAGATCAGGGGTCTTCATTGTACTGTATTTTGTTTACTATATCTCTCCTTGCTATAGTGTATGGCACTATCCTTCCAAGTATTTTCTTGGTCCATAGTCTGAAGCATCCCGTTGTGCAACACCTGATACTGTACATGCACCACATTTTGATAAACCCTCTTCTAAAGCTTATAAGCTCTAATAGGCCATTAAAAACTTGGCATGGATCTTTTTCACTTAATCTTGTTAAGAGAACCACAAATTTCCATGAATATATTTCTTGGAGGAACGCAATATAAATGGTACCTTGGCCTGATATGGTGGTGACGTTATACTAATTGTCTTCTAACCATTAACCTCTTTCTCAAAACTCATTAAAGAAATTGAGGATGTTTGGCTGGCATTCCAAATTTGAAAGTGACTTGTTACAATTAAGAAGTTTCTATATTTATATATGCGCAAAGTACTGTAAAAGCCTGCAGAATATTTGTTCTTTTCTGCTGTAGATCCCATTATTTCAACTATATTGTCATAAACCTCTTTTGCTTAACTATGCATTGTCTATTGGGGTTGGGTACGGGATCCCGGCGGTCAAAATACTGACGCCGGGATCCCGACCGCCAGAATGCCGGCAGAGGGGCGAACGCAATGAAGCCCCTTGCTGGCTCACTGTGCTCGCCACGCCATGGGCTCAGTGCACTTGCCACAGGTTCTATTCCCGCTCCATGGGTGTCATGGACACCCAGGAGTGGGAATTGCTGTGGCAGCATTCTGGCGGTCGGGATCCCGGTGACGGTTTTCTGTCCGCCGGGATCCTGACTACATCTCGTCTGTGATCTGGTATAATAAATGCCTACGGTATGCTTAAATAGTTCTTCAGTGATTCCGGGGGAATCGGCAGTCTCTGAATATCTACTACATTGATAATGGAATACATACGTTTTACCGGTGGCTGGGATCTCGGCTGTCATGATCCCGACAGCAGGATCCTGGCCACCAGTATGCCGGCAGCAGGGCGAGCACTAGAAAGCCCCTTGCAGGATCGCAGCGTCGCCATGCTGCGGGCATGTTGGCTCGCTGAGCTCGCCACAGGTTATATTCTCCCTCTATGGATTTCCTGGAGAAAAGCCTGTGACGCTGGTATTCCGGCGGCGGCATTTCAGGATTTCGGCATCGTGACCACCGGGATCCTGACATGCAGTCTCGTGATTGCCTCCAATGATAATTCCTCTAGCAGTTACATTTGGGGGTTGGGGATATACTAGTCCTTTCAATAGCTGTAGATGGAAGATGAGTATCGTCTGACCGTTTGTGACCCCCAATGACACTGGTATAAACTCGCTGCTTCTTCACTCGTTTAGGTCAACTGACACTTTTTTTTTTTTTTTTTTAATACTGTTGTAAGCAATAAAAATAGTTTCCTGAGATCTTTGCAGAAATACATAAGTTTTAGCTTTTTTGGGATAAGAAGGATCTGGTAATCTTATATTATAAAAGGTTAACGCTGCTCCTCACCTTTGTGGGGGGAATTTAAGTGTTTTGCGCACCTTGGCCACTAGATGGCACCACACAGAGCATTGCTCTGTTCGGGCATGCAAAGACGCCGGCGCTGACATTACTGTTATGATGTTCCATCATTTTGATGGGCTGGTAACTAGTTTCAGCAGATTCCATGTACACGGCAAGATGTATGGAATTTGCATAAACACTGGCGGGAGCATCAGTGGTTCTAGAGAGGTAGTGAAACTCATTTTCCCCGCCGCCTACCCCCAACTCCGCCATTAGGCAGAGCCAGGCCTGATGCTAGGGTGTTCGGTGCCCCCCTGCAAACTCTAAATTTATGCCTTACCTCTCACATTTTCCAAAGGAACAATGCATGACAAAGGCGCGCAGAGCAAAAAAGGGGTGTGGTGTCTCGCAAGGAAGGGGTATGGCCACACAATAGTACCCCTAATTCAAATTACAACGCACAAAGTGCCCCTTACACACACAATGCCCACCACAGTAGTAGCGCCCCTTACACACACACAATGCCCACCACAGTAGTAGCGCCCCTTACACACATAATGCCCACCACAGTAGTAGCACCCCTTACACACATAATGTTCATCACAGTAGTAGCGCCTCTTACACACATAATGCCCACCACAGTAGTAGCGCCATTACACACATAATGCCCACCACAGTAGTAGCACCACTTACACACATAATGCCCACCACAGTAGTAGCACCACTTACACACATAATGCCCACCACAGTAGTAGCACCACTTACACACATAATGCCCACCACAGTAGTAGCGCCATTACACACATAATGCCCACCACAGTAGTAGCACCACTTACACACATAATGCCCACCACAGTAGTAGCGCCCCTTACACACATAATGCCCACCACAGTAGTAGCGCCCCTTACACACATAATGCCCACCACAGTAGTAGCGCCCCTTACACACATAATGCCCACCACAGTAGTAGCACCACTTACACACATAATGCCCACCACAGTAGTAGCGCCCCTTACACACACAATGCCCACCACAGTAGTAGCACCACTTACACACATAATGTTCATCACAGTAGTAGCGCCCCTTACACACATAATGCCCACCACAGTAGTAGCACCACTTACACACATAATGCCCACCACAGTAGTAGCGCCCCTTACACACATAATGCCCACCACAGTAGTAGCACCACTTATACACATAATGTTCATTACAGTAGTAGCGCCCCTTACACACATAATGCCCACCACAGTAGTAGCGCCCCTTACACACATAATGCCCACCACAGTAGTAGCACCACTTACACACATAATGCCCACCACAGTAGTAGCGCCCCTTACACACATAATGCCCACCACAGTAGTAGCACCACTTACACACATAATGTTCATCACAGTAGTAGCGCCCCTTACACACATAATGCCCACCACAGTAGTAGCACCACTTACACACATAATGCCCACCACAGTAGTAGCGCCCCTTACACACATAATGCCCACCACAGTAGTAGCACCACTTACACACATAATGCCCACCACACACCACAGTAGTAGCACCACTTACACACATAATGCCCACCACAGTAGTAGCGCCCCTTACACACATAATGCCCACCACAGTAGTAGCGCCCCTTACACACATAATGCCCACCACAGTAGTAGCGCCCCTTACACACACAATGCCCACCACAGTAGTAGCACCACTTACACACATAATGCCCACCACAGTAGTAGCGCCCCTTACACACATAATGCCCACCACAGTAGTAGCGCCCCTTATACACATAATGCCCACCACAGTAGTAGCACCACTTACACACATAATGCCCACCACACACCACAGTAGTAGCACCACTTACACACATAATGCCCACCACAGTAGTAGCGCCCCTTACACACATAATGCCCACCACAGTAGTAGCGCCCCTTACACACATAATGCCCACCACAGTAGTAGCGCCCCTTACACACATAATGCCCACCACAGTAGTAGCGCCCCTTACACACATAATGCCCACCACAGTAGTAGCACCACTTACACACATAATGCCCACCACAGTAGTAGCGCCCCTTACACACATAATGCCCACCACAGTAGTAGCACCACTTACACACATAATGTTCATCACAGTAGTAGCGCCCCTTACACATATAATGCCCACCACAGTAGTAGCCCCCTGTAACACAAAATGCCCACCACTCCCTACATGCAGCCCTCTCCCCCCAGCCACAGGAGCTGTGCTGGCCGGGAGTTACTCTAAGTACGAAAGCATCGCCGCTGTGCGATGCTTTTGTATTTGTGCGGGGGAAGGGGGGGCGGACTGACATGCGGGGCATCCCCCCGCATGTCTGGGAAGATGATCGTAGCTGTGCTAACTTTAGCACAGCTATGATCAACTCGGAATGACCCCTATAGGGCCATGTGATTTGCCTACAGTAAGGCCTCATGATAAAGGCTCATATAAAAATACATCATGATTGAGGGTTAGCTTACCTGAGAGCCACCCCTCCCGTTAGCACGACAAGAACCAGCATGCCTTCCAAATGCTGCTCCCATTCAGTGCCTTCTCACACATGCAAACAACAGTGGTAGCAGCTCAATCACTCTGGAGATATTTATCAGGTGCTAGAACTACAGGGGGCATATCTACAGGGGCAATACTACACAGGGGCATTACCACTGGGGGCACTACTAATGAGGGCATTGCATAGGGGGCTCTTAATAAGAGGCATCACTCCTGGGGACATAAGGGGCACCAATAATATGGGCTCTACATAAGGGGCACTACAAGTGTGGACACTATCACTACAGTGGGCATTGCATAAGGGGCCCTACTACTGAGGTCACTGTATAAGGGGCACTACTGCTGTGGGCATTGTGTGTATTTTGGGTGCTACTGTGGGCTTTGTGTATACGGGGCACTTATGTGTGTCATAACATGAATAACGGACACTACTATGTGGTGTAATGTGAATAATGGGGCTAATTGAGGTTGGATCGCAAATTGCAATCCAAACGGAATTATTACGATCACCCCACAGGCACATGCGCAGCACCTGTCTTGCGCTTGCGTCCGCACTATCTGCGGAGGGGGGGGGGGTGCAGAAAATTTGATCGCCTCTGCCAGTCAATCAGGAAGAGACGGGGGGCTGGGGGGGGCTGTCAACGCTCCATTTCCAGGGCGGAGATCGAGCGTTACGGGGGCGTGATCGCGGCGGCTGCATGATGTCACACACAGCTGCCCGCGATCGTGAACATGGCGGCAGGCCTCCTGCGGGCACAGCTAAGCTCCGCCGGCAAGAGGCATCCTCTATTTCTGCTAACAATTTCAATTTCTGCATGTTGAAGTGGGGTGAGGTGGCGGTCAGCATGCTGGGTGGCCTTGCCCTGCGATGGGCGGCCCCCAGCATGCTAGCAAAAGGATTGCAAATTCTGCTAATTAGAGAATTAGAGTTCCACAACCTCTCTAGGGCCACTTTTAAGTACTGCATATAAGTGTATCTTGCTGCACTTTAAACATTTCTTTATTCAGATGCAGTAGCATGTTTTAGTTCTAATTAAATGGATTGTAACGTATCGTTTAAGCCTCCTATTTTACCCTCTGTTGTCTTCCATGTCTGCTTCTCTTGTCTGTTTTCATATCCACTCACTTCCTTCATGTGACACAGTATCTAAAGGGGCGGACACACTAGGCGATTTCAGCGTAAAAAATAAACTATAACGACATAAATGTCGTTATCGTTTATTTTTAGGCTGAAATCGTCCAGTGTATATAGGGGAAATATTGGTGACCGATGTATGATGCGCGCTCCCACACGTCGTTCATCGATCACCAATATTGAGCTGACATGTTGAATGATAACGTTACATTTGGGTGGGGTGTGTTCAACCTGCAATCTAATTTGCAGTGTAAAAATAAAGCAGCCAGTATTTACCCTGCACAGAAATAAAATAACACACCCAAATCTAACTCTTTCTGTATATGTTATATCTGCCTCCACTGCAGTGCACATGGTTTTGCCCAATTGCTATCAAAAATCCTGCTGCGATCAACTTGGAATTACCCCCTATATCGTTAAACACTACTCTATATCGTTCAAACGATATAGTCGTTCACCACCGGCAATTCCTAATCACGTAGTGTGTACCTGCCTTAACACCAGCTTCAAATTGTGCAGTAGAAATAGGAGACTTTGTAGTAGGGATGGCCATCAGTGTGGCTACCATTGATGGTGACATGGCAAGTGCCATCGATGGTTGCCAATTATACAATGTATGACTATTGACTGACCCGTGGATAATTAAAACATAGGGCAGGGCTTTGTGTGTATCCAGCCGGAACCTTGCAAAAAAAACAAAAAAACATTTGGTTATGCTGTGCCATCGATGGTAGGAAACAATCTGGTTCTCCCATCAATGGCAAAAGCATTCGACATCTGCCATAAACCATTGATGATTTCCTACTTTGTAGTTCTGAAATCTCACAGGAACTTTGAGTGGTGGTGCCCATTGTACAGTGCTGCCTACTGTGAAGCTAGGTACACACTATACAATTATTGGGCCAATTTGCCAATGGGTTCTCGGACAAATTTATTGTATAGTGTGTGTGTGTGTATGAAGGATCATTTCAGCATTTTGCTGATAATTCTGGAAAATCTTGCCCCCACACACTAGCGATCGATTTTGCAACCTGACGTCCCAAAACAAAAAATCTCGGCCACGATCTCAAAATATCGAGCAGTGTGTGTACATTCTCCATAATCTGCCCATATTTCCTGCGTTTTCCTGTCACTGTCATGCTCCTTGCAGGCGAACATATGAAAATCTAGTGTGATGTGGCAGAAAATCGGTAACTATTAAAAAAGAAAATCTGTTATATTGGTTCCTACAATTTCCTAAAAAATCAGCCGATAGTCTGTCTGACCAAAAAAATCTGAGCGTGTGCACTTAGATTAGGGGGCTATTCAGAGATGGATGCAGACGGCTGAAAGTCTCAAACGAATGATTTTTGGTCATCTGTGCACATCGCATTATGATAGACAGGCGGTGGTCTTTAGGGGGTGGCGACGTGGCGTAGGTGGAGTAGAGCAGTAAATGCAGGAGTGTCATGGCCGTATCCGGGGCAGCACGATGACGTTGCTCGCGTTTCCTGCAACGGGAAACATGGCGTTCGGTGCACCTGTATACGCAGCCTGGCTTTAGAGGTTTTTGCAATGCAGTTGAATTGTGACTAAACTTGTAATAGAGCTCCACAGTTCCTCACAGTCATTAATATACATGCTATAGGGAGCAAGAATCTGACTTATTACTGTATAAACACTGGTGATTGGGTTATAAACATTATTACTGTAAGAGGATTTATGTTCCATTTCTATTGTAAAATAAAATCGTGTTTGTAACTGCGGGCCAGATGTATTAACCTGGAGAAGGCATAAGGAAGTGATAAACCAGTTATATGTGCAAGGTGATAAAGGCACCAGCCAATCAGATCCTAACTCTTCATTCACATCTTGGAGCTGATTGGCTAGTGCCTTTATCACCTTGCACATGTCACTAGTTTATCACTTCCTTATGCCTTCTCCAGGTTAATACATCTGCCCCGCATAAGAAAAGGCTTTTCTGTGTAGATTTATTTTCCTACTGAATGTAGAGGTTTATACAGTGTAGGGGGTGTTATGCTGATATGAAATATACACATATCTCTGTTAAAATAACACACACATATATATATATATATATATATATATATATATATACACCGCAACTACTGTATGCCCAGTGTAGGTCACGATGTCACTTCCGGTAAGGCGGACCTTAGTTATTATCCACATGTTCTTTAAATGTTTTGTGTGGGCTTTGTAGCTGAGTTTGAGATCTTGGTGAATGTTGCTCACCGTCAGTATGTCCCATTTACCTACACACATAAACATAACTGTAATCTGGTCCGTCTGTTAGCCGAGTAGCGGTACTTCCGCCCAGTGGAACGCATGGACTTCCTGCCGGTGGAACGCGGAAGCCGCGTCTCCGGCGTTTGCCTTAGTAGCTATGGATTTCCTTCATTTTTAACTCGTTTATTGTAGTGAAACCCACCTAGCTTGATTCCTAGGCTATATAGCGCTTATTCAGCAGGTCCGGTTTTCTATTCTTAAGTGTTGGTCTCCTTATAGCGCGGTTTATTATTTGTTAATTTCCTTAAGTGGTACTTCCTGTGGTTGAGCCTTAAATAGCTGCTAGCTGAGGTAGAACAGCATGCAGCTGTCATTTGGCTCTGGACACTTGAACTGTGAGTATGATACCTCTGCAGTTAACTTTTGATATATGATTAAGGTTGGTTGCCAATTTTCTCTTGCCTTTAAATTACAGATCTAGTGTTGGAAATATGCATTGAGCCTTCAGCTGCCATCCGTTGTTTTAATAAACTATCAGGTATGATTCTCACTGGGTGGCCTCAGGTGTTAGGTTTACACTATCCAGTGGCTTAGGAGTTTATCTAATGGGCCATATGTTCTATCTCTATTATTATAGCATCTTCTATGTGTTGAAGAAGCAATTTATTACATCAGTATGACCTAGTGTGTTGTCCAGGTAATTGTATTTGTTGAGATTAAGTACATACTCTGTGTGAGGTGAAACTTGAGGGTGGAGGCGTCTCTAAATCACACATGGATATAGTTTCTTGATTCTATTAGAGCATGGTTGTGCTGTTCGGTGACTGTCATTAGGGCCTGGGAGGCACTGGTGGTGTTGGTGCTGATAATCTGGTTCTCTATACATATTGATTTTAATTGTTTCTGATTGTTTAGGTGTTTTAAGTGCCTGTCTTGATAAAGGTCCTTATATGGACCGAAACGTCGATGAAAAACGGCATCAACATTGAACCTGATTAAAATAAACTGAATCTACAAGTGATTTCAGAGACTGATTTCTGGGCGCGAGTGCACCTTCCACCTCGGTGGTAGTTGCGGTATATTGGTGGCCTATCTTGTCATTAGGAGCACCCGCCGTTGTTACTACGTGCATTGATGAGAGTGCAGGACCTTCCGAGGATATATATATATATATATATATATATATATATAGATTTGTAGAAAAGGGCACTCAATCCAGATTTGAAAAAAAAATTTTTTTGACAGCTAAGTTACCATTTGTATCCCTATGACTATGAAACGCTTGCTATGGATAAGTTTCTTTAGGCGTTGATACGCCAAATGTTTTGTGGATAAATATTTCAAGTTATCTCATGCCGAGCCACCGCATATTGTAGTTCACCTTTTAATGCCCTGGATGGGGTGATATTAAAAGAAAATTTTTTTTCAAATCTGGATTGAGTGCCCTTTTCTACAAATCTCTACATTTATCTGGACTGTAATGGAACAGAACTTAAGGAGCACCACATACATATAAACATAAGGGTGTGCAAGTATTTATGTACAGTATTTTTATATATATATATATATATATATATATATATATATATATAGGCGTCATTTCTCTTTCTGGCACAAGACACCAAAAAATTTAGTTGAGGCTTATGAACACAGGCCTTTTGCTCTGCTAATACTCCCCTGGTGGGATTTGAATATGAATATCACACACTACACAAAATACAAATAGAAACAGCCTATTATTGCAACGGAGTGTTAAAATTGTACATCACTTACAGTATCTCGAAAAACAACTATAAATGCCTTTTCTAATTCAACATCCATTATCCTGAGCTACTGGGAGTAAGTGGGTCAACTTGCACAATCGGTGGCTGTCCAAATACTTTTTTGCCCCACTGTATGTATGTGTATGTATATATGTATGTATGTATGTATATATGAGAGAGATCTACACGAGATAGATTTAGATATGTGTGATAGATATGCCACTTTAGGTGTGCAGTCGCTCTCTGATATTCACATTCCTTTGTGTGCGTTGTGACAACAGCATCACTCACAGGGGGGCAGATGTGTTAAGCTTGGAGAAGTGATAAAGCAGTGATAAGTGGGAGATAATGCACCGGCCAATCATTATGGGTTTGAAAAATTACTGTTAGGAGCTGATTGGCTGGTGTGTTATCACCTTCCACTTATCACTGATTTATCACGGCTTTATCACTTCTCGAAGGCTTAATACATCTGCCCCAATGTCACTACTTGAAGAGAAGCAACACATCCCTGCCTTACCGACAGCAGCGCCTCCCTGCCTCGCCGACGGCAGTGCATCTCTGCCTCGCCGACGGCAGCGCATTCCCACCTCACCGACGGCTCATTAATGGCAGCACCTCACTGCACATCTCCGCCTTGCTGACTGCAGGCAAATGACAGCTTCAAAGGAAAAAAGACATTTCCGATAAACAGTACTAAGTTACATATAACTTTGAATTTTCAGCATTTCTGTATTTAAGTATTAGATAGAACTATTTTTATTAAAGGGTTAAACTTCACCCTTCCCCTCCCCCCGCTTTATTCCTTCCCACTCTTTCCTCATGGGATTATCGCTTTTACACTGTGTCTGTGTGCACCAGTGAAAAGATAACAGTTTGTATAAAAAAATAAAGGGTTATTAATTATTATTAATATATATATCAGTAGACTATAGCCTATAGTCTGAAGGTGCACTCAGTAAACTACTGAGTGCTTGGCTCAGGTAGTGTGTATGTATGTATGTATGTATGTATATTATATACACACACACATACAGTCTCTCTCTCTCTCTCTCTCTCTCTCCCCCTCCCTCTCTCTCTCCCCCTCTCGCTCTCTCTCTCTCTCTCTCTCTCTCTCTATATATATATATATATATATATATATATATATATATATATATATATATACACAACACTTATGCATAGTGCGCTCGCAATGTCTATTCCAATAATTTGTCAACACTTTTTCAACGGTGAGAGTTAAAATGTTTACAAACAGAAAATTATTTGGACCGTGACTTCTCTATTCGATCCCGTAGTCCACCGGGGCACATACTGTACATCTCCAAAAAATATAAATAGTGAAGGCACTCCATAGTACATTAAAGGATTTATTTGGTTAAAATATATATCAGGTACAAAGCTACAGATCACATATAGCCTCCCATACCATTACAAACTACTGTGTGGGCTGGTTACCATATGATTTGAATCAATAATACTCCACCAGGCAAAACTCCAGCTTCATTCTGCTCCTGTCGGGATCTTGCACCATACTACCTCGTCTCACAGAGCCGGGAACCTCTTTGTGTCGGGTCACCTCAGAGCGAGCTAACCGGAACCGCGAGCCTACTGTGGTGATGTCAGGAAGCCACACTCTAATGCGTTTCATGGATCACTTCATCAGGATCCCGACAGGAGCAATAGGGGGCAACGAGCAGATGTCAGCGAGGTCCCAGGCTTACAGCTTGTTAGGTTTAATAAACATCTGCCAGCCCTTACTGTACACTCTATTTAATCAAATTCCCTATGTTATCTAGATTGCATTAACTGCATATATATGGTGCTAGGCTCGTCCAGTACGCGGTGATAGGCACGCCCAATAGGCGGTGCTAGGCACACCCAATAGGCGGTGCTAGGCACGCCACTCCAGTCGTGCACCCCCTAATAAAATACGCTGCGCACGCCTATGGCTGGACTGTACCCCAGAGAAGTTTAAATAAACTTTACATGGAAAGGTTCTAGCAAATCTTGTTTAAGATGGGTGCAATAGAATACTGTAGGTAGTAGCCATCCAATTCGTTCTACTCAGGGAGCGTCAGAGCCTTGAGCACTAATATAACGTTCATTATCCAGTGCAAGCAAAAAATGAGCAAGGTTTATCTCCTGTAACTACCCACTATGGGGGTCATTCCGACCCGTTCGCACGCATCGGTTTGTCGCTGTGGTGCGAACGGGTCCAGAATGCGCATGCACGGCGGCCGCATTGCGCGTGCACGACATTGCACGGTGACGGGGGTCGCCGTGTTATGTCGCGTCCTACGATGGAAGCGGTCGCAGAGCCGACTGCAAAGAAGATTGACAGAAAGAAGGCGTACCTTGGCGGATCCGGACCGTTGGAGACCGTTTCCAGGAGAATGGAGGGCGGATGTCTGACGTCAAAGCCGGCTCCAGCATCGCAGAGATCGTTGCACAGGGTAAGTAGGTATAGGGCTGGTCTTGTTCTGCTTGAAAAATGTTTAGCTTAGCAGGGCTGCACAAGCGATCGCAGCCCTGCTAAGCTAAAATACACTCCCTCATAGGTGTGTACTACAACTCGGAATGACCACCTATGTGCTCACGCTTGGTTAAATCTCTCCCTAAGAGTTACATGAAACTGACTTTGAGGGCATGGAGTTAATATCTAAAATAAACTCAAAAGCTGAAGTGCTTTAATAAAAAATAACCTTGATACCAGTGCTCGAACAGCCAATACATAGTGCGTTTATCGATCATGTTTCCTTTAGTAGCTAGTGAGCACATGGAATCCTGTAAGAATTCTCTCCAACCACTAATGGGTCCTCTGGCTTGTCTCCCCATCTGCCCTTCCATATCTTTTGATTAGACCAAGATCATGCATAGGTGTTTCCCTTAAATGGATCTGGGGACAGGTACTGTAGCTCATTATTTTACATACAGTATAAAGATACAGTATACTGTAATGGCAATGCACAATGACAGTCTGTGTTGCTAGGCTAAGCATAGACATCACTTAATGTACATTGTACAAACAAAATGATTTAATGCTGGGTTGCTGTAGAGTCCTATACTGAGTATTTCAGTATTTCCTCTTGTCTGAAACGGGACACTTGTTTCTGGATGTCCCCCCCGCACACACACACACACACTGCATGCCGCTGACATACAATTAGAAGGCCCTGTCTGATTTTGTTAAGGGTGCCTTTATAATAAAGAAAAAAAAGTCTCTGCGTTGCCATAGAAACATCTGCGTCTGGCAATGTCTATAATGTGGAAGGGCTTTCTGCCGGTCTGCGCAATCAGTGACTCAGTGCCAGGTTATGTGAATCAGTCCCTCCTATCTATTTGTTTCATGTCTCCAGACTCCCAAGCCAGCAATACACACGTAATATATAACCAGGGACATTCACTTCATACAATTGTAGCATTCTGCGTTGTTTAAAAATTGGCCTTTCTGCAGTGCGACTCTGCAGTAATTTACATTCTACTGTGTCAAGTCACTTGCAGTATAGATGAGCAGTTGGGATAGACAGTAATCCCAGCCTCCATTTAAGCCACCGCTTCCGTGGCTGTACCCATGCAGCATTTGTGAAATGGAAACACAAAGTGCAGTAACAAAGGAAATATGCTGTTACCTAATACAATAAGTTCAGTATTGTTTTCTCATACTAAGCATTGGTCTAGCTTATTTATCTCGAATCACTGTATATAATAACATGTTGAAGTTTGTCATATATCCCAAAAAATGTTGAGTGATGTCACGCACTTACACAAAAAAAATTAATGAATGTAATATCAACCATCACAAATTTAGGGTGATATGTATCTAGATAACAGCGGTAATTTACTGCGGTTAATGGATTCACCTGGGGCTATAAAATTTGCCCCTGACTGCTGGCTCTTATCGAGGATTAGGCATTGCGTGCCTGAATCCCCGATGACCAGCCATCACAGACCTGATTTTGCACAATGATGCATGAACTTATCCTGGATCCCATGAGCTTTTGCCCAAAAATGGGTAATTTACTGCACATTAAAAAGGGGCTGTAATTGGATAGTCTGATAATACTATAGGGCTAAATAGAGTTTTTGCTGTGTGGTAAAACATTAGCAATTGGATACCGGCATATGGGGTCTATTTATGAAGCCTTGAACGGAGATAAAGTAGAAGCCAATCCGCTCCTAACTACCATGTCACAGGCTGGGATTGAAAAATGACAGGAGCTTGTTGGCAAGTACTTTATCTCCATCTGAGGCTTAGTAAATAGACCCCTAAGGGGGATATGTACTAAGCAGTGATAAAGGTGGAGAAGTTGCCCATGGCAACCAATCAGCTGCTCTGTATATGTTTATAGTATGCAAATTATAAATGCTATGTCAATGCTGATTGGTTGCTATGGGCAACGTCTCCACAGGCTCACGTCTTTACTTTTATCACTGCTTAGTGCATGACCCCATAAACCTCTTACCCGGAAACTCAACCATAATAACCAAATATAATTTTACTACAATTTGTTTTCTTAAATCCGACATACAGTATGTCGTACTGTAAGCTGGAACACATTGCTTATAGCATTGACACTGCATGATAAAACGTTTTACACCACTGTATGAAGTCTACTGTAGGTTACATATAGTCAATTCAAGTACTCCCTGGAATGATAAAAACAACATCCACACAATACTGCATGTATCTGCAGCCAGGAAACAGTGATGTAGATCACCCCGATTCCTCCATTGCAAATGTATCCTAAACGATTCTAGCTGAGGATTTGTGTATACTGTACAGTTGCCATGTGTTACTGACACGTATACAGTGTCTCTACATGTGTGTTATGTATTGTTTCTACATGTTACATAGTAACATAGTATCTGAGGTTGAAAAAAGATAATTGTCCATCGAGGTCAACCTATTTGTGGTCTCCCCTGCATGTTGATTTGACTAAAATTTCTGACTGATGCTGCTGTCAGCCGTTACATTTTATCCCTATTTTTAGTAACTATAATGCATGACTATGCACCATACCCCTGGATATCCTTATCCATTAGGAATTTATCTAACCCATTCTTAAAGGTGTTGACAGATTCCGCCATTACAACTCCCTCGGGCAGGGAATTCCAAACATGTATTGTCCTTACCGTGAAAAAGCCTTTATGCCGTATTGTGCGGAATCTCCTCTCCTCTAACCTGAGCGAGTGTCCACGAGTCCTCTGTGTTGATCTAACCAAAAACAGGTCCCGCGCAAGCTCTGTGTATTGTCCCCTTATATATTTGTAGATGTTGATCATATACCCTCTTAGTCTCCGCTTTTCCAATGTAAACATGCCTAGTCTTTCAAGCCTTTCCTTGTATTCCATCGTCTCCATGCCCTTAATTAGTTTGGTCGCCCTCCTCTGTACCTTTTCAAGCTCCAGGATATCCTTTTTGTAGTACGGTGCCCAGAATTGTACACAGTATTCAAGGTGTGGCCTCACTAGTGATTTATATAACGGGAGTATAATACTCTCGTCCCTAGCATCAATACCCCGTTTTATGCATGCTAATATCTTATTAGCCTTCTTTGCTGCAGTCCTACTTTGGGTACTACTGCTTAGCTTGCTATCTATGAGGACACCTAAGTCCTTTTCCAGTACAGAATCCCCTAATTTTACCCCATTTAGTAGGTAGGTGTAATTTATGTTCTTGTTACCACAGTGCATTACCTTACACTTGTCTGTGTTGAAGCGCATTCTCCATTTGGCTGCCCATGCTTCTAATTTAACTAAGTCGTTCTGAAGAGACTCGGCATCCTCCTCTGTATTTATAGCCTTACACAATTTGGTATCATCTGCAAAAATTGACACCATGCTCTCTAGACCTTCTGTTAGGTCGTTAATGAAAATATTGAACAATAGCGGTCCTAATACTGAGCCTTGCGGCACACCACTTAGCACTTCAGTCCAAGTTGAAAAAGATCCATTAACCACAACGCGCTGCTTCCTATTATCTAACCAGTTTTTGACCCAAGTGCATATTGTGCTTCCTAGCCCTGATTCTTGTAGCTTGTAGATAAGTCTCATGTGGTACAGTATCGAACGCTTTGGCAAAGTCTAAAAAGATTACATCCACGTCTTTACCCTGATCTAGGTTTGCGCTTACTGTTTCATAAAAGCCAAGTAAGTTGGTTTGACAGGATCTGTCCTTCATAAACCCATGTTGATTCCTTTTAATGACCTTATTGGTTTCAAGGAACTTCTGAATACTATCTCTTAGAATACCTTCCAATACTTTCCCCACTATAGATGTAAGACTAACTGGTCTATAATTACCTGGTTCAGCTTTACTTCCCTTTTTGAATATAGGCACTACTTCCGCTATACGCCAGTCTTTGGGAACCATACCTGATATAACTGAATCCTTAAAGATCAAAGATAGCGGTTTTGCCAGTTCAGAGTGAAGCTCCATTAGAACCTTTGGATGAATACCATCGGGCCCTGGTGATTTATTAATCTTTAAATGTTTTAATCGGTCACAGACTACTTCCTCGCTTAAATAAGTACCTATCAGTGTGATATTCTCATTATTGAGATTGTGCGTTAGTCCCTGAATTGGGTCCTCACGAGTAATGTAATGCATGTAATGCATATATGAATACAGGTTGAGTATCCCTTATCCAAAATGCTTGGGACCAGAGGTATTTTGGATATCGGATTTTTCCGTATTTTGGAATAATTGCATACCATAATGAGATATCATGGTGATAGGACCTAAATCTAAGCACAGAATGCATTTTTGTTACATATACACCTTATACACATAGCCGGAAGGTAATTTTAGCCAATATTTTTTGTAACTTTGTGCATTGAACAAAGTGTGTGTACATTCACACAATTCATTTATGTTTCATATACACCTTATACACACAGCCTGAAGGTCATTTAATACAATAGTTTTAATAACTTTGTGTATTAAACAAAGTTTGTGTACATTGAGCCATCAAAAAACAAAGGTTTCACTATCTCACTCTCACTCAAAAAAGTCCGTATTTCGGAATATTCCGTATTTCGGAATATTTGGATATGGGATACTCAACCTGTAATATAATGTAATGCTCAATATCAAATAACAAAATGGGTTCAGCATGCTTTACAAGATATCAATATGTTATTTGGTTCCACTTTTAAAATTATAAGCAATGGAACTGTGTATAATTTCTGTGGATGGTGTCAACATTTTTCACCATCTGTCACCCTTTCCAGTGATGACCAGAGGTGTGGGGAATAGGTAATATTCCCCCTTACCTGGCACCAGCACTTGCAGCTCTTCTCCTCAGCCCAGCACTCTCTGCTGTGTGCTGGGCTGCAGTGTGACCAGGGAGGCACTTAAAGTACTATATTTCCTATATTTTTTTTCTTAGTGTGCAGGGCCATGCCTTCCATGATTAGAACACACACCCAAAAAAAGTACCTGGGCACGGCCAGGCTCCCTACTATTCTGACCCTTTCCCATATCAAAAGGCTGGGAGACTTCCCTTCCCAGGAAACAACATGCTCTCCCCCTGGTCAGTGAACATCATGCATTGCTTGGAATGCATTTAGGAAAACCCTTCCAGTGCAGGATCATGGTGGAATCTGATTGGACAGCTTTGGCACACCAATGCTAGAGTAGAGTTTCAGGAGTGTGCTGAATCTTACGAGTGGTAGTAGCTGAACTAAGAAGCCCATCCACATCTGCTGCTAGGATGACAAAGAAAGGTAGTGAAGGGAGACATGGTAAAAAGTCTGCGTATCCTATTCTATAGTATATTATAATAAGAAAGAGCATGATCATATATAACATAAGATCATAAGCCTGGATTTTATTTATCTTCTCTTCAGTGGACTGTATGATAGCTAATGTTTTAATGTCTACATAAGAAATCTCACTGGGCAAATGAACCCGATGTTTGTCTGACCCACCCACTCCTTTAACTAGCCATTCTGTCTCATCTGTAACCAACTACTCAAGTACTCCATTCCCTTACATTACTCACTCTGTCCCTAACCACACCCATTCCAGACCCTTGCGTGTACTGTACCTAGCCATCCAGTTCCTGGCACTTACAGTGCCCTTGTATTTCCTTATCCATACCCATTTTGGGCCTTTACAGTACTCTTTCTTGTTCCTATCCACCCATTCCTGGACCTTACAGTGCCCTTGGTTGTCCCTAGCAACACCAGTTCCTGTCCTGTACAGGGCCTCTGCTTGTTTCTTACCATGCCCATTCCTGGCCCTTAAAGAGCCAGTGCTTGTCCTTAACCACACCCGTTGCTTACAGTGTAATACTGTAGCTTGTCCCTAACAATGCCAATTGCTGGCCCTTACATTGTGTTTGCTCATCCCTAACCAAGGGGCCCAGCTAGTGGAGCAGGTGGAGCATGGCCCCTGCTCTGCAGCAATAGGCTGCACCGCCCCAGTCCCCCCTGCGTGTCTTTGCATGGCCCTCTCCCCTCACTGACAGCAGCAGCCTCGGTAGGACCTGCCCTCCAGACCAGAGATAAAGAAGCATCAAGCAGCTGTATGGCTGCAACAGAAGAGGAACAGGAGAGATCTACAGGTATGTTAGAGTAAATGTGGGGGAGGGGAATTTAGCTTATCGTAGGTAATAGTAAGAATAAGGGGTTAATGATATAATGGGGTTAAGGATTTTCTATGCGACTGAAGGTCATTAGAGGATTAATGCACATAAATTTAATTATTTGATGATGTTGGGCTAATTAATAGTGGGGAGTATGTAGTTTATGTCACAACTGAGGGCCTGAGCTGACGGGAGGCAGCCTCAGTTGTAGGGGCTGAGATGTACCGGAACCTGGGAGGTTGTATCAGACCCCTGGACATGTAAGTAACATGAATAATAACTGCCCGAAGGCGTGACCACGACAACTTGGATAAAAGTCAATGATGTTTATTATGACAACTCCGCAACACAGCAGCAGTAAAAGAAAACGTAAAAGTCAGCAAAGAATAAATACAGTTCCTGGGTACTACAGGATGGCAGGAGCCACAGGGCACTGGTAGTGTGAGATAGTTCTTATGATCTTCTAGATGGAAAGTCCTTACCAGGCCCGACTGTAGCAATGGAGATAACCCAGGATTGTGCCAGCTGGTGTTCCAGGAAAAGCTGGGTTGCTGAAGATAAAACAGCTGCTGTGGATACTGGCTGGAACCAGACTGTTGTTAGCACGGAGTGGATACTGGCTGGAACCAGTTAAATAATAAATGAACTTGGGAGCGATGAAATATGAACTGAAATGTAGAACTTGAGAGCGGAGAAATAATAATACCGGTGGAGAGTGGTAAAGTGTAGAAAGGACACCGGCCCTTTAAGGGAAGCTGTACTCTGCTGGAAGCTGAGCTGGAAGCAGGTAATGTTGTAGCTGGAAACAGATGAATCCACAATGGATTGGAGAGTCAGGCTACACCGCAGGTGGAATGCTGGTGCGGGTCTCTATGGTGGAAGTCTTGAGACAGGAGCTGGAATCTGGAAGACAATCACAGGAGAGAGACAAACAGGAACTAGGTTTGACAACCAAAGCACTGACGCCTTCCTTGCTCAGGCACAGTGTATTTATACCTGCAGCAAGGAAGGGATTGGCTAGGCAATTATGCAGATTAACAATACTGACAACAGATTGGAGGAAATGATCAGCTGACAGAATCCAAGATGGCTGCGCCCATGCAGACACTTGGAGGGAAGTTTGGTTTGTAATCCATGTGGTAATGAAAACAGTAATGGCGGCGCCGGCCACTGGAGACAGGAGACGCCAGGCTGACAAGTGCACATCCAACCACGCGGACACAGCGGAGGCCGCGGCTGACGTAATCGCCACTCTGACACTCTGCATGCAGAAGCTCAGGGACGGCGGCGGAGGCCGCGGGAGACGCCATGCCAGATGTAATAAGGCGTTACTGTGACAGCGTCTCAGAGAGACAGGAGAGGATGCAGGAATGTGAACATTAGGATAACAGATGGGATCCGGTCCTGGAGCGCTGAGCCAGCCTTAGGAGGCATCTGATGGGTAAGAAATGGCGTCCAGATACCCGGATCGTGACAGTTTAGTTCTTGTAAAGGTGTTACTTATATTAATTACAGTGAATGGCGATGGTACAGTGGCAGTTGCTCCCTGGGGGCTGGAGCGTAGATCACAAATAGCAGAGGGGGGGCACTTAATACATAACCCTAAGTGTACTGTATGGCTGTCACTGTGATGTTCTCGCCATTATATATTTGTCACTGTGATATTCTCTGTATTATATTGTAGAATTTGCGGTTAACGCAGTGCTAAATTCATTACGCGTTAGTGTAATGATCTCTGTATTATATGCTGGTCACTGTGCTGTTCTTTGTATTGTAATTGAAGTGACTGTGATGTACTCTGCGGTGTATTGTGGTCACTGCAGTGCTGTATGTATTGTATGGTGGTCAGTGTGATGTTCTCTGCATCATATGGCGTTCATGAAGGTACTACTACTGTCTACTGTTGAGGAGGAGCACTGAGCTGTGTGACAGAAGGCCTAGTTTCACCCCTGGCTTAACTACACCCGTTCCTTGTCTGTACAGTGTCCTTGGTTGTCCATATCTATGCCCACTAATGAGTCCATCCTATATTAGTTTATAGCTTTCCTTTTTATTATGCTTCTGTGCATCCTTTCTCACACAGATATTATGCATTAAAATCAGAGATATTACATTTCAGTATAAAGTGGGTGTTCTATAATATTTTATTAAACACTACTGTAGGCAAAATCACTCACCATTTATTGATTTCATTAGGTTTTATTTGTCACTTAAACCCCTTTCACACCGCACGAATAACCTGGTATTGACCCCATATAGTGCCGGATCGACACTGGTCACTGTGCGGTGTAAAAAGGCCCATGGCGAATTCCCGGGTCGCAGTGTTATTCCCGGGTTTAATACCAGGTCAGGGGCAGTGCGTGCAGGTTGCCGGGTCGATACGACCCTGGATCCGTTCACTACATAGGGAGAGGCGGCGCAAAGATGAGCTCATCTCCCAGCGCCGCCTCCTCCCCCGATGCCGGCTTAGCTCCTCGCCGCTATGGCAAACCAACCCGGCATATTGCCAGGTCAGGAAGGCAGTTGTTAGGTCCTTCTCGGGTGGGAATTGGCATTGGACCCTGTTTCCAATTCCTGGGTGGGACCTGGCATTTGAGATGGGAAAGGGGTATCAGTTTGAACTGTATGTATTACTCCTTTTCATCCCAGTAGCAGTAAAGGTTCTTTGCAATAACATCTTGCGAAAAATCTCATTGCAATAAATGGTATTTTCAATTACAGAAGTCTGCTTTCTAATCTTGAAAAAGCTTTGCTAAATATGCCCCCCCCTCTATATTAAAAAAACTTCTTAATTTGGATCTTAATTTTGTGAGATTGAGGTGCTTTCAGTAATCACATCAGTAGTGTGCAGTATGAAATGTGAAACTAATTACTTATCATCCATGTCTCTGTAGATCTTGTAAAGAGTGTCCAGATAGGCTCTGCAATGGGAGTTAGCAAAATTAATTCCAATGATCCATGAAGAGATTTGAAAATGATTAATAGCCACTGGTCAAATGATCATTTTACAGTTTTGTCTTGTCAGAATTCAGCGGAGTTCAGTTACATTTTACATGAATAAGGATAAGGCCTGAACTCGTGTCTAAACCTTTTCTCCAAGCACATGAAGATAATGGTTTTTAAAACAATCTACTGTATGTATTTTAGGTCTTATACAGTAACATTGTTTCTGGTAATCTGTAAATTGTGCTCACTTTTTAAATTACCTTCTGTTATGTTGGTGAATGGACTCTTCAGAACAGAGGAGTCATTCACTTCCCCTATCTCAAATATATTACATTACATTCTTTGGGGGTCTATTTATCAAATTGGTCCGACAATACATTTCACCATCAAGGAAATATTTTTTTCATAACTATATGAGAAAACAAACCTCCTGTTCTCACATTTACATTTGTAGAATTACAGGTTGAGTCTCCCTTATCCAAAATGCTTGGGACCAGGGGTATTTTGGATATGGGATTCTTTACCGTATTTTGGAATAATTGCATACCATAATGAGATATCATGGTGATGGGACCTGTATCTAAGCACAGAATGCATTTATGTTACATATACACCTTATACACACAGCCTGAAGGTCATTTTAGCCAATATTTTTAATAACTTTGTGCATTAAACAAAGTGTGTGTACATTCACCCAATTCATTTATGTTTCATATACACATTATACACACAGCCTGAAGGTAATTTAATACAATATTTTTAATTCTTTTGTGTATTAAACGAAGTTTGTGTACATTGAGCTACAGAAAACAAAGGTTTCACTATCTCAGTCTCACTCAAAAAATTCCGTATTACGGAATATTCCGTATTTCGGAATATTTGGATATGGGATACTCGACCTGTAATTAAAAATTAAATGTCTAAATAAAAAAAAATAGTTTTGCTAAGTAGCAAAAATGCTTTATTTACATCCTAGCATAGAAGGACGGACCCCCATGTTTTCATTCTAATTCATCATCGTGTTTTCATTTTGGCATAACCACCCTCAAGTGTTTTGGTTCAAATTAGTTTATTGGTTTAAGATTCCTTTAAAATCGATAAACATTTTAAAGGTATGCTAAAACCAGCTAAACCTGGGGTGTCAAACTCACGGGCCGCTTGCGGCTCCTACCACATCCTCCTGTGGCCCGCACGCAGGGTACCTTTTGCGGCCACGTTGGCAGGGGTTAACTTGGGGTGGAACGGCATCCCCGGCATTCTGCCTCTATCCACCCACGATGACGTTGCCTTAGTATCTGCACCGCCCACCGGCACCCACAATTCATGGCCAGCGGCAGTGTGAAGCAGCCATTAAGGAGCCGCTGAGCCATCACAGCAAGCCATAGCCCATAAAGCTGCAGCCCTTACAGACGGAGCCTAGACCCCTGAAGCAGCATGCCCACAAAGGAGCATCCTGAAAATGTAAGTCTCTGGGGCATGCTGCAGAGTTGATGGGGGTGCAATGGGGAAATTTTCTCTATCAGGCACTACACTGGGGGACAGTATGTGTAACTTATAGTATAGTGGAAGTCATTGTGTGTAACTGGCACCACACTGGGGGACATTATGTGTAACTGGCACTAGGCTGGGGAACATTTTGTGTAACTGGCACTATACTGCTGGACATTGTGTAACTGGCACTATACTGGGGAACATTATGTGTAACTGGCACTATACTGGGGAACATTATGTGTAACTGGCACTATACTGGGGAACATTATGTGTAACTGGCACTATACTGGGGAACATTATGTGTAACTGGCACTATACTGGGGAACATTATGTGTAACTGGGGAACATTATATGTAACTGGCACTATACTGGGGAACATTATGTGTAACTGGCACTATACTGGGGAACATTATGTGTAACTGGCACTACACTGGGGAACATTATGTGTAACTGGCACTACACTGGGGAACATTATGTGTAACTGGCACTGTACTGCTGGACATTATGTGTAACTGGCACTGTACTGATGGACATTATGTGTAACTGGCACTGTACTGATGGACATTATGTGTAACTGGCACTATACTGGGGAACATTATGTGTAACTGGCACGGTACTGCTGGACATTATGTGTAACTGGCACGGTACTGCTGGACATTATGTGTAACTGGCACGGTACTGCTGGACATTATGTGTAACTGGCACTGTACTGATGGACATTATGTGTAACTGGCACTGTACTGATGGACATTATGTGTTAATGGCACTGTACTGATGGACATTATGTGTGACTGGCACTATACTGCTGGACATTGTGTGTAACTGGCACTATACTGGGGAACATTATGTGTAACTGGCACTATACTGCTGGACATTATGTGTAACTGGCACTGTACTGATGGACATTATGTGTAACTGGCACTATACTGGGGAACATTATGTGTAACTGGCACGGTACTGCTGGACATTATGTGTAACTGGCACTGTACTGATGGACATTATGTGTTACTGGCACTACTGATGGACATTATGTGTTACTGGCACTGTACTGATGGACATTATGTGTAACTGGCACTATACTGGGGAACATTATGTGTAACTGGCACTGTACTGGGGGACATTATTTGTAACTGGCACTATATTGGGATACATTATGTGTAACTGGCTCAATACTGGGGACATTATGTGACACTATAGTGGGGGCATAAAAATATTCTGTAATACGGAATAATCCATTACCCATTATATGTAATATGTTTATTTTTCTTGCGGCCCACAGAAGACTTCAGAAAGAAAGTGTAAATCCGCACCAGTCATAAAGAATAATATCTTATTACAGAGACCAATATCAAAAACTGTTGTAATCAATTGGAAACAGTAAATTATTGGTGGTGCTCCCAAATAATTTGTAGATTAGGCTACAATTAAATACGGAAGAACTAAGACAAAAAAACGGGTTTTTGGGAGCACTCTTTTTGTAGAAATGAGAACATAGATGTATGTATATAATATGATATGAAACTTAACCTTTAATAATTCCTTAAAATAATACTATTTATATCCTACGTTAATAATAGCTTGATTGCCCTTTGAGCAAATAAGGTTCAAGATCATAGAAACAAATATCAAGGTGAAAATATCATTGAATTGCGTTCAATGATTCCTGTAATAAAATGAACAATATAAGGAATCGTGACGATCACTATATAATTTAGGGAATAGTTAAACTGTGAAACAAATCGGTATCATAAATGAAAGAAGGCCAAGAAAGAGGCCGACCTTATACAGGTTTAGTATCCCATATCCAAATATTCCGAAATACGGAATATTCCAAAATACGGAATTTTTTGAGTGAGAATGAGATAGTGAAACCTTTGTTTTCTGATGGCTCAATGTACACAAACTTTGTTTAATAAACAAAGTTATTAAAAATATTGTATTATATGACCTTCAGGATGTGTGAATAAGGTGTATATGAAACATAAATGAATTGTGTGTATGTACACAAACTTTATTTAATGCACAAAGTTATTAAAAATATTGGCTAAAGTTACCTTCAGGCTGTGTGTATAAGGTGTATATGAAACATAAATGTATTATGTGCTTACACTTGGGTCCCATCACCATGATATCTCATTATGGTATGCAATTATTCCAAAATACGGAAAAATCCCATATCCAAAATACTGCTGGTCCCAAGCATTTTGGATAAGGGATACTCAACCTGTAGTAAAGTTTTCAAAGATAGTCTTCTATAAAAATTGCCCATGGCACCTAGTATTCCCAGGTGGTCTCCCATCCAAGTATTGACCAGGCCCTACCTGCTTAGCTTCAGAGATTGGACAAGATCGGGCGTATTCAGGATAGTATGGCCGTGGGCAGATATTTATAGACAGTGGTCGAAGTGGGGTGGTATACGGCGGTATGGTATACCGCCACTTCTTCCACTGACCCGGAAATGCACTGAAAGTGCAGCAGGAGGCGAGGGAAGTGGCCATCCTGCTGCACATTGTGCTCCCCGTCCCTGCGCGGCGGCCGGCAGCTGTGTAGAGCGCTGTAGTAGCTCACAGCCGCTCACCGTCAGCCGCCCGGCCGCTGCTCACCACCGCTATCCGGCCGCTCACCGCCCGCCCTTCCACCCGCCGCTGCCCGCTCTCCCACCCGCCGATGCCCACTCTCCCATCCGCCGCCAGCCACCTGCTGTATGGGGGCGCAGGGGTAAATGATGCAAATTTGCATTATTTAGCCCCTCCACTGACCCACGAATCATGGCATATTGGGGACTGGGCATAGTGATGTGCAGCCCAGACGTGCCTCCCGCACTGGGAAGCAGCGTCTTCTCCCAAAGAGATTTTGAATGTAGTCAACTTAAGTATGAGTTACCCTCAGTAGCAGTATTAACAAGAAAAAAAAAATCACAGCCTATAATGCCCACAGACAGCTGCCTGATTAACAAACAGATAATATAGTAGTATGAAAGTGCAGCAGGTGGCAAGGGAAGTGGCCGTCCTGCTGCACATAGTGCTACCATCCCTGCTTGGTGGCCGGCGGCTGTGTAGAGCGCTGTACTAGCTCACAGCCGCCAGCAGCCCACCGCTCACCGCTGCCAGCCACCACCAACAAATGAGGTAATGTTCCCCTGCTGTCACCTCTCTCCCTCTCGTTACCGTCCCTGTCCCTACTGTCACTTTCTCTCTCCCAGCTATCACTGTCGTCACTCTCTCTCTCCCTGTCACTGTCGTCACTCTCTGTCACTGTCGTCACTCTCTCTCCCTGTCACTGTCGTCACTCTCTGTCACTGTCGTCACTCTCTCTCCCTGTCGTCACTCTCTCTCCCTGTCGTCACTCTCTCTCTCCCTGTCGTCACTCTCTCTCTCCCTGTCGTCACTCTCTCTCTCCCTGTCGTCACTCTCTCTCTCCCTGTCGTCACTCTGGCTGTCCCTGCCGTCACTCTGGCTGTCCCTGCTGTCACAATTTCGGCTCATTCAGTGTGCTATAATGTGAATTTCGGCTCATTCAGTGTGCTACAATGTGAGTTTCGGCTCATTCAGTGGCTCATTCAGTGTGCTACAATGTGAATTTCGGCTCATTCAGTGTGCAACAATGTGAATTTCGGCTCATTCAGTGTGCCTCAATGTGAATTTTGGCTCCTTCAGTGTGCTACAATGTGAATTTCGGCTCCTTCAGTTTGCTACAATGTGAATTTCGGCTCATTCAATGTGCTATAATGTGAATTTCGGCTCATTCAGTGTGCTACAATGTGAATTTCGGCTCCTTCAGTGTGTTACAATGTGAGTTTCGGCTCATTCAGTGTGCTGCAATGTGAATTTCGGCTCGTACTGTGTGCTGTAATGTGAATTTCAGCTCGTACCGTGTGCTATAAGGTGAAAGGGGCACCAGTACTAGATAGTATAAGGGGTTCTACTACACGGGACATGCCCCCTTTTGGGTGACCATGCCCCCTTTTCTGGAGCGCGTGCGCATAATTACTTCCTTCACTTTTGCATACCCCCACTTCAAAATTTCCACTTCAACCACTGTTTATAGAGTATTATACAGAAAGCAGAAGTGTCTATCTTACTTCCATCCTCTATAAATATCTGCCCACGGCCATACTATCCTGAATACGCCCGAAAAAAACTTTAAACGGGCTCTGAAGACCCACTTCTTTACTAAACCCAGCCAAATCTCATCCTAACCCTCTGTTCGACGCCCTTTGTCTACCCCATCTGTGTCACCCCTGTCTGTGAGCGCCTCCCCTTTAGAATGTAAGCTCTCACAAGCAGGGTCCTCTTCCCTCATGTGCTTATACTTTTCTTTAACTATCTTAGACTGCTCCAAATCCTGCGGTTTTCTGCCACCTGGTACTTATGTCAGTGTCATCTGCTGATGTAGCTATGTATATTTACCCTGTACTTGTCCTAAATTGTCTTCATCTGTAAGTCACTGTTTTCCTGTTTTGATTATTTGCTTATGTACTCTGTAATTGGGCGCTGCGGAACCCTTGTGGCGTCATATAAATAAAGGATAATAATAATCTGCTTATTACTATATTCACATTTAATAGTGTATAAATATGCTCAAACTGTCAAACATAACATTTGCAACTGCCGCAAAAGCTACAGTTCTTGCTGAAACGTTGGATATTTTAGTAAGAGACTTTGAATAATATTATAAAATAGATGTTTATCAGAAAATACACGTGATGTGCATGCGGAATTGTTATTGGCATATAGAGAGAGCACTAAATTCATACTTACCGACTTCTGGGCTGCTCTCTCCGGGAGAGAGCAGCCCGTCGGCTCAGCAGGGGGGGCTGGCAGTCAGGTGACGCGCAAGGGGGGGGGGGAGAGAAAGGCGGAACGGGGGCGGGCCGGAGGCGGAACGGGGCGTGGCTTCTGGATCACATCATTTAAGCCACGCCCCCGCTGTGTAATGTCGCGATTACCGGTATTATACAGCAGGGGGCGTGGTTACGATGACGCGATTCAACAAGAATCGCGTCATCGCCTGCCCTGACCGCCCACTTTACTCGTTAAGTGGGCGGCGGGCAGGGGGTGACCCTCGTAAATCGGGAGACTTGCCTGCTCTTCCGGGGGGCCGGGAGGGTCACCCGTTTTTCGGGAGCCTCCCGGCCATTCCGGGAGGGTAGGCAAGTATGACTAAATTAATATATTGAGTGCAGGAATGTATTGGTGTAATTAGAGAAATACTGTATAATTATTATCAGGGAGCGAGTTTTATTATAGTATGACTGATTTACACAGTTATGATAGAAGAAAACATCAATGTAGTATATTTAGTTTGTATTTCTCATAGAAGCGTTTTTCATAGTGAAATGAAAATATAAATAAGAAAATTCTCTCTCTCTCTCTCTCTCTCTCTCTCTCTCTCTCTCTCTCTCTCTCTCGTTAAAGGGTCTAGAGCATTACTAGTATGTATTCCTTATTAAACAGAATGGGGCTGATGTAGTGATGCACACAAGCTACTGAAGCTGTAATTACTCCAGCATAGTACACATGGAACTAAATGTGTATATATGCCTATATGCAGAGCCATACACATCTTTGTGTGGTGATCGTCAGTGGTGCAGAGAGGGGCGGGTACTCTTTACCCAGGCCTGTTGGAGGGTCCTGGGTCCCACTGCAGTTCCCCTTCACAATTGTAGACAGTGACAGCGGGGAGAGAAAGGACACTGCAGCAGCAGCAGCCTCTCCCCAGCTTAGGGATGGCCATCGACCGTCGATGATTCAAAGTCATCGATGGTCTATGACCAATGTCGCATACTTTTACCATCGATGGGGGAGAACCAGATGGTTTCCCTCCATTGATGGCTAGACCAAAACAATATTTTTTTTTTTTTTTTAACAAGATGCCAGGACGTGGAGCATAGCTCTGCCCCTGACATCCGAGAAGTGTGATTGGCCAGCGGGTCTTTCACAGAAATAACAGGGATGGCCATCAATGAGAAACCATTGATGGTCTCCCATAGCATAGTTCGTGAACACACCGATGGTCATCCCTACCTCAGCCCAACTCACACGCTGCTGTGTGCTGCGTTGGGAAGAGAGGAAGCTGCAGAAGCAGTGTCCTCTCTCTCTCTCTCTCTCTCTCTCTCTCCCCACATGATGATCGCTCCCCCCCCCCCAGTAGCTGTCCCCATCGCCCCCTGCTCCTCACCCGGCGCCCGCCCTGTGCAGCGCACGCGCGGACACACAGACACCTTTTTTTTGAATATTCCCTAAGAAGGGTGGCTGGCCACACCTCCCTGCATTGACTCCTCCTTCGAGTACGTGGCCCCAGCACAGCTATCGTCCCTATCCAGATGCATTTGATAGCTGCCACCATCAGCAGGTCACCAGCCCTATACTAGCCTGCAGTTCTATTGACATCCCATTACAGCCCTTTACATGCGACTCCTGCATGGTGATAGCCACAGGGTGGCTCAGATCTCTGAGTGACAGTGAATTTAATAGTGACTAGTCGAATCTGTCCCCATTCATATTGTAGACGCACAGCCCTGCATGCTTTATTCAGTTGACCTCATAAAACTGATACATTTCTCTAACGTCCTAGTGGATGCTGGGAACTCCGAAAGGACCATGGGGAATAGCGGCTCCGCAGGAGACTGGGCACAACTAAAAGAAAGCTTTTAGACTACCTGGTGTGCACTGGCTCCTCCCACTATGACCCTCCTCCAAGCCTCAGTTAGATTTCTGTGCCCGGCCGAGCTGGATGCACACTAGGGGCTCTCCTGAGCTCCTAGAAAGAAAGTTTATTTTAGGTTTTTTATTTTACAGTGATACCTGCTGGCAACAGGCTCACTGCATCGAGGGACTAAGGGGAGAAGAAGCGAACCTACCTGCTTGCAGCTAGCTTGGGCTTCTTAGGCTACTGGACACCATTAGCTCCAGAGGGATCGACCGCATGGAACTGGCCTTGGTGTTCGTTCCCGGAGCCGCGCCGCCGTCCCCCTTACAGAGCCAGAAGCAAGAAGAGGTCCGGAAAATCGGCGGCAGAAGACATCAGTCTTCACCAAGGTAGTGCACAGCACTGCAGCTGTGCGCCATTGCTCCTCATACACACTTCACACTCCGGTCACTGAGGGTGCAGGGCGCTGGGGGAGGGCGCCCTGAGCAGCAATAAAAACACCTTGGCTGGCAAATATATCACAATATATGGCCCCAGAGGCTATATATGTGATAAATACCCCTGCCAGAATCCATAAAAAAGCGGGAGAAAAGTCAGCGAAAAAGGGGCGGAGCTATCTCCCTCAGCACACTGGCGCCATTTTCTCTTCACAGTGCAGCTGGAAGACAGCTCCCCAGGCTCTCCCCTGTAGTTTGCAGGCTCAAAGGGTTAAAAAGAGAGGGGGGGCACTAAATTTAGGCGCAATATTGTATATACAAGCAGCTATTGGGAAAAATTCACTCAATATAGTGTTAATCCCTAAATTATATAGCGCTCTGGTGTGTGCTGGCACACTCTCTCTCTGTCTCCCCAAAGGGCTGTGTGGGGTCCTGTCCTCAGTCAGAGCATTCCCTGTGTGTGTGCGGTGTGTCGGTACGGCTGTGTCGACACGTTTGATGAGGAGGCTTATGTGGTGGCAGAGCAGATGCCGATAAATGTGATGTCGCCCCCTGTGGGGCCGACACCAGAGTGGATGGATAGGTGGAAGGTATAAACCGACAGTGTCAACTCCTTACATAAAAGGCTGGATGACGTAACAGCTGTGGGACAGCCGGCTTCTCAGCCCGCGCCTGCCCAGGCGTCTCAAAGGCCATCAGGGGCTCAAAAACGCCCGCTCCCTCAGATGGCAGACACAGATGTCGACACGGAGTCTGACTCCAGTGTCGACGAGGTTGAGACATATACACAATCCACTAGGAACATCCGTTACATGATCCCGGCAATAAAAAATGTGTTACACATTTCTGACATTAACCCAAGTACCACTAAAAAAGGGTTTTATGTTTGGGGAGAAAAAGCAGGCAGTGTTTGGTTCCCCCATCAAATTAGTGAATGAAGTGTGAAAAAGCGTGGGTTCCCCCGATAAGAAACTGGTAATTTCTAAAAAGTTACTGATGGCGTACCCTTTCCCGCCAGAGGATAAGTTACGCTGGGAGATATCCCCTAGGGTGAATAAGGCGCTCACACGTTTGTCAAAAAAGGTGGCACTGCCGTCTTAGGATACGGCCACTTTGAAGGTACCTGCTGATAAAAAGCAGGAGGCTATCCTGAAGTCTGTATTTACACACTCAGGTACTAGACTGAGACCTGCAGATAGTGCTGCTGCAGCGTGGTCTGTGACCCTGTCAAACAGGGATACTATTTTGCATAAGAGCATATTAAAGACGTCGTCTTATATATGAGGGATGCACAGAGGGATATTTTGCCGGCTGGCATCCAGAACTAATGCAATGTCCATTCTGTCACTTATAAGGGTGAGGAATTGTTTGGGGATGGTCTCTGGGACCTCGTATCCACAGCAACAGCTGGGAAGAAAATGTTTTACCTCAGGTTTCCTCACAGCCTAAGAAAGCACTGTATTATCAGGTACAGTCCTTTCGGCTTCAGAAAAGCAAGCGGGTCAAAGGCGCTTCCTTTCTGCACAGAGACAAGGGAAGAGGGAAAAAGCTGCACCAGTCAGCCAGTTCCCAGAATCAAAATTCTTCCCCCGCTTCCTCTGAGTCCACCGCATGACGCGGGGGCTCCACAGGCGTAGCCAGGTACGGTGGGGGCCGCCTCAAAAATTTCAGCGATCAGTGGGCTCGCTCACAGGTGGATCCCTGGATCCTTCAAGTAGTATCTCAGGGGTACAAGCTGGAATTCGAGGCGTCTCCCCCCCGCCGTTTCCTCAAATCTGCCTTGCCGACAACTCCCTCAGGCAGGGAGGCTGTGCTAGAGGCAATTCACAAGCTGTATTCCCAGCAGGTGATAGTCAAGGTGCCCCTACTTCAACAAGGACGGGGTTACTATTCCACACTGTTTGTGGTACCGAAACCGGACGGTTCGGTAAAACCCATTTTAAATTTGAAATCCTTGAACACATACATAAAAAAATTCAAGTTCAAGATGGAATCGCTCAGGGCGGTTATTGCGAGCCTGGAGGAGGGGGATTACATGGTATCCCTGGACATCAAGGATGCTTACCTACATGTCCCCATTTACCATCCTCACCAGGAGTACCTCAGATTTGTGGTACAGGATTGCCATTACCAATTCCAAACACTGCCGTTTGGATTGTCCACGGCACCGAGGGTCTTTACCAAGGTAATGGCAGAAATGATGATACTCCTTCGAAAAAAGGAAGTTTTAATAATCCCGTACTTGGACGATCTCCTTATAAAGGCGAGGTCCAAGGAGCAGTTGTTGGTCGGAGTGGCACTATCTCGGGAAGTGCTACAACAGCACGGATGGATTCTATACATTCCAAAGTCACAGCTGGTTCCTACCACACGCCTACTGTTCCTGGGGATGGTTCTGGACACAGAACAGAAAAAAAGTGTTTCTCCCGTAGGAGAAAGCCAAGGAGCTGTCATCTCTAGTCAGAGACCTCCTGAAACCAAAACAGGTGTCGGTGCATCACTGCACACGAGTCCTGGGAAAAATGGTAGCTTCTTACGAAGCAAAATTCCATTCGGCAGGTTCCATGCAAGAACCTTTCAGTGGGACCTCTTGGACAAGTGGTCGGGATCGCATCTTCAGATGCATCGGCTGATAACCCTGTCTCCAAGGACCAGGGTATCTCTACTGTGGTGGCTGCAGAGTGCTCATCTTCAAGAGGGCCGCAGATTCGGCATACAGGACTGGGTCCTGGTGACCACGGATGCCAGCCTTCGAGGCTGGGGGGCAGTCACACAGGGAAGAAATTTCCAAGGACTTTGGTCAAGTCAGGAGTCGTCCCTACACATAAATATTCTGGAACTGAGGGCCATTTACAATGCCCTAAGTCTGGCAAGGCCTCTGCTTCAAAACCAGCCGGTACTGATTCAATCAGACAACATCACGGCAGTCGCCCATGTAAACCGACAGGGCGGCACAAGAAGCAGGATGGCGATGGCAGAAGCCACAAGGATTCTCCGATGGGCGGAAAATCACGTCTTAGCACTGTCAGCAGTGTTCATTCCGGGAGTGGACAACTGGGAAGCAGACTTCATCAGCAGACACGACCTACACCCGGGAGAGTGGGGACTTCATCCAGAAGTCTTCCAACTGTTGGTAAACCGTTGGGAAAGGCCACAGGTGGACATGATGGCGTCCCGCCTAAACAAAAAACTAGATATTGCGCCAGGTCAAGGGACCCTCAGGCAATAGCTGTGGACGCTCTAGTGACACCTTGGGTGTACCAGTCGGTTAATGTATTCCCTCCTCTGCCTCTCATACCAAAGGTACTGAGAATAATAAGAAAACGAGGAGTAAGAACGATACTCGTGGTTCCGGATGGGCCAAGAAGAGCTTGGTACCCAGAACTTCAAGAAATGATATCAGAGGACCCATGGCCTCTACCGCTCAGACAGGATCTGCTGCAGCAGGGGCCCTGTCTGTTCCAAGACTTACCGCGGCTGCGTTTGACGGCATGGCGGTTGAATTCCGGATCCTAAAGGAAAAGGGCATTCCGGAGGAAGTCATTCCTACGCTGATAAAAGCCAGGAAAGAAGTAACCGCAAACCATTATCAGTATTTGGCGAAAATATGTTGCGTGGTGTGAGGCCAGGAAGGCCCCAACAGAGGAATTTCAGCTGGGTCGTTTTCTGCACTTCCTACAGTCAGGAGTGACTATGGGCCTAAACTTGGGTTCCATTAAGGTCCAGATTTCGGCTCTGTCGATTTTCTTCCAGAAAGAACTGGCTTCACTGCCTGGAGTTCAGACATTTGTAAAGGGAGTGCTACATATTCAGCCCCCTTTTGTGCCTCCTGTGGCACCTTGGGATCTCAACGTGGTGTTGAGTTTCCTAAAATCACATTGGTTTGAGCCACTTAAAACTGTGGATTTGAAATATCTCACGTGGAAAGTGGTCATGTTATTGGCCTTGGCTTCGGCCAGGCGTGTGTCAGAATGGGCGGCTTTGTCATGTAAAAGCCCTTATCTGATTTTCCATATGGATAGGGCAGAATTGAGGACTCGTCCCCAGTTTCTCCCTAAGGTGGTATCAGCTTTTCACTTGAACCAACCTATTGTAGTGCCTGCGGCTACTAGGGACTTGGAAGATTCCAAGTTACTGGACGTAGTCAGGGCCTTAAAAATTTATATTTCCAGGACGGCTGGAGTCAGGAAAACTGACTCGCTTTTTATCCTGTAGGCACCCAACAAAATAGGTGCTCCTGCTTCTAAGCAGACTATTGCTCGCTGAATTTGTAGCACAATTCAGCTGAGGCATTCTGCGGCTGGATTGGCGCATCCTAAATCAGTAAAAGCCCATTCCACGAGGAAAGTGGGCTCATCTTGGGCGTCTGCCCGAGGGGTCTCGGCTTTACAACTTTGCCGAGCTGCAACTTGGTCAGGGGCAAACACGTTTGCTAAATTCTACAAATTTGATACCCTGGCTGAGGAGGACCTTGAGTTCTCTCATTCGGTGCTGCAGAGTCATCCGCACTCTCCCGCCCGTTTGGGAGCTTTGGTATAATCCCCATGGTCCTTTCGGAGTTCCCAGCATCCACTAGGACATTAGAGAAAATAAGATTTTACTCACCGGTAAATCTATTTCTCGTAGTCCGTAGTGGATGCTGGGCGCCCATCCCAAGTGCGGATTGTCTGCAATACTTGTACATAGTTATTGTTAACTAAAGGGTTATTGTTATGAGCCATCTGTTGAGAGGCTCAGTTATGTTTCATACTGTTAACTGGATATGGTATCACGAGTTATACGGTGTGATTGGTGTGGCTGGTATGAGTCTTACCCGGGATTCAAAATCCTTCCTTATTGTGTCAGCTCTTCCGGGCACAGTATCCTAACTGAGGCTTGGAGGAGGGTCATAGTGGGAGGAGCCAGTGCACACCAGGTAGTCTAAAAGCTTTCTTTTAGTTGTGCCCAGTCTCCTGCGGAGCCGCTATTCCCCATGGTCCTTTCGGAGTTCCCAGCATCCACTACGGACTACGAGAAATAGATTTACCGGTGAGTAAAATCTTATTTTCTATGAGATGTCCATGCTGGATGATATTGTTGAAGAGCATACGCCGTTATAGCTGGGCATCAGTAAATTGAGTAAACAAAGGTGCTGCTGTAACTGGCAGACAGTGCGGTCCATTGCTACACTGTAAGGTGCTTCACTTCAGTGTATACAAATGAACGTCATGGCATACTGATTGTAGCTGATTTTGAGAAGAAGAGTTCTCCCTTAAGATCATAATTTCAGTGACCAATCTGACAAGAGAACCTTAAGCGGAGTCTGCAGTTCAACACATTGGATGTGCCCTAAATGCTTAGTGTATGCGTGCCTGTATGACAACAGTATTATATCTATTATTATGAAAAAGACCGTGTTTTCTGAAGGCAGTGAGGATCCTTTAAATAGAAATCTTACTTCATCATTACTATCTTGTCCTCTACCAAGTTGTAGTTTTCTGGCTGAAGCTGTTGGAAAACCCAGCAAACTGTTTCAAAGTAAAATAATCTCTATTCTCATATGGAGGGCAGCTTGCAACTGCTTGACTTCCCATATAGCTTTTGAAACGATTGATAAACATAAATTTGACCATGTAGACATCATTATAGAAGATGATTCGTTAAACTACATGTTGAAAGGCATTATGGACTTGTATCTAAGCTTGGCAAGAGTTAAGGGGGGTACTCACGGAGAGATCCATGCTTAAAATCTAAGCAATGTGACTAGATTGCTTAGATTTTAAGTACAGATTACTCGTGTGTAGCCCCCTCAGCGATAGCGATGCGCGGCCCCGCACATCGCTATCGCCGCTGCTAGATTGAGCCTGCATGCAGGCCAATTTAGCAAGTCGCTCATTTTACCCGCTGGGTGAAATGAGCGGCCTCCCGTCCTCCTCCGCATCGCTCAGCACACATCGCGCTGTGCTGAGCGGCGGGAGAGATGCGTGCTGAGCGGTCCGCACAGCACACATCTCTCTCGTGTATACCCCCCTTTAGACTGGGTATACACTTGCAGATGTTGCATCAGATGTGACAATGCGCAAGATCCCCCCCCTCCCCCCCCCCCGCAAACGGTATTGTTCATATACACTAAAGAATATTGTTTGCATCTTATCAGTGACTGTATGCACCCTCATCCCGGTACATGCCGTCTTGTACAATATCTTTTGATCTCAAGATGAAAACTAATGATATCATACATTGTTAAAAACCCGCGGGAGCGCGCATCGTTAACGATATAGTGAATACGCACCGGATGATGTGAACGATATATCGGGTGCCCATAGCCAAGTGTGTGCCCAGCCTTTAACGTGAAAAAAGAGAAAGTACAATGCAATCTCCGCTTCTGTCATCTCACAGACTTGTGTTTGAAAAATGACAGGAACTAATTGGTTGGTACTTTAACTCTCTCCACTTTATCTCTCACCATGCTTTTTATATGGATTTTAGCAGAATGATACTCACAATAGTGACTGTGAACCAGAAGAGGAAATGTTAAGCTGGGTATACACGAGGCCAAATATTGGCTGTTTGAGCGAACGGCCGATAAATTGTGAGCCCGTCAGCGGGTGTATACGCCCGATATGTCTGTGAATGATGTCATTCACAGATATCGCGTTGGCTGGGCAGTACAGTCTATGGCTGATATATCTAAATATATATCGGTACATCTTGCAGTGTGTATGGGTGGTCCCAAGCAAGGTAGAAAACAGGTGCCCTGCCGTGTGCCCTATCTGCCTCCCTTGAATCAATGGCGCCCCCCCCCCCCCCCTGTGGAGGGCTCTGAGCCCAGCAATTAATAATTTATTAAATTATTTTTATCGGCGGTGTAGACGTGCCCCCGTTACATTACTGGGATCAGCGTGGCTCTCTACGCCCCTGGCTGCACCCCTAATTGGAGTGCAGGAGACACATATTTTGTCTATTTATACTTTAATAATTGTCCCATTTGCTTTTGTTACCTTTTTTTCTGTCCTTGCTATAACCTTCATTCTGCTCTGTCTTTGTTTCTTTTCACCAAAATAAAGTGATTAACAAAACTGATGACAGTGGAGATTAAACATTATTCACACTTAATAAAAAGATAATTTTCATTTTGTAGATGTAATGTAATAAAACACACACGTCATGAAAAACATATGTTCCCACACACGGGAAAAGATGGTAAAAGCGAAATTCCTGATGCCGTTGGTATACTGACCCTAATTTCAAAGGCGCCGCATGTGTTCTGATGAATTATAAATTCCTGCACAAAGCTGGGATCTTGGAGCCCTTCATTTCCCAACAGTGTCATCTGTACATAGTGAAATTAATTTTAAAAGACAACTTCTTCTCTGCTGCACCACCTGCTCTTCCTTACATGGATAATGCAAGAGAACGTCATTTCTTCCCTTCACGTGGAGCCATCTTTGCCAGTGTCTTGTCCCCTAACCTATTTTGAGAATAAAGTGCAATGCATGGATTTGTTGTAGAGAGACCAGAGAAGACGAGCAAAGGAAGATATTTCTAATGCTTGGATATATGTACTGTGCTGGTCTGTACAAACCCTCCTGCAGCCTTACTGCATACTCTTCTTCCTTCTGTTTCCAGTAATAGCTCTATGGGGTATATGCAATTGCGGTCGAATTCCCGAAATTGTCGAATTTCGGGTCATTTTCGACCAAAAAAAAAAATCGCCTATGCAATTCAGTGCTTTCCGACCAAAAAACTGACTTTCAAAATTCGACTTTTTGAAATTCGACTTTTTGCAAATTCGACTTTTCTGCAATGATACAAGTGCTGCAATTCGACCAAAGCATATTCAATTCAAGTTTGGAAATTCGACAGCAGTGCTTTTAGACAGCAAATTCGTCATTTTCAATCCGCCACACTTTGGAGGGTGAAAACAAATAAAAAAATTTTAAACATGTTTTTTTTTGTGTTTTTTTTGTGGGGGAATAGCAGATCTATTTATATTAGAAGGGATTAGGTACTTTTTTTTTTTTTTTGGAGGCACAAATATTATTTATATATTTTTTAAAATATTATTATTATTATTATTATTATTATTTTTTTATGCTGGAACGGTGAAATCATAAAAAAAAATGGCGTGGGGTCCCCCCTCCAAAGCATAACCAGCCTCGGGCTCTTCGAGCTGGTCCTGGTTCTAAAAATGCGGGGGAAAAATTGACAGGGGATCCCCCGTATTTTTAAAACCAGCACCGGGCTCTGCGCCTGGTGCTGGTGCCAAAAATACGGGGGACAAAAAGAGTAGGGGTCCCCCGTATTTTTAACACCAGCATCGGGCTCCACTAGCTGGACAGATAATGCCACAGCCGGGGGTCACTTTTATGCCGTGCCCTGCGGCCGTGGCATTAAATATCCAACTAGTCACCCCTGGCCGGGGTACCCTGGGGGAGTGGGGACCCCTTCAATCAAGGGGTCCCCCCCCCCAGCCACCCAAGGGCCAGGGGTGAAGCCCGAGGCTGTCCCCCCCCCCCCATCCAATGGGCTGCGGATGGGGGGGCTGATAGCCTTTTGTGATAATAAAAAGATATTGTTTTTTCCAGTAGTACTACAAGTCCCAGCAACCCTCCCCCGCAAGCTGGTACTTGGAGAACCACAAGTACCAGCATGCGGGAGAAAAACGGGCCCGCTGGTACCTGTAGTACTACTGGGGAAAAAATACCCAAATAAAAACAGGACACACACACCGTCGACAGTAAAACTTTATTTCATACGTCGACACACACATACTTACCTATGTTCACACGCCGACATCAGTCCTCTTCTCCATGTAGAATCCACGGATACCTGAAAAGAAAAGATCAATATACTCACCTCAGCCATGGTCCAGAGATAAATCCACGTACTTGGCAAAAAAACAAACCGAACACCCGCTCCATGCCGGACTGAAAGGGGTCCCATGCTGACACATGGGACACCTTTCCACGAATGAGACCTGTCAGTGACAGCTGTCACAGAAAGGTCTCTAAGCCAATCAGGAAGCGCAACTTCGTTGCGCTCACCTGATTGGCTGTGCGCTGTCTGTACTGTGACAGCACATCGCAAAGCCGCTCCATTACTTTCAATGGTGGGAACTTAGCGGCTAGCGGTAAGGTCACCCGCCGGTCAGCGGCTGACCGGCGGGTGACCCCACCGCTACCCGCAAAGTTCCCACCATTGAAAGTAATGGAGCGGCTTTGCGATGTGCTGTCACAGTACAGACAGCGCACAGCCAATCAGGTGAGCGCCACGGAAGTAGCGCTTCCTGATTGGCTGAAGGGACTTCAGTGACAGGAGTCACGTGATGTCCCGGCATTCGGGAGAAAGGGGTCTGATGTGAAAGCATTGGACCCCTTTCTAGTCCGGTATGGAGCGGGTATTTGCGTTTTCTTTTTTTTTTTTACAAGTACGTGGATTTATCTCTCTGGACGTGGATTTATCTCTGGACGCTGGAAGGTGAGTATCATTTTTTCACAGGTACCCTCGGATCGTCGGAGACCGTGGCAGTCGGCGTGTCAACATAGGTAAGTATGTGTGTGTCGGTAGTGTGTAATAAAGTTTTACTGTCACGGTGTGTGTGTCCTGTTTTTTTTGGGGTATTTTTTCCCCAGTAGTACTACAGGTACCAGCGGGCCCGTTTTTCTCCCGCATGCTGGTACTTGTGGTTCTCCAAGTACCAGCTTGCGGGGGAGGCTTGCTGGGACTTGTAGTACTACTGGAAAAAACAATATCTTTTTATTATCACAAAAGGCTATCAGCCCCCCCATCCGCAGCCCATTGGATGGGGGGGGACAGCCTCGGGCTTCACCCCTGGCCCTTGGGTGGCTGGGGGGGGGGACCCCTTGATTGAAGGGGTCCCCACTCCCCCAGGGTACCCCGGCCAGGGGTGACTAGTTGGATATTTAATGCCACGGCCGCAGGGCACGGCATAAAAGTGACCCCCGGCTGTGGCATTATCTGTCCAGCTAGTGGAGCCCGATGCTGGTGTTAAAAATACGGGGGACCCCTACTCTTTTTGTCCCCCGTATTTTTGGCACCAGCACCAGGCGCAGAGCCCGGTGCTGGTTTTAAAAATACGGGGGATCCCTGGCCAATTTTTCCCCGGATTTTTAGAACCAGGACCAGCTCGATGAGCCCGAGGCTGGTTATGCTTTGGAGGGGGGACCCCACGCCATTTTTTTTTCCGGGTTTTTCCCGTTTTTTCCCGTTTTTTAAAATCGCGGCAAAATCCGCCAAATCGGCCGATTTTCGCCCGCGACTCTGGCGAATCCGTTTTTCATTGAATATGGTGAATTCCGGAAGCCACCTTCCGGAATTCACCTGGCGAATTTAGTCGAATTAAAAAACGGCGAAAAATTGCCGCGATTCGCCGTGAATTGCATATACCCCTATGGGCCTGAGATGGAACAGTGTCAGTGTTTTTCCGCAGTTTAGCGATTTCTTTTTGCTGCTGCATATGCATGAAAAGTCCTGGTAACCCAGGTGTCCGATGGCATTCGTATTTACATACAACCGTGTCATGTGTGTTTCTGGGAATGCTGCTGCATTCGCAAATCCACTGCGTCAGTGGCCATGTATAGTTGTATTTGAAGAGAGTAGCTAGAGCAAAGCCTAGGCTACCGCAGATATCGATAGTGTGACTGATGTCGATGTTGGAGCGATTACAATCTCCATCACAACTGCACAGGACACGGACACTGAAAGGGGGAGATTAGCATTTGCATATTTCCGCATCTGCTTTTGAGAGAGAGAGAGGCCTATTTCCATCATGTAGTCCATGTAGTCACATCCCTATTCAGTAACTCAATCTCCAATCTGCTTAGTCACCTCCCTGCTACTTCCCAGAAGTCCCAACTGAGTTCCACAGACTGCGTCCAATCTGTGCTGTATATGTGCGCTCCAACAATCGGGATGCATGCAGTGTGCGACTGAGACACATGCTTTGACTTAAAACATTGACACTGCTTGTGACTCAGAATCATCCCTTTCTCTCACCTGTCCTTTTCTGGGGCAATTCATGGGGCGATGCAGCAGGTGGGGCGTGCGTTTAGCTGGAGCAGGAGATTAAAGAACCTTTAGTATTCTTGGCAGGGGATGAAGATATGCCATGATCCTGCATGGAAATTTAGAGGAGGCAAGTTGCACAGTGTGTTCCGGGAACTGGAAACAGTATCACCATTTATATATGTAGGGTTGTTAATAACCTGGGAAAATACAGTTAGTACTGTGAGCTCATTAATAATTTTAAGTTTTAGAATATATTTGTGGTTACTATAAAGCTAATTAGGCTGATTTAAAAGCTTTACATTATTTTTGTTCTCGAGTAGTAAATTGGAACTGTATTAATCTGGTCTGATTTCCATTTAATTGGAAGGGATTTTATATATATTTTATACATTGGAGAATTTCTTAAATGAGGAGGGAGCCGTTTCAGTAAGCCCGTTATACCAGGGAAAATGAATTGCCTTGGTGCTCTATTGCTTGGTATGTTTACAGTGTCAAGCAGATGATACATCACCCGCTGGTCGATCAGCCAATCACATGAACATGGAATGCTCCAATCCAGAGGTGACAGGCTGTGACTGGAGTGCGGTCTGTTGTAGAACAGAGTTTACTGGATACATTAATGCTTAACATTTAATGATATATGAAAAGGTTTTATATGAAAGGATCAGATTGTATTTACAGAGTGGTGGCTGTTAGTAGGAAAGTGACCTGGCTATAAAGCTAAGATTAAATGTAATTCTTATCCATTTCATATTCTGGCCTCCAGAACATCTTCCTTTAGATTTACTTTTTCTTTTCTTTTTAAAAGGAGTATGTGAAACTCTTACAAATATATAGGTGTAACTGTAATAGCCTGCGACATACAGGCATCGGCGAGTTCTCGGGGGAATGATTTAAACCGGCAGTCATTTAACCACTTATCTGACAACTTTTTCCCCACAAAACTGCTCACAAATTGTCTTTTTTTTTTTAAATTTACTTAACAAAGTTTAAAAGGTATTTTAAATAAAATATGAAAATAGTTTACAAATAATCTAGGGGGTGTTTTGCACCCCCACATCCCCCATGGGATAGGCCATAGGCCCCCATTATAAAATAACTTCCCAATCCCCATTGGCAATGGACTCCCCAGCAGTCTTTAACTCTAATAATAGTGCCCCTTTAGTAGTAAAAAAGTTTTATACCCACCCCTGTTAAAGGCACTTTTTCTGTACCTACCCCCCCCCCCCCCAATATTTTTTTTATTTTACCCTAGTCCAGCATGACTTAAATATTTATATCTTTCCCACCCCCCATTGGCATATATCGCCCCCCTTCCCCATGCAGAGTGTAGCGGAGCGTGTGTCAGGGGAACTAAGGATCAGTCCCGAGATCAGACAAATTGTGCAGGGAGAGGAATGAAGTTCCCTTTCCTGCACTGTGCTTCCCGGAGCATGCGCTCAAGAATTCTGGCAGTGATGTTCACGGTCAGAGACCACCTTGCCGCTGCCGGATCCGGGCACACAGATGGGGCAGCGGATGCCGGTGGGCTGTGGACTGTAGATGGCGAGGGCATTGTGCAACCAGTCCAGGTAATGGAATGCTTGATGCGGCCACATCAGAGGCGACCAAGCCAGGCAGGGTTAAAAGGCAAAACCAACCTGGCTACCACTTTAAAAAGTTGTCCAGAATCTAAAGGATATCACCGATGCCTGCATGGCACATTCCATTACATTTACCACATATTGTATATATTATGTATGTATATATCTATCTACTGTAGCTATATACACCGAAGGTACGATCGATGTGCGTCCGATGGTGCGCCTTTGTACGCAAACTGCAGATTTAGGAAGTTGGCTGTGGGCGTCTCTGTACAAAAGATGGCTGCTGTGACATTTGCATATCTGCTCAGATTCGCTACGTAGTACGTAAATAGAAGAAGCAGTGACAAGATTTGATATCCACATTTAAATCAGGCCCTATGTATCATGTATTGACAGATGTTTAATAAAAAAGAACAACATGATTTTAACTCACCCTGGTGGTCCACTGAGGATCGGGGTACCTCGGCTGGTATTGTGCCCCTCTCCAATTCCATTACTCCCAACAGTCACTATTTTCGCAGGACAGTCTAATTTTTTTCGGACTGTCCCGCCGTCCCACCTGTGGTGGGGTGGGGGACGCACAGCATCTATTTACAGGAGACATAGAGACTGGGGGCTGCCAGCAGCTCACAGAGCGCTGGGTATGTACACACAGTGTGACAGACATGGGAGGCGTGGCTCACGATCGCGGCAGCCCTGTGAAGCCACGTTCCCTTTTGGTAATGCCCCGCCCCCTTTTTGGGTGCATGTGTCTTTGCCACGTAGGCGTCCCGAATCGCTGGTCTTGACAGTTGGGAGGTATGCAATTTCCTTTCATGCCTTTAACAATGTGTAGTGATCTTCACTGCCTGTTTTTTGTTGTTGTTTTTTTACAGTATGTTGTGGTGTGTTTTGTATTACTTTTTGTTACAGTGTATTGTGGGGTGTTTTGCATCACCCTTTGTTACAGTGTGTTGTTGCATGTTTTTTATTACTCTTTGTTACAGTCTGTTGTGTTTTGTATTACTCTTTGTTATAGTGTTGTGTGCTTTGTATTATCCATTGTTACTGCCTCTGCTGCAATTTGAAACATGACTCATGAGGGGGACTTTGAGTAATATCATATAAATAGACATGATAGGACCTCTGCCGTATAAAGGTGAATGTCTGCCTTATGACGGGGCATGATGAAGGGGAACTGATGCCACATGAAATCTGAAATTAAAAGGGTGGCAACCCTAATCAAGGCCTCAGTGGACATGGCCACAACCTGGTCAGCATTTGTAGCCAAAAAGAACCATTTAATTGCCACATACTGCCTTTGGTGCATTCAGCATGGTCTATCTCCCAAACCTCTCACAAATCAGGACAACTACTGGAATGAAGATGGTTGGCAGCTATGCTATAGAGAGAGAGAAAAAAAACAGTATCAATAAGCCTGTATTAAAAGTTCCCTTTTTATTTATTTGTTCTCATAGTCCTATATCTTCAGCAGACAGTGACTGACAAGTTGTCAGTTTCATCACTGTTAAGAACAAGAACAGCTGCATGTTAAATGTAGAGGTAAATAACAGGTCACATCCTGCCTGTTATAGTCTATAACATTTTACCCGGCCCCGGCAGACCTCTCGGCAGCACTGGCTATAGACACACAGGCGCACGCAGCCTTTACCTGTCAGTCACAACAAGATGCTTCCAGTGTTTGTATAGGATTACATGTGGTTAGGAAGTTGAGTTGACAGGAAAGAAACCTACAGTAAACCACTAATTTGCACATTGAAAAATGAGAGGAGAGTATATAAGGCATACATGTGGCTTCTGATGTGAGTCTGGTGCCCATACACTTGTGTGATGCCCCGCGACGCGACATCACGGGGCATCGCACCGGCAGTTCAGGTGCGATGGAATAGCACCTGAACTGCCAAAGTGATTACTATGCAATCATGCGATAGATCGCATGGTAATCATTTGATGGGCACGTCACCGCCGAGTGGGAGCGGCCTCTGGCCGCTCCTGGCGGGTGCCCATCGCGCATCGCAGTGTGATATATCGCATGTGTTTTTAAAACACATGCGATCGCACTGCGATTCAATAAATATTAAGTGCAGCACATACTATCTTGAGACGCGAGATTCGACCGGCGTGCCCGCGCATCGCGTCGAAAGGTACTAAAATGTGCATACAATCCTTCTATTTCTCTCACAGATGCGGTCGGTATCAAAGGTTAGCACCGATTATCTCACAAGTGTATGGGCTACAGCTGAGGGCATACTTTCAGAAATACTGTTTGTTTCATCCACAAACAATATATAGTGCTAGCACATTGGTGGGTGTGAATACCCCATACGCCTGCAACACAGCCGATGCCGATATATCATGCAGTTATATCTGTGCATCAGCCTGTGTGGACAGTCGACCACGCGATAAGTCAGTTGCAGCAGCCATTGAATATGAGGTCACAAGTGGGCGGGCATATTCAAATGACAAGTGGTAAGTGTGTATGCACAAGATCATTTATGCATACACCTTACCAATTGATACATCAGGATTGGCCCATCCATCAGATAAGTGTGTACCCAACCTTAAATCACCTGACCCCCCCCCCCCCCCCCCCACACACACACACACACACACACACACACACACACACACACACACGCAAATATAATAATAATAATAATAATAATAATAATAATAATAATAAAAAATGATATTATAATAAGCAGGTAACTTTTCTTTTAGATAGAATGGAATCCTGGGCAGGAATCAAAATGTGACTCCAAAAATATTAAATTTAAAAGTCATGTTCCATTGATATACAATGAATTTTTAGATCAAAGCAAATTATGTCATAGAGAAGAACTCCTGGCACTTGTGTCACATAACAGGAGACCCTCAGCCTCTCATACATTGTAAAACATTCTGCTTGTAACCTTCTGCATGAATAATGTAGGAACATATTAGTACTTTATATATACGAAAGCTGGAGGAAATCAGTAATAATGTCAAACACTTAATCCAAGCCACACAACTTCGCATTTTTAGATCTGTATAAGTAGTAAGTTTGTATCTGGTATGGTTTTCCAAGGAAACCTTTAAAGATAAAAAATGTCATTAATATTAATAGGCATGATTTGTAAAATATGTCTAACGTTTCTTTCCTTGAAGTATAAAAGTACTGGTGGAAAAAAAATATTTTATTGATGGAACACCAAAACGGGTCTGCAGCGCATAAGTACAATGATAAGAAGACAAAACAAACCATACATACATGGTAGTGTGAAATTCCATTTTCTTTTTAAATAAACATTTAAATGCCAGCGGTAATATATACTGTGGACGCAAGGCGCATCTTATTACCATATACGATAATAGTGCACTGAACGTCGCAGCACTATGTCCCTTAATAGAAAGAAAGTAGTCGCACACATGGTATTACTGAGGTCCAACGCTCAGAGATATATATGTATTTGATATTTAAAAGTTATGCATACAAAATAACATATGTACAGTATATCATTCAGTGTAATATAAATATAAGATAGGGTTACAGTGTTACAGTTACATAAGAATCAGTTACAGCCAGTATACGTCACCCTATGCTCAGTAGACAGTCGTCTGCATTTTAGAATCAGCACCAACAGAGCTTCCTGGGTGAGGGGAAATATTTATATACTGTGTATTATGGAAGGTACATGTCTGGGGCTGAGTCTTCTGCTATTGTTTCAGGGGAGGGAGGTCTCTCATTCATTGTGTGCTATTGGTCAGTTCATATGCAAGCAATGTCCAGTTTCAAGATGCAGTTATAGGGGATAGCCACTAGTTTTCTGCACACATGCTTTCTTCAGGAAGTTCTTTGTTCTCATAAGAGTGACTCTAGATTTCATACATTTTATCATAACTAATCATTGCAATGTGCTACAATTTACCCATAGCTATCAAATTAATCCACACATTCTCCCGATCATTTTGACACTAAGCATGATATAATTAACTTGTTCCGTCCCAATAATACATATATAGCTGATGTTACACTCTGTTATATAAATACAATTTAATACAAGTCTGGTGCTAAACATGTTTTGTCTATGTGTTGTATGAATATGTGTTGAATATGTCTTTGTGGCTTCTCTGTGCGAATGCTACCGTATATCCTGTGCACGCTGCGTGTATGCGCACGCATGGCGGCAACGCACACGAACAGAGGCCACTCTGTTTGGAGTTTATACGTATGTGTGTATGTGTAAAATTTTTGACTTTGACAGTAGGCATTAATACATATCTGTGCAAATGTAGCCTATAGTCTATCTAGCACTGGCTGAACATATACAGCAGTCAAAGGGGTCTATCCTATTACATGCGGATATTACGTGTTTAAAAGCCGGCAACGGCACCTGTTCTCGCACCCTTCATGAGCTGGTTTCGGGCTGAATTCACACTAAAGTCAAACACTATGGGGCTGTGAGCACTTTTGGCGAATTTGGGCCGCCATACAGTGTGGGCCCTGCTGCGATGATTCGCACCCACGATATCATTTCTGCTAATAGGATCGACCCCAGTGGGTGCAACAGATTTGTGAATCCTTTGCTGAATACTTTACACTGTCTGTCTGTAAGTCTGGATTGTGGTTTCAGACCAGGTGGTTTAAAAACATGTGTTTTGATGTCTTCTTTGGCTTTTGTAAACCAAATTGAAAAAAGTGGCAAAGGGAAAAAGGATGTGTACTAGGTCCCTCTCTCTCCTCCCAACCCTGAGTAAGGTAAATAAAGAAGGAGGTAAAGGAAGAATAAGGAGTATATATATTCCAATCACTATACCAACAACCTTTTCCTTTTATTTAAGGCTACCTGTATGGAAAATACATTGGGCATACATGGGTTGGTGGTGCTCCCCTGAGTCGGAAGTACAGACTGCTACTGCTAGGATAAAAAGAAGTCTCTTATCTGGGGGCACTCTTAACTTTAGTAAATACAATAAAAATGTATTTTTATCCTATATGTAGTAAAATAGTTCAAGAATTGTTCTCCATATTCTGCCTGGCAATGTAAATGTACAATATTATTTATACAGGTGCCGTGATCCAGGCCTAGACAATGCCCACATTGAACTCTGACCTGACCTTGCAAATCTTGTATAATATAGCATAGTTTTCTTCACAGTATTACTAATGATATGAAGCTATATGGACAGTGTGGGAAGCATGTAAGACAGCTATAAGAAGCCTCAAAATACAGGCTTCTTCCAGGAAGGAAAGACAGAGAAGTTGGCGAGCGTTGTGTGGACCTCACCAGTACAATGAAGCAGTTAGACAGAGCCCATATCTTATTATCAGATTTATCAGCTGGAAGGAATTGCCTTACTTTAATCATGGCTGGAACAGCCGAGAAACACTCAAATTTACATTCCAGACGTTTTTATGACAAGGGAGATAAATCATACTCTGTGCTCGCCAGATAACTCAATCAGAGATTAACCTTAAATAGGTTGAACTTGGTAAAACATAAGGATGGTTCACCAATGTATAATCCTGTTACCATAGTTTCTGAATTTGAAGAATTTTATGATTGCCCCATGATGTAATTAGTCCTCTGACCCCTCAGATGTAAGATGGCTTACTCACTAACATCTTAGAGGTAGAGGACAGATTTCCCCCTAACATGTTACATGACCGTGTGTTTGTCTTCCTGAAATCGGACCACAACTCCATACAGATGTGTTCTCATACACCTCTCGTCTGTACACCATACAGTGCAAGATGCCTGGCTCAACTCAGCCGCTCCAAGAGGTGTAGAAGAGGTCTTCTTTAAATGTGTGTCTTCTTATCATCGTATACACAGCAAAACACTGCACACAGTGTACTAGAGATGCTGGGTTGCGGCTTTAACAGCACAACAATTAGCTTTAAACATGAACAATGTCACAGATGAAGCATAAAGCAACTTGGTGCGAGAAAAAGCTGCGTCTGCTGCACTGTAGCATTTCTTATACAGATGAATACATTCGCACAAGGGTGTACAATTGTCACACATCCAAAATCTCTGTGTGTAATCTGGCAGCTCTGTCCCTCCCAGTTGTTTTATTTATGCAAATAAGATTCATATGCAGGTATTGAAGAAAAATGATGCGCAGCTGTTTTGGGTCGCCTGGAACGTGGCCACAGAACAGGACCTGCCTGGATTGACTGAAGCCACAGTGTATGAGGGCATATCTGATATGTTAAAACTGTAAATCATGATCTGTTGTTGAGATTGCACTATTTACAAAGATCATGGCTCTTTCTCCGAACCAGTTCTCAGAAAATGGATCCGTCTGGACGGGCTGAGCATGGGATACTGGCAATCGGGATGCCAGCTGTCAGAATACGGACCCTGGCATCCTGCTTGAAATCCCGACACAGGTGCAGGGGATTCAGTATGCTTTACCAGCGGACGGGATGATGGCTGTCCATATCGCAACAGCGGCATCCCGCCCGCCAGAATGCCGGCAGCAAGGTGAGTGCCAAGATGCCCCTTGCGGGCTTGCCATGCTGCGGGCTCAGTGGCTTGCTGTGCTCGCCACAGGATCTATTCCCACTCTATGGGGTATATTTACTAAAAATTTGTGTTTGTCCGATTTGTGTTTTTTTTTCTAAGTCCCAACACGGGAATTTACCAAGCACAAATCTCGGCAGTGTTGGTGCAATTCGTAATGGTTTTCACGGCTAAGTTCAGAAATACAAATGAATAGACCATCGGTCAAACGCGGCTGTTTGTGCACACAACACGGGAATTTACTATTAATTCGTATTTGGGTGTTAGTCTCTGAATGCTCAAGTGCGGGTGTATTTTTTTGCGATTCGTTAAAAAAAGCAGCAAAAAAATAGACCTGCTTTTTTCAGGCGAGTTTGGATAATCATGCACGGATCAGTGAGATCTGTGCATGGTTTTCTATGGGGAAGGGTCTGTTTAGTGTAAAAATTGGAAAAAAATTGTGTGGGGTCCCCCCTCCTAAGCATAACCATCCTCGGGCTCTTTGAGCCGGTCCTGGTTGTAAAAATACAGGGAAAAAATTGACAGGGGATCCCCCATATTTTAACAACCAGCACCGGGCTCTGCGAATGGTCCTGGTGTAAAAAATACGGGGGACAAAAGACGTAGGGGTCCCCCATATTTTTCACACCTGCACCGGGCTCCACTAGAGGGATAATGCCACAGCCGGGGGACAATTTTATATTGGTCCCTGCGGCCTTGGCATTAAATCACTAACTAGTCAACCCTGGCCGGGGTACCCTGGAGGAGTGGGGGTCCCCCCCTCCAGCCACCCAAGGGCCAGGGGTGAAGCCCGAGGCTGTCTCCCCCCCCCCCTCCAAGGGCAGCGGATGGGGGGCTGATAGCCTTTTTTGTAAAAAAAAGAATATTGGTTATTGTAGCAGAACTACAAGTCCCAGCAAGGCTCCCCGGCAAGCTGGTACTTGGAGAACCACAAGTACCAGCATGCGGGGGGAAACGGGCCCGCTGGTACCTGTAGTTCTACTACAAAAAAACACAACGCACACACCGTGATAGTACAATTTTATTACATACATGCACACTTACACACATACATACTTACCTATGTTGACACGAAGCAGTCGGTCCTCTTCTCCAGTAGAATCCAGGGGTACCTGTAAATAAAATTATACTCACAACAATCCAGTGTAGATCGGTCCTCTTCTGTTTGTAATCCACGTACTTGGCAAAATAAAAAAACGGGTTACCCAGACCACGCACTGAAAGGGGATCCTTGCTTACACATGGGACCCCTTTCCCCGACTGGCGGGACCCCCCGTGACTCCTGTCAAAGAGGGTCCCTTCAGTCAATCAGGGAGCGCCACGTCATGGCACTCTCCTGATTGGCTGTGTGCGCCTTAACTGTCAGTCAGGCGGCACTCTGTAGAGATACAATGTAGCGCAGAGGCGTTACATTATATCCAATGGTGGGAACTTTGCGGTCTGCGGTAGACCGCGAGGTTAAGTGGGGTCACTCTTGTGGACTTAAAAAACAATATTCTTACAAAAAAGACTATCAGCCCCCCATCCGCCGCCCTTGGATGGGGGGACAGCCTCGGGCTTCACCCCTGGCCCTTGGGTGGCTGGAGGGGGGGACCCCTTGATTTAAGGGGTCCCCACTCCTCCAGGGTACCCCGGCCAGGGGTGACTACTTGGTGATTTAACGCAGGGACCAATATAAAAGTGTCCCCCGGCTGTGGCATTAACTCTCTGATTAGTGGAGCCCGGTGCTGGTGGAAAAAATATGGGGGACCCCTACGTCTTTTGTCCCCCGTATTTTTTACACCAGGACCAGGCGCAGAGCCCGGTGCTGGTTGTTAAAATATGGGGGATCCCCTGTCAATTTTCCCCCTGTATTTTTACAACCAGGACCGGCTCAAAGAGCCCGAGGCTGGTTATGCTTAGGAGGGGGGACCCCACGCAATTTTTTTCCGGTTTTTACCCCATTATGCACTGCTCACAATGCACACAATGAAGCCCTGCACAGATCTCACAGATCCGGCCGGGATTCATTGTGTTTTGTCAGGCAGTGTTTTACTAATCACTCCCGTAAAACACTGCCTGACATTACGAATCACATCGACATCGGAAAATACGAATGTGTAAAACTCTGCAGCTTAGTAAATGACCGTATCAGGATTCAAAAAGTTGCAGTAAAATGCACCCGGTGCCATTCGAGATCAAACACCCTTAAAAACGGCAAAAACACAAATATTAGTAAATATACCCCTATGGGTGTCGTGGACACCCACAAGTGGGAGTAGCCCTGCTGGCAGTATTCCGGTGTCAGTATCCTCACTGCCGGGATCCCGACAGCTGGCAAATTGACTGTATCCCGGTGCATGATGCAGGTAACCCTAATCCTCCACTCATCCTAACCCTCCCGTGCCACAGCCTAAACGAATCCTTCCCTACCCACAGCCTAACCGTAACCTCCCCTGCCCGCAGCCATCGACATTGTGATCGCAGTAGCACATAGTGATCGCAGCACATGCACATTCTGCTGATAATTGCTCCGTTGTTTGAACATCGGCAATTGCGCACAAACATGAATTAGGCCCTATAAGTTTGATGCAGCACGATTTTGACTTGCATAGGCCTTTATTAAGTTATATCTGGAATCTCTAGTAAAACCACTGCAAAGTTGCATTATTGTGTTTGCTTCTCATGAATTTCCCAATGTTTAATTGCATGCCATTTGGCAAACCATGGGAAGGAGACAGAGCCTGGACTAACTATCTCCTGGGAAAACCGCTGTGCCAGCCTTCTAGCTAGAATGCCAACCACACTTTCCCTATCCAGTAGTGGCACGGGGATCAGGGACACTGGCTGCAGAGTCCCTGTTGACCTACTTACTGTCGACCTAGATACTGTCGACGTAAGTCTTGTCGACCTAAAGACCGGATACCGTATAAAATATCTCATCTAGTGTGGATGGCCAAGGCCGGACTTCCCATCTGGCACTTCTGGCAAATGCCTGAAGGGCTAATGCGCTGGTCCTGCCATTCAGAGAGCCAAAAGGCTGCACGCAGCGCAGCCTCTAGCTCTCTGTTGTAGATGCTCCCCCGCCCACCTGCTCATCTCCATGGGAATGGAGGCGTACCGCGAGTCCACGCCCCCTGACTCACTGCTTGGCACGCCCGTTTCCATTAAAATGGGTGCGTGCCACGAGTCCACGCCCCCTTGACTCGCAGCATGCCCCCATCGCAAGTGTGTGCGCGAGCCATTTCCAGGCGTGGTTACCTCTATAAAAATGTTTAGAGGAAAAGGGGCTACAAGTTGCTGCATGCCCTGATGGCCCATGAGTGTTATAGCATGCAAGGCTAGCATTTGCAGAACTATAACTGCCAGCATGCATATGGTGCAAGGAAATATTTTTACCACAATTATGTACAATATTTGTGACTCCCAAATAAATACATATGTCAAATATTAACAATGACAAAACATATAGGATACCACTGAATAAGCGCTGTCTGGAGGTCAGGGTCACCCGTATTTCTTACAGTCTCTTTCTCTTAGCTCGTCAAAACTGGAAAAAGAAAGAGAATTGTGGACTATAGTGCAGTACCTTGGGTTAAGGATTTTAATCATGCAAATTCACACCACAAAGAAAAACTGGCAAAATACAGTTCCACAGGCGTATAGACATCAGGCTTTTCCGGCTGCAGCAAGAAAGTCCTCTGGTGTTAATTGGTGTTACCACGTTCTCCTCTGGTTAGATAGGTCCACTGGGGCCCCAGTGGACCTATCTAACCAGAGGAGAACGTGGTAACACCAATGCCAGAATAGGAAGGCCGATTAACACCAGAGGACTTTCTTGCTGCAGCCGGAAAAGCCTGATGTCTATACGCCTGTGGAACTGTATTTTGCCAGTTTTTCACCTACTTCTGGTAATTACCCACTGCCTTTAACTGTGTTGGATCACGTCCACCAGAGAATGCCAATACAGCACACGCTGTCTATTTTAAAGTGTTTAAACTATTGATTCTATTTAGAATGCTTTTTAATGTTTTTAATGTTTTTCTTTGTGGTGTGAATTTGCATGATTAAAATCCTTAACCCAAGGTACTGCACTATAGTCCACAATTCTCTTTCTTTTTTCGGTTTTGACGAGCTAAGAGAAAGAGACTGTAAGAAATACGGGTGACCCTGACCTCCAGACAGCGCTTATTCAGTGGTATCCTATGTTTTGTCATTGTCTGTATTTTGAGGGTGGAGATACCTCACTAGCGATACCCGCACTAGCTGCTGTGACAGGGCACTGATATCTAGCATACCAGTATGTCAAATATTCATTCATTATATTCACAACGAGGAGAAAATGTAAGTGAAGAACATGGAGCAGGTGCGGCAAAGTCACACTAGTTCTGGTGTATGTGGGATTTGGCAGCACATACTCCTCAATAGCTGTCCATTCCCACTTTGTGGTATATTTCTTTTTTCATAACATTATTGATTGCATATGGATTAGAAAACCACTTTTTTTATAAATAGAAAGATTTGTATCATTTTGAGGGCTTGTGGTTTGTTGGTGTTATTTTGCCGGGTCCATTAAGTCAGAAATAATATACAGCATGTGGTTTGGTGAAACTCAACTTAAGAAAATCTCCCCTCAGAGGGGGCAATTCATTTGTTTGTACTGCCCCCTTCTATACAAATGGGCACCCGACGGAGCAATTCAGCTTGTATTAGGCACCCATTTGTATGGGCACCTCAGGAGGCTGCGAGAAGAAATGTATCCCGTGCCTAATGGGCGCCTGAAGGGGCAACAATTGAATTGCTCTTTTAGCGACCATTAGTTTAGATGGCCAGCAGGGGGACGCTACAAACAATTGAATCAACCCCATAGTGGTTTTTTTTATAAACGCAGTTATGATCATAGTCTTCTTTCACTGAGAATAAATATCAGAGACCTAGAACTATCCCCATAAGAGAGAAGGTAGAAAAAAAAAAACATTATTTGAAAACAATTAAGCACACCTTAAGCCCCATACACTAGGATCTGTTGCATGCGATACCACTTCAACTCTCTGCCAGCTGCCAGAAGTTCTAGGTCACATACCATTCACAATGTAATTATAATAGATCGCATGCGATATGACTTTAAGCACCTCATCGTAAGCCACACGGCCAGATTTGACCTGTTGCAGGTAAGATCTGAACCCCGGGAGTGCGTTCAGATCATAATCGTAAGTGGGCCACACACGATGTGGTCCACTTACTCGCGATATGTCGGCCCAATGCGTCGATATTGTTGCATGATATCGTCCTGGTGTATGGGCACATATAGCTTTTTATTCAGCTCCCCACCAATAAAAAAAAACGTTATTACATGTAGAATTTAATCTTCTTTATTTTTGAGTTATCTATGTTTGCCTACAAACTCATTCAGAAGTTGCTCGCTCGCTCGCTCTCTCTCTCTCGCGCTCTCTCTCTCTCTCTCTCTATCAGAAGGCTACCTACAACTCCCAGGCATTTACCCCAGTGTGTAGCTTGTTTTCCTTACTCATGTAGTGATAACCCAATTGCTTTCTTTGTTGTAGATTGAAGATATCATCACCAGGATGCAGGATGATAAAGCCGGCGGGGTCCCTATTCGAACTGTCAAAAGCTTTCTGTCTAAAATCCCCAGTGTGGTTACAGGTAAAGACATGTCATTTGCTTCCCATTCACAAGTAACCTTTATGCATTTACTGTGTTTTTCTTGTCCCTTTCTTTGAAAATGGCTCTGTACAGAGATTTGTTAGAAACATATCATGGTAAATCATCGTTTACGACTTCCCACTGGTGCTGTTTTTAGTTTCATGACTTTAATAGTGTTTTTAATAGAGATGAGCGCCTGAAATTTTTCGGGTTTTGTGTTTTGGTTTTGGGTTCGGTTCCGCGGCCGTGTTTTGGGTTCGAACGCGTTTTGGCAAAACCTCACCGAATTTTTTTTGTCGGATTCGGGTGTGTTTTGGATTCGGGTGTTTTTTTCAAAAAACACTAAAACACAGCTTAAATCATAGAATTTGGGGGTCATTTTGATCCCAAAGTATTATTAACCTCAAAAACCATAATTTACACTCATTTTCAGTCTATTCTGAATACCTCACACCTCACAATATTATTTTTAGTCCTAAAATTTGCACCGAGGTCGCTGTGTGAGTAAGATAAGCGACCCTAGTGGCCGACACAAACACCGGGCCCATCTAGGAGTGGCACTGCAGTGTCACGCAGGATGTCCCTTCCAAAAAACCCTCCCCAAACAGCACATGACGCAAAGAAAAAAAGAGGCGCAATGAGGTAGCTGTGTGAGTAAGATTAGCGACCCTAGTGGCCGACACAAACACCGGGCCCATCTAGGAGTGGCACTGCAGTGTCACGCAGGATGTCCCTTCCAAAAAACCCTCCCCAAACAGCACATGACGCAAAGAAAAAAAGAGGCGCAATGAGGTAGCTGACTGTGTGAGTAAGATTAGCGACCCTAGTGGCCGACACAAACACCGGGCCCATCTAGGAGTGGCACTGCAGTGTCACGCAGGATGTCCCTTCCAAAAAACCCTCCCCAATCAGCACATGATGCAAAGAAAAAGAAAAGAAAAAAGAGGTGCAAGATGGAATTGTCCTTGGGCCCTCCCACCCACCCTTATGTTGTATAAACAAAACAGGACATGCACACTTTAACCAACCCATCATTTCAGTGACAGGGTCTGCCACACGACTGTGACTGATATGACGGGTTGGTTTGGACCCCCCCCAAAAAAGAAGCAATTAATCTCTCCTTGCACAAACTGGCTCTACAGAGGCAAGATGTCCACCTCATCTTCACCCTCCGATATATCACCGTGTACATCCCCCTCCTCACAGATTATCAATTCGTCCCCACTGGAATCCACCATCTCAGCTCCCTGTGTACTTTGTGGAGGCAATTGCTGCTGGTCAATGTCTCCGCGGAGGAATTGATTATAATTCATTTTAATGAACATCATCTTCTCCACATTTTCTGGATGTAACCTCGTACGCCGATTGCTGACAAGGTGAGCGGCGGCACTAAACACTCTTTCGGAGTACACACTTGTGGGAGGGCAACTTAGGTAGAATAAAGCCAGTTTGTGCAAGGGCCTCCAAATTGCCTCTTTTTCCTGCCAGTATAAGTACGGACTGTGTGACGTGCCTACTTGGATGCGGTCACTCATATAATCCTCCACCATTCTATCAATGTTGAGAGAATCATATGCAGTGACAGTAGACGACATGTCCGTAATCGTTGTCAGGTCCTTCAGTCCGGACCAGATGTCAGCATCAGCAGTCGCTCCAGACTGCCCTGCATCACCGCCAGCGGGTGGGCTCGGAATTCTGAGCCTTTTCCTCGCACCCCCAGTTGCGGGAGAATGTGAAGGAGGAGATGTTGACAGGTCGCGTTCCGCTTGACTTGACAATTTTGTCACCAGCAGGTCTTTCAACCCCAGCAGACCTGTGTCTGCCGGAAAGAGAGATCCAAGGTAGGCTTTAAATCTAGGATCGAGCACGGTGGCCAAAATGTAGTGCTCTGATTTCAACAGATTGACCACCCGTGAATCCTTGTTAAGCGAATTAAGGGCTGCATCAACAAGTCCAACATGCCTAGCGGAATCGCTCCCTTTTAGCTCCTTCTTCAATGCCTCCAGCTTCTTCTGCAAAAGCCTGATGAGGGGAATGACCTGACTCAGGCTGGCAGTGTCTGAACTGACTTCACGTGTGGCAAGTTCAAAGGGCATCAGAACCTTGCACAACGTTGAAATCATTCTCCACTGCACTTGAGACAGGTGCATTCCACCTACTATATCGTGCTCAATTGTATAGGCTTGAATGGCCTTTTGCTGCTCCTCCAACCTCTGAAGCATATAGAGGGTTGAATTCCACCTCGTTACCACTTCTTGCTTCAGATGATGGCAGGGCAGGTTCAGTAGTTTTTGGTGGTGCTCCAGTCTTCTGTACGTGGTGCCTGTACGCCGAAAGTGTCCCGCAATTTTTCTGGCCACCGACAGCATCTCTTGCACGCCCCTGTCGTTTTTTAAAAAATTCTGCACCACCAAATTCAAGGTATGTGCAAAACATGGGACGTGCTGGAATTTGCCCATATTTAATGCACACACAATATTGCTGGCGTTGTCCGATGCCACAAATCCACAGGAGAGTCCAATTGGGGTAAGCCATTCCGCGATGATCTTCCTCAGTTGCCGTAAGAGGTTTTCAGCTGTGTGCGTATTCTGGAAAGCGGTGATACAAAGCGTAGCCTGCCTAGGAAAGAGTTGGCGTTTGCGAGATGCTGCTACTGGTGCCGCCGCTGCTGTTCTTGCGGCGGGAGTCCATACATCTACCCAGTGGGCTGTCACAGTCATATAGTCCTGACCCTGCCCTGCTCCACTTGTCCACATGTCCGTGGTTAAGTGGACATTGGGTACAACTGCATTTTTTAGGACACTGGTGAGTCTTTTTCTGACGTCCGTGTACATTCTCGGTATCGCCTGCCTAGAGAAGTGGAACCTAGATGGTATTTGGTAACGGGGGCACACTGCCTCAATAAATTGTCTAGTTCCCTGTGAACTAACGGCGGATACCGGACGCACGTCTAACACCAACATAGTTGTCAAGGACTCAGTTATCCGCTTTGCAGTAGGATGACTGCTGTGATATTTCATCTTCCTCGCAAAGGACTGTTGAACAGTCAATTGCTTACTGGAAGTAGTACAAGTGGGCTTACGACTTCCCCTCTGGGTGGGATGACCATCGACTCCCAGCGGCAACAACAGCAGCGCCAGCAGCAGTAGGCGTTACACGCAAGGATGCATCGGAGGAATCCCAGGCAGGAGAGGACTCGTCAGAATTGCCAGTGACATGGCCTGCAGGACTATTGGCATTCCTGGGGAAGGAGGAAATTGACACTGAGGGAGTTGGTGGGGTGGTTTGCGTGAGCTTGGTTACAAGAGGAAGGGATTTACTGGTCAGTGGACTGCTTCCGCTGTCACCCAAAGTTTTTGAACTTGTCACTGACTTATTATGAATGCGCTGCAGGTGACGTATAAGGGAGGATGTTCCGAGGTGGTTAACGTCCTTACCCCTACTTATTACAGCTTGACAAAGGGAACACACGGCTTGACACCTGTTGTCCGCATTTCTGGTGAAATACCTCCACACCGAAGAGCTGATTTTTTTGGTATTTTCACCTGGCATGTCAACGGCCATATTCCTCCCACGGACAACAGGTGTCTCCCCGGGTGCCTGACTTAAACAAACCACCTCACCATCAGAATCCTCCTGGTCAATTTCCTCCCCAGCGCCAGCAACACCCATATCCTCCTCATCCTGGTGTACTTCAACACTGACATCTTCAATCTGACTATCAGGAACTGGACTGCGGGCGCTCCTTCCAGCACTTGCAGGGGGCGTGCAAATGGTGGAAGGCGCATGCTCTTCACGTCCAGTGTTGGGAAGGTCAGGCATCGCAACCGACACAATTGGACTCTCCTTGTGGATTTGGGATTTCAAAGAACGCACAGTTCTTTGCGGTGCTTTTGCCAGCTTGAGTCTTTTCAGTTTTCTAGCGAGAGGCTGAGTGCTTCCATCCTCATGTGAAGCTGAACCACTAGCCATGAACATAGGCCAGGGCCTCAGCCGTTCCTTGCCACTCCGTGTGGTAAATGGCATATTGGCAAGTTTACGCTTCTCCTCCGACAATTTTATTTTAGGTTTTGGAGTCCTTTTTTTACTGATATTTGGTGTTTTGGTTTTGACATGCTCTGTACTATGCCATTGGGCATCGGCCTTGGCAGACGACGTTGCTGGCATTTCATCGTCTCGGCCATGACTAGTGGCAGCAGCTTCAGCACGAGGTGGAAGTGGATCTTGATCTTTCCCTAATTTTGGAACCTCAACATTTTTGTTCTCCATATTTTAATAGGCACAACTAAAAGGCACCTCAGGTAAACAATGGAGATGGATGGATTGGATACTAGTATACAATTATGGACGGGCTGCCGAGTGCCGACACAGAGGTAGCCACAGCCGTGAACTACCGCACTGTACTGTGTCTGCTGCTAATATATAGACTGGTTGATAAAGAGATAGTATACTCGTAACTAGTATGTATGTATAAAGAAAGAAAAAAAAACCACGGTTAGGTGGTATATACAATTATGGACGGGCTGCCGAGTGCCGACACAGAGGTAGCCACAGCCGTGAACTACCGCACTGTACTGTGTCTGCTGCTAATATATAGACTGGTTGATAAAGAGATAGTATACTCGTAACTAGTATGTATGTATAAAGAAAGAAAAAAAAACCACGGTTAGGTGGTATATACAATTATGGACGGGCTGCCGAGTGCCGACACAGAGGTAGCCACAGCCGTGAACTACCGCACTGTACTGTGTCTGCTGCTAATATATAGACTGGTTGATAAAGAGATAGTATACTCGTAACTAGTATGTATGTATAAAGAAAGAAAAAAAAACCACGGTTAGGTGGTATATACAATTATGGACGGGCTGCCGAGTGCCGACACAGAGGTAGCCACAGCCGTGAACTACCGCACTGTACTGTGTCTGCTGCTAATATAGACTGGTTGATAAAGAGATAGTATACTCGTAACTAGTATGTATGTATAAAGAAAGAAAAAAAAACCACGGTTAGGTGGTATATACAATTATGGACGGGCTGCCGAGTGCCGACACAGAGGTAGCCACAGCCGTGAACTACCGCACTGTACTGTGTCTGCTGCTAATATAGACTGGTTGATAAAGAGATAGTATACTACTACTAATATTATATATACTGGTGGTCAGGTCACTGGTCACTAGTCACACTGGCAGTGGCACTCCTGCAGCAAAAGTGTGCACTGTTTTAATATAATATTATGTACTCCTGGCTCCTGCTATAACCTATAACTGGCACTGCAGTAGTGCTCCCCAGTCTCCCCCACAATTATAAGCTGTGTGAGCTGAGCAGTCAGACAGATATATAATATATATAGATGATGCAGCACACTGGCCTGAGCCTGAGCAGTGCACACAGATATGGTATGTGACTGACTGAGTCACTGTGTGTATCGCTTTTTTCAGGCAGAGAACGGATATATTAAATAAACTGCACTGTGTGTCTGGTGGTCACTCACTATATAATATATTATGTACTCCTGGCTCCTGCTATAACCTATAACTGGCACTGCAGTAGTGCTCCCCAGTCTCCCCCACAATTATAAGCTGTGTGAGCTGAGCAGTCAGACAGATATATATAATATTATATATAGATAATAGATGATGCAGCACACTGGCCTGAGCCTGAGCAGTGCACACAGATATGGTATGTGACTGAGTCACTGTGTGCTGTGTATCGCTTTTTTCAGGCAGAGAACGGATTATAAATAAAACTGGTGGTCACTATCAGCAAAACTCTGCACTGTACTGAGTACTCCTAATGCTCCCCAAAATTAGTAAATCAAGTGTCTCTCTAATCTATTCTAAACGGAGAGGACGCCAGCCACGTCCTCTCCCTATCAATCTCAATGCACGTTTGAAAATGGCGGCGACGCGCGGCTCCTTATATAGAATCCGAGTCTCGCGATAGAATCCGAGCCTCGCGAGAATCCGACAGCGTCATGATGACGTTCGGGCGCGCTCGGGTTAACCGAGCAAGGCGGGAAGATCCGAGTCGCTCGGACCCGTGAAAAAAAACATGAAGTTCTGGCGGGTTCGGATTCAGAGAAACCGAACCCGCTCATCTCTAGTTTAATAGTCTGAAAATAGTTCATCAAGCGTTTTACTAGCATTCATGTGTAATGACTTTATTGCCCTTATTTATCAATGAGTGATACATTTCACTGTGAGTGATAAATTGCACCAGCCAATCCGCTCCTGTCATTTTTCAAACACAGTCTGTAACATGGCAGTTAAGAGCTGATTGGCTGGTGCAATTTATAACTCACAGTGAAATTTATCACTCGATTAATAAGGGCAACTGTTTGTTATCTTCAATGTTGTTGGTTTTATAATGACCTGTCGACAGTTATGGAAACATTAGATAAAATCCTTGTTCTCAATGCTGCAAGTTTTCTAATTGTACAGTTTTGGGGTATACTTACCTATTTTGTGATGGTGCCTTCTGGGAAAGGGAGGTAGTATGTGTAAATCTGCATGATAACTACCAGTGGATATACATTATGCACATCATGATTGTATAGTATTACATTCCAACAGCATATAAATAATGGCCAGTTCTCCTGTTCGGAACCTATAATTGCCACAGGTAATAGAAAGAAATGCTCAGTTCATAAAGCAGTAAAGGTATGGAACATTTGCGATCATGTCTTCACTCTTCAGTGAATATTAGTATCCCATATACTCAAAATGTCTTTTGTTACTCATTTTGTATTGTAAAGGTGAATGTAAAGGCAAATGTAAAGCACCTTGGGGGGGAATTCAATGAGCCGCGATAGTGCTTTGGCAGCGAAAATTGGGATGTTTTGACAATTATTCAATTACCTCGCACAAATCTCCCCCGGTTTTTGTGTGAAAATATATAGTTCCCGCAATAAGCCACAGATCTATGAACTTTTGCGGCGCTTATTGCAAAAAATTAAAGGGTGCTCATCACCGATTTGGAACCGCCTGTCTGAGTTGGTGAACCCAGGCGCAATAATTACTGATGGTAATTAAACACTAATTGAATTACACCCTTTGAGTCCTTTTGTGAGAAAAGTGTTATATAAATAACATTATTATTAATAATAATAATAATAATAATAATATAATATCTGTAATAGGAAGTATTAACCCTACTGCTCTGCTCGGGTCTACTATACTCGTACTGTTCGGGTCAATATGACCCGTATCATAAAATTTGTGTTTTTCATTAATATTCAAACAAGGGATAGCGAGGAAATTGCGGATTCAAACAAGGGATGTCGAGCCGGATGTTGAGGAGGATCAAGTTCCCATAATTTGTTCATTTTTTTGAAAGAACATATAGAGTTGTAGCGACAGTTTCATTTACAATGTCATCCCCATTGTGTGTGGAAACATGAAAAGATAACGTAATCCAAATGTAAACCAATGATCTGACACTGTATTCATAATTTTCATTGTTGAAGTAATGTGTTTCTTAACAATTACAGTCACTCACTAATATAATATTCACAATGGGTCATATTGACCCAAACAGTACATTAGTACTAACAACTCATAACTTGAAAAAGAATAATAAAAAAAATAAAAAAAATTTGTTCATAACCGCTATTTACCCAAAAAATAAGTAATAAAATATGGAAATCATAATTACATAAATAACGAACTGACACAGAAACAAATTTATTTTTGGGTCAAATAGACCCGAACAGTACAGCAGGGTTAAAAGTGCTAAGGAAGTGTACAGTAGTTCAGCAGGATTGGCTACCAGGGGACACACCAGCAATAATTTACTTAGAACAATATACTTATATGTTAGGCATGGCCATTGCAACATAGACATCGAATAGTGGCAGCGTTGGCACCATTGCAACTTTCCATGATTACACATATCCATTGCAAGCTAACTATACCCACATGCACAGTGGCACCCAGAGATTCATGTGCGCACAGAGAAACTGTTATTGACACCGCTTCCGGGTATCTGCAGCTGAAGGATGTAATTAACCATTGTACAGTATGATCCATCAGAAAAAAGCATGCAATGGAGGCAAACATCACAATGCCAGAATCAAATGAGACAAAAAAACCATTTCTTTCAAGTAAGGAACTTCATTGTCTGGCAACCATAATTTTCTGATGGCCATTCCTACTATATATGTGCTATGGCGTGGATCCTGAAAAATTAGTGATTTGGGGGGTGCACCCTGATAGGGGAATGGGGAGAACTAGTGTTGCTAGTTAGTGGCCACTCCCCCAGAAAAGGGGCATGGCCTAGCTACAAAGGGGTGTGGCCTCCATAGTAGGTCACCCTCATGAGCCACACCCCTCATTTTCATCACGCTGAGAGGTACATCCCTTACCTGCTTGCCATGTTGTGGGTCTTGTCTACTGGTCAGTGACCCTGTCCTCATGGTGGCTGTTCCAGGTGATGACGGCCTGGCTCCTCTCCACAATCTGTGCATTATGGCCAGTCATTTAAATAAAAGTGAAACAGCACAGTTAAAAACTGATGTACACCACACAGCACTCCACCCCCTTCAATGTCCATCACACAGCACCACCATCACCGGTCCCTGCAATGTCCACACCACAGCACTCTCCCAACTTTCCTTCCGCTTCAGTGTCCACTGTACAGTACCCCCCCTCCCCCTCTTTTAATGGCGGCACGTTCAGACTTCCTGGCTGCTGCTCTGTGTTACTGCATTGCCGTGTATGCGCAGTAGCACAAGTTGCCTGACGGACCTGCTGTTAGAGCGGCGGCGGGTCTTAGTGCCCGCCGGCTCTATTGAACCTGATGGTGACAGCTGCTGCTGCTCTCCTTTGGAGCAAAAAAATAAATAAACTCCCAGAAACTATTCAACACTGTATGTGCTCTAAAATCAGATTCAATAAAGGACCTGCAGACAAAGTCTCTGGCTTGTTATGTATTACTTTTGGGCTGAAGTTCTGTGACTTTATCCCTCTTCGCTTACGAACCTTTGTCCTTCTTCTCCTACCGGTGTCAGCCTTTAGATGAGATGAGGGTGCTGATCTTGGAAGAGGCAGTGACCTGTCCATTTACATGGTTATTGAAGTGGGGACAGGGCTGCATGTGGCAAGTCAGGTCTATGATGTGAAGGTAATGGAGACGTGTAAGAATTGGCAGACCGATAACTAGGACAATGCTCTACCAACTGTACAGAGTAGTGTGATGTGAGGATATGGTCAGACTGATTATAAAAGAGAAGTCATACGACCATATTTGTATATGTTAATAGTCCTGATTCAGAGATGTACGCAAACCCAAACTTTTCGCCGCCGTTTTATCAGCTGACTGTGTATGCATCTAGGTTGCGCTGCATATGTGCCGCAATGGTCTTGCGCCGGTGGTCACATAGAGGATTTATTCGTACAGTAATTGACAGTCAGAGACTATTTGGGGACAGTTACACAGAGTGTTGCAAAAATGCAGGCATGTTCCAACCGTTGTCAAAGTGGGGGCAGCTTTCTCCTAGTTGGTAATATACCGATTTGGTAATAATTATTATGAAAAAATCCTCAAATAATACAGTATAGTATAGGATGCGGTCAAGATTCCGCTGGACGGAATCCCGGCGGTCGGAATACCGACACCGGAATCCCGACCGGCACAATCCCGACATATTCTTCCTCTGTGGGTGTTCACGACACCCACAAAGGGAGAGTAAATGAGTGTGCCGAGCGTGGCGATCGATGCGAGCCCGCAAGGGGCTGCGTTGCGCTCGCCCCGTCAGAATTGTGCCGGTCGGGATTCCGACCACTGGGATCCCGACTGGCGGGATTTCGTACTGATCCCTATAGTATAATCTGTATGTAATAGGCATGCTTGCCTAATCTCCAGGAATGCTATTTACTTCCAGTGAGTGATATAGACATGAGTTATGGGAGTATTTATCACCAGGTGATTAAAATTGCCCGAATCCGCACTGCGATAATTGATTACATTACACGGATGTATCAATTATAGCATGCAGGGACAGAGTGATGCCTGTCTGCAACATCATTGGGAAAATACCCTGATGTACTGCTGCACATGCGTCGCTACCGCTGACATTACCGCTGCCGCCGGGTCGACTCTCCCCGTTGCGACCCTTTTTCACATTTTTTGGGTAAAAATAATGTTAATAAATAGGCCCCTTAGTCTTTGTGGTAATGTACATATTGGGACAGAGGCAGTGTTGAATGTACGCCCATTGCAGAGCGTATTTGCATTGAATATGCACTGCTCACTCTCCAAAAATGAGCGTACACTAGTACAGGCAATGTAGCTTCATACGCATTTCAAACGTATCTACACTGATTATCAAAGAGGCAGAACAGGAATGTGAGGGAGCATTTTTATATAGGCGAAGTTCAATTAGGGCATGTTCATGCAAATCCAGGCTATGCAGACCTATATGTAGGCTACTTTGGTTGGAGACTTAGGTTTTTGCACCTGGTATAGTCCTATTATGACAAGTAGCAGTTTAGGTGCGCACCCTGACGTGGTCACATGTCAAAATGCATCCTGTGCGCGCTTCTGCTAAACAGTGTACTCTTAATACCAACTCTGCATCGGTTCATGTATCAGATAATCCCTGAGAGATCTCTTATGTTATCTGACGTGTGGAAAAGAGGATGCGTAATTTGTAATCTAAATTTACAAAGTAGTATGTTTATTAATGGCTTACTTAGCAGCCAGGGAATCAGATGAATCATTTGTGACAAAATTGGGACAAGGTTTAAAAGTAGTTGGAGATGAAGGATGTACTTTACTGAAGAGCAGTGTCAGCAATATTTCTGGAGTAACTTTAGTCATTGAGCGTTGTATCTCATTCATATTAGATAGTGAAGAATATCTAAAGCTATACAATTACTGGGCTGATTTTCAAATAACCAAGTGATTGGTCTGATGTATTGCATAGTGTGTAGGTACTGTATGAGACTTTTGGCCAAATTACAATAAAACGGCCCAAAAACAGACTGAAATCTCGGTTCTGATTGGTTAGACTTGCCAGAAGATATTGGTAAAAAGGTTCCAATATCGTGCAGTGTGTGGGCATTCTTGATATTCTACCCATATTTCTTATTCTGATTACCTCATCCTCCTTTTGGGCGGACATTTGCACATTCTGTGTAGTGTGGCAGAAAATCGGTAATTAAAAAAAAAAATAATAATAAAAAGCAATTGCTTAGTGTGTAGTGCCGTGATGGGGACCTTCCCGTGCCATTTGTCTGTTCGATCTAAAAACCACTTAGTGTATAGCTAGCTAAACTGATACTAACATAATTGTAGGTAAAAGAGAGATGAAATTCAATGCCGGAACTAGACATTTTGGTGCCCTCTGCCAGAAAGAGAACTAATGCCCCCCTGCCGCGCCCCCTCCCCCCCCATATTTGACACAGGAACAGCGTGGGCCAAAAATAAAGGGGCGTGACTTAGTGTAGAAATTCACATTACACTAGTACACAGTAGTGTCTGTTATTCATGTTACACTGCACAGTAGTGTCTATTATTCACATTGCACTGCACAGTAGTATCTGTTATTCACATTACAGAGCACAGTAGTGTCCGTTATTCACATTACACTGCACAGTAGTGTCCGTTATTCACATTACACTGCACAGTAGTGTCCGTTATTCACATTACACTGCACAGTAGTGTCCGTTATTCACATTACACTGCACAGTAGTGTCCGTTATTCACATTACACTGCACAGTAGTGTCCGTTATTCACATTACACTGCACAGTAGTGTCCGTTATTCACATTACACTGCACAGTAGTGTCCGTTATTCACATTACACTGCACAGTAGTGTCCGTTATTCACATTACACTGCACAGTAGTGTCCGTTATTCACATTACACTGCACAGTAGTGTCCGTTATTCACATTACACCCCACAGTAGTGTCAGTTATTCATATTACACTGCACAGTAGTGTCCGTTATTCACATTACACTGCACAGTAGTGTCCGTTATTCACATTACACTGCACAGTAGTGTCCGTTATTCACATTACACTGCACAGTAGTGTCCGTTATTCACATTACACTGCACAGTAGTGTCCGTTATTCACATTACACTGCACAGTAGTGTCCGTTATTCACATTACACTGCACAGTAGTGTCCGTTATTCACATTACACTGCACAGTAGTGTCCGTTATTCACATTACACTGCACAGTAGTGTCCGTTATTCACATTACACTGCACAGTAGTGTCAGTTATTCACATTACACTGCACAGTAGTGTCCGTCACTCACATTACACTTCACAGTAGTGTCCGTTATTCACATTACACCGCCCAGTACTGTCCGTTATTCACATTACACTGCACAGTAGTGTCCGTTATTCACATTACACTGCACAGTAGTGTCAGTTATTCACATTACACTGCACAGTAGTCTGTTATTCACATTACACTGCACAGTAGTGTCCGTTATTCACATTACACTGCACAGTAGTGTCCGTTATTCACATTACACTGCACAGTAGTGTCCGTTATTCACATTACACTGCACAGTAGTGTCCGTTATTCACATTACACTGCACAGTAGTGTCCGTCACTCACATTACACTGCACAGTAGTGTCCGTCACTCACATTACACTGCACAGTAGTGTCCGTTATTCACATTACACTGCCCAGTACTGTCCGTTATTCACATTACACTGCACAGTAGTGTCCGTTATTCACATTACACTGCACAGTAGTGTCAGTTATTCACATTACACTGCACAGTAGTGTCCGTTATTCACATTAGACTGCACAGTAGTGTCCGTTATTCACATTACACTGCACAGTAGTATCTGTTATTCACGTTACACTGCACAGTAGTACCCGTTATTCACGTTACACTGCACAGTAGTACCCGTTAATCACGTTACACCGCACAGTAGTTGTGTTCACACACACTGTCCGTTATGCACGTTACACCGTACAGTAGTGTCCATTATTCATGTTACACTGCACAGTAGTTCCATTTACTCACATTACACTGCACCATAATAAAAATTGCATTACAATAAGTACAGTATCTTCAAAGACATCTGCTTAACCGTATAAACCTACAGGAAAAAAAACATTCATCTAGGGTTGTGCCGAGCACACACTGCACAACCCTAGTCACGTCCCTGTTTGTACATATACAAACAGAGGCTGACCCAGGTTTATATACTGTAGCATTACTTAGCCAGATAAAAATCAATTAGTTAAAAAAAAAATCACACCTGTAATATATTATATTGATGAATTAAATAAAAGGGATATTTTTTTATTATTTATGTAGGGGGTGACATTCTCCTGTATTATGTTGTATTTATAAACAGTGAATTAAAAACTCAGCCCTTTATCAAATGATTTATTTTCTGTTGCATTCAAACAATACAATAATTAATAATTAAGGTAAGCAGCATATTTGCCTATGATAAGGATAAACTAGGAAATGCCTTAGTGATCATTTTAAATCAAATCAGTTTGAGCTGTTTAATCAGTTTTGTTCCTTCTGTGAATAACATCACTTAATTTTTGAAAATCTATAATGTTTTTAACATTGTATTGTAGCAATGAGTTATTTTTACTTTCGGTAAAGTGTATTAGCGCTATAAGATATGTTCAAATGTACACCCTGTGCAGATTATTACTACTGTTCATTTTATTGTGGATGTTGCAAAGAAATCCAAACTGTAATACTGGGAATACTGTATGTTATAAAATGTTACTGCAGAATTTGTTTTATAATGTTGATATTTATATCTAAGCAACTTAGCTTAGGCAGCAAAAGGCAAAAGTCATAGTTGGCCATTTATGATTATAACACATCTGGAAACGCTCACCTATTTGTGATGTAACTCCTCATGATCCCCCAAGCTTCATCAGTCTGTTGAAAAGGTGTATGTAAGAGCACCATGAAAACACCAATTACCGCTGCTGTTATATGGCGGTGGGGATATTAAAATTTGCTCAATTGAGAGAGAGAAATACCCTTTTTCAAACTATGTGCTCCCATAGAAGTAATTGTCTGGTGACTAATGTGATGGCTAGACCAGTGGCGCCGAGAGGTGAGGGGGGACTAATTACCTGGGCCCGGGCTGCTGGAGGGGCTCAGCAGGGGTCCAGGTCTGTCTTCCCCCTCCCTGAATATACCTGGCCCTCTATACCCCTGGTCTAGATAATAACCCCCCCCTACACACTGCAGAAAATAGGATTTTAATTACCTACCGGTAAATCCTTTTCTCGTAGTCCGTAGAGGATACTGGGGACCACATTAGTACCATGGGTATAGACGGGTCCACTAGGAGCCTTGGGCACTTTAAGAAATCAATAGTGTGCACTGGCTCCTCCCTCTATGCCCCTCTTACCAGACTCAGTCTACAAACTGTGCCCAAGGAGACAGACATACTGTATCTTGAGAGTAGGATTCAGAAAGGATAGTGGTGAGATTCGAACCAGCGCACACAAAACAAAAAGAAAACCATGTTAACCTAACATAAACAGGAACAGCAACAGCTGAACCAACAACAATACTTAACCAAGTAACCATGCAGGAAACACGAAGCACTGGGAGGGGGCCCAGCATCCTCTACGGACTACGAGAAAAGGTTTTACCGGTAGGTATATAAAATTCTATTTTCTCTTACGTCCTAGAGGATACTGGGGTCCACATTAGTACCATGGGGATGTACCAAAGCTCCCAAACCGGGTGGGAGAGTACTGAGGTTCCTGCAGAACTGACTGACTAAACTGAAGGCCCTCAGAGGCCAAAGTATCGAACTTGTAGAACTTCGCAAACGTGTTCGAACCCGACTAAGTAGCTGCTCTGCAGAGCTGTAAGGCCGAGAGACCCCGGGCAGCTGCCCAGGAAGAGCCCACCGACCGAGTACAGTGGGCATGAACAGATTGAGGAATCGGCAAACCTGCTGTAGAGTAAGCATGCTGGATAGTAAGTGTGATCCAGCGAGCAATAGACTGCTTTGAAGCAGGACACCCAATTTTCTTGGGATCATAAAGCACAAACAGCGAGTCGGATTTTCTGTGACAAGCTGTCTGTTTGACATAGATTTTCAAAGCCCGCACAACATCCAGGGACTTTGAAGTGGAAGAGGTGTCAGTAAGCACCAGAACCACAATAGGATGGTTGATCTGAAACGCAGATACCACCTTTGGAAAAAACTGCTGACGAGTTCTGAGTTGAGCTCTATCTTCATCAAAAATCAAATAGGGGCTCTTGTGAGACAGGGCCCCCAATTCTGAAACACACCTCGCCGAAGCTAAGGCCAAATAGTGTGACGGTCTTCCATGTAAGAAACTTTACATATACCTCCTGTAAAGGCTCAAACCATCAGATTGCAGAAACTGCAACACCACGTTAAGATCCACAGGTGCCGTGGTAGACACAAAGGGCAGTTGGATGTGCAGAACCCCTTTCAAGAACGTCTGAACGTCAGGAAGCCAACTGTTTCTGGAAGAAAATGGATAAGGCTGAAATCTGGACTTTTACTGATCAAGGCGTAGGCCCACATCCAAACCAGACCAAGAGACATATTTTCTCCAAATCCGGTGGTAATGTTTAGAAGTTACCCCTTTTCGGCTTGGATCAAGGTAGGAATTACCCTGTCCAGAATCCCTTTCTAGGCTAGAAGTTGATGCTCAACCTCAATGCCATCAAACATAGCCGCGGTAAGTATTGATAGATGAATGGCCCCTGTTGCAGAATATCCTCCCAAAGAGGTAGAGGCCACGGATCCTCCAGAAGCATTTCCAGTAGATATGCGTACCAAGCCCTTCTTGGCTAATCTGGAGCAATGAGAATTGCTTGAACCCTTTACCTTTTTATTCTTTTGAGAATTCTTGGGATCAATGGAAGTGGAGGAAAGACGTACACCATCTGATAGACCCATGGAGTCACCATAGTGTCCACCACCACTGCCTGTGGGTCTCTTGACCTGGAGCAATACCGCTGGAGCTTCTTAATGAGACGAGAGGCCATCATGTCGATCTGTGAAGTCCCCCACTGATGAGTCAAGCACCCGAACACCTCCAGGTGAAGGCCCCACCCCCCTGGGTGGAGGTCGTGTCTGCTGAGGAAGTCTGCTTCCCAGTTGTTCACACCCTGAATGAAGATCGCGGACAGCGCCACCGCGTGTCTCTCTGCCCAGAGGAAAATCCTTGTCACCTCTGACATGGCTGCTCTGCTCTTCGTTCCGCCCTGTCGGTTTATGTACGTCACCGCCATCACATTGTCCGACTGAACCTGGATGTCTCGATTGTGAAGAAGATGCGATGCCTGCAGAAGGGCGTTGTATATGGCCCTTAGTTCCAGAACGTTGGTTATTATAACGTTGAACTTTCTACCACATTCTTGATATGGATGGACTATAAAACTTTCAAACGTCCAATAAGTCCACATGTCCAAATAACCCACACGTGGAGCCTGCTTCATTGAGTTTCTCTTAATTTTAACAGCTTTACAATAAAAAACAAAGCTGGATACAATGTTTAAAGGAATGTCCTAGGGTGTCATTTATTTGTTGCAAATATAAATTTAAGCTACAATTGTTTCTATTACAGAGATCATAACATCAGTCACTTTTTAAAGTATCAGGATATTCGGTTGATTTATAATTATGCTAAATATATATCTTTTTTAATTAATTTGTTTTAATAAATTGTACTAATACTTTCAACGACAGCGCTTCTCTTTGTTTGTTACTATTTACGATTTTTTTGAGGTTCAGCACCTCAAATTGTGAAGCTGCAGTCAGTGACAAGTATTGTAGAATCATCATTGTCTCATAGCCAGTACACTACCGCCCACCTATATCCTTTTTTTGTGGTCCATATATGACTGAAGTATCGTAACCGGGCTCCTGCCTGCCTGTTGACCAGGCAGTGTGGTCCATCGTCATTGTGAAGGTTTTGCGTAAGCAGAACCTGAGGTCTGATCCTGTGAGCCTGTATTTGCAGGTTTTCTTACCTCTTTTGCCTTTGAAGGCAGTAGAAGAACCTTTGGACTTACCTTTAAACTTCGCTGTCCAAAAGGACTGCAAAGTTGGTGCAGAATAGGATTTTCTATTCGGGGGTGCTGCGGAAGGAAGGTATGTAGATTGACCCGCCGTAGCCTTGGATATCCACGTATCCAGTTCATCTCCAAACAGGACTTCACCTGTGAAAGGTAGGCTTTCCACGCCTTTCCTGGAATCCGCATCCGCTGTCCACTGGCGTAGCCACAAGCCCCTGCGTGCTGACACTGCCATGGCAGTGGTGCGTTTGTTGAGCAGTCCAATTTCTTTTATGGCCTCCACCATAAAGTTGTCAGAATCCTGTATATGCTGTAGGAGTAAAATAATCTCCCCCCTGGACAAGGAATCTAACCTGTCAATTAGATTACCAGACCATTTTGCAATGGCCCTAGTGATCCATGCACAAGCTATAGTGTGTCTTTGGGCCACTCCCGCCGCTGTGTACAGAGATTTGAGAGTAGTCTCAATCTTGCGGTCTGCAGCATCCTTCAATGAAGCTACCCAAGGAACAGGTAAAACTATCTTATGTGACAGCCTGGAAACCGATGCGTCAACTATCTGTGGGTTTCCCCATTTTTTTTCTATCGTCCTGAGGAAATGGGAAGGATGTAATTAACTGTTTTGGAATCTGAAACTTCCTGTCAGGGTTAACCCAAGATGCTTCAAAGAGGGAATTTAATTCCTTAGAAGCAGGGAAAGTAGCAGAGGATTTCTTCTTCACATTAAAAAAGGATTCCTCCTCGACCTCTGACACTTTGTCAGGAATGTGCAAGACCTCTCTTACAGCTTCAGTCAGGGCCTGTATTCCCTGTGCTAAAGCTGCATCCCCCCACGAAGTCCACCTCCCCCTCCTCTGGGTCTGATACATCATCATCGGTATCAGCCTGCATGATTTAGGCTAGAGTACGCTTCTGTGGACAAATAGCAGGGGTCTGAGATGCTGGGATGACCACTGAATGATGAGGAATCTACTACTCAGGTTGATGTCCCTGACTTACTGGTTGCTGTTAAGCAGATCCTACAGATCACTGATGATGAGGATTCCACTACGGTGTCTAAGAAACCTGACGAAGTTTTAGTTACCTTCTGACATTTAAACTTATTACTGCATTCTGACCATTTAGTAGATACTGTATACGTAAAGAACCTGGTCTTCTCCAGGAAAGAAATTCTCCCTATCTATAAGGATGGTAGCTTGCTATCCTCTCCCTTTAGAGTTATGTAACAAGTGGGAAAACTCACCGCCGCCCGTCTCATGGTGTCATCTACTCTGCCTGTCACCACTGTCACCTCACTGAAGGAACTGTCATATAAGCGTGTAGAGGGATGCCTGAAGTCTTTTTACTCCCTTACAGGTGCTGTACATTGACCCACTATAGCAGGGGTGGGGAACCTTTTTTCTACCGAGGGCCATTTGGATATTTATAAAATCCTTCGGGGGCCATACAAAAATTCTCAACTTAAAAAATTACCCTGCCCCCTAGCAGGTCTGCCCCATAGAGGTACTGTGTGTGCGCGCCAAAAAATGGGTGTGGCCAGTTAAAATGGGACGTGATACATATATACGCCCCCAATAGTGCAGTGCCAGATCCACAATTGCCCCCACAGTGCCAGGTATACAAATGCCCCTCACAGTGCCAGGTATACAAATGCCCCCACAGTGCCAAGTATACAAATGCCCCTCACAGTGCCAGGTGTACAAATGCCCCTCACAGTGCCAGGTATACAGATGTCCCCACAGTGCCAGGTATACAGATGCCCCTCACAGTGCCAGGTATACAAATGCCCCTCACAGTGCCAGGTATACAAATGCCCCTCACAGTGCCAGGTATACAGATGTCCCCACAGTGCCAGGTATACAGATGTCCCCACAGTGCCAGGTATACAGATGCCCCTCACAGTGCCAGGTATACAGATGTCCCCACAGTGCCGGGTATACAGATGCCCCCACAGTGCCAGGTATACAGATGCCCCTACAGTGCCAGGTATACAGATGCCCCTCACAGTGCCAGGTATACAGATGCCCCCACAGTGCCAGGTATACCGATGCCCCCACAGTGCCAGGTATACAGATGCCCCACAGTGCCAGGTATACAGATGCCCCCCACAGTGCCAGGTATACAGATGCCCCCACAGTGCCCCCCCCTTCCGTGCTACTTACCGCTCCTTTCGGTGGGACACGGAGGAGAGCGCGGCTATGTTGGGCGGCGGCATGTAGGACTTGAAACCAGCCGCCGATTCGAGAGCCAATCAGAGCTCACGGACCGGCAGCCGCGGCTCCTGATTGGCTGCCGGTCCGCGAGCTCTGATTGGCTCACGAACCGGCGGCTGGTTTCAAGTTCTACACGCCGCTGCCGCGCTCTCCTCCCTGTCCTGACACTGACAGCTGAGATACGCTGCCGCCGGACTGAGCGGCGGCGTGTCTCACTGGGAGAAGCGGGTGGGCCGGAGCAAACGGCTTTGCAGGCCTTATACGGCCCGCGGGCCGGAGGTTCCCCACCCCTGCACTATAGCAACCTCCTGGGCTGCAAAAGGAATTGAAGCATGGGTTCAGACATTAGAGGAAGAGCGGCCTCAGGATATCTCTGACACTGCCAGATAATACCTGTCTCATATTACCACCGCCGCCTATTACATTCAGGAGGCGTCCTCTGAGGCGGGTGTGTTGGTGTCCAAGGCATCGACTACGTCCATCCTGGCTCGTCGTATTCTGTGGTTGAGGTCATGGAAGGTGGACCCGGACTCCTAAAAGACTTTGGAGGTACTACCTTTTAAGGGGGACATCCTATTTGGGGAAGATCTCAATACAATTGTGACTGACTTAGCGGCTGTTAAGACTGCTTTTCTCCCAAATAGTAATCCTTTTCAACAGAAGGCAAAAGGTACCACTTTTCGCTCCTTTCGACCTCAAGGGAAAACAAAAGGTCAGGCATACCTGAGACATTTTTGTGCTCCCAAACCACTAAGCCCAAGGCAGAACAATCCTGGGCAGCCCGTCAGCCTTCTTCTAAACACTACAAGCCTGCTGCATGACGGGGTGGGCCTCCCTTTGGGGGACCCCAGGGTGGGAGGCCGACTTCTGCGATTCACCCAGGTCTGTTTGAAGACCACTTCAGACGCATGCGATGGGTGCGAGAAGTTGTCCCTCATGGGTATGCAGTCTCTTTCAAGAGACGTCCCCCTCGCCAGTTCTGCACAATGGTGATCCGTTGAAGGCGCAAGCTCTACAACTGGTTGTGCGTTCTCTCCTGAATACAGGAGTGGTGGTGCCGGTACCTCTGTCCCAGAGAGGCAGAGGATAATACTCGACCCTGTTTCTAGTCCCGAAACCCAATGGGTCTTTCCGGCCCATACTCAACCTCAAATCCCTGAACAAGTTTGTGAGAGTGTCCAAGTTCCGTATGGAAACACTGCACTCAATTGTACTGGCCATGGAACCCGGAGACTGTATGGTATCCCTGGATATACAAGATGCTTACCTGCATATACCTACTGCCATATCGCATCAGCAATATCTGTGGTTTGCTATTGGCAATTTTCACTATCCATTCCAGGCTCTGCCGTTTAGACTGACCACGTCCCCACGGATCTTCACCAAAGTTATGGCTGTGATGATGGCTCATCGCCGTCACCAGGGAGTCAGGATCCTGCTGTATCTGGATGACTTGCTGATTCTGGCAAACTCCCATGATGTCCTCCTTAGTCATCTTCAAATGACTGTAAACTTCCTACAAGCCCAGGGGTGGCTCATCAACTGGAAGAAGTCCTCACTGGTCCCTGCTAGGAGCATGGTGCATCTGGGGTCACTGCTGGACACACACAGTCTGTTTCTTTCTCCAGACAGGACAGGATCAGATACTTCCTCTCTCGCCCAAGAGTGTCGATACACTTGGCGATACAAGTACTAAGCCTCATGGTGTCGGCGTTTGACATGGTAGAGTACGCTCAATTTCATTCCCTCCCTCTGCAGAGGTTAATCCTTTTAAAGTGGGACGGCCTACCACATCGGATCTAGTCTCACATGATCTCCTTGACTCCAGAGGTTCATCTGTTGCTGACCTGGTGGCTACAGGACCAGTAGTTGAGCAGGGGCGTCCCTTCTGGATCCCCAACTGGGTCCTACTGACTACGGACGCCAGTCTGAGGGGTTGGGGCGCGGTGTTGGAGCAACACTCTTTCCAGGGTCGGTGGACCATGGAGGAATCACTCCTTCCGATAAACATTCTGGAATTGCGGGCAGTGTTCAATGCTTTGTCTCTCATCCTGCCTCTGATACAGAACAGGTCTATTCAAGTACGGTAAGACAACGCCACAACTAAGGCATACATAAATGATCAAGGTGGCTTTCAAAGCTGCATTGCAATGATGGAAGTGTAAAAAATCCTTTGTTGGGTGGAAAGCCATCTGCCAGCAATATCAGCAGTGTTCATTCCGGGAGTACTCAACTTGGAAGTGGATTTCCTCAGTCATCAGGACGTGCACGCCGGAGAGTGGAGTCTTCATCAGGAAGTCTTTCAACTCCTAGTGGACAAGCGGGGCCTACCAGTCTCAACACAATCACAAAGTTCCGGTCTTCGGATCAAGAACCAGGGATCCTCAAGCAGCGTTCGTGGATGCACTGGCAATTCCATGGAACCTTCGGCTACCATACGTGTTCCTTCCAGTGTCACTCCTGCCCAGGGTACTGTGGAAGTTCAAACAAAAAGGAAGAATACTACTTCAGTCGCTCCAGCGTGACCAAGACGGCATTGGTTCTCAGACCTGCAGGTTCCCCCTCGTTCAGGGCCCTTGTGTCTACCCGGACCTGGCCAGACTGGCTTTGATGACGTGGCTCTTGAAGCATCACTCCTAAGGGCCAAAGGATTCTCTGAGGCGGTTATCCAAACTATGCTGAAGGCCTGCAAACTGGCATCTGCGCCGATTTATTACAGGGTCTGGAATTCTTACTTCACCTGGTGTGCTGCTAAAAATTACGATGCTTACAAATTTAGTACTACTGGCTTTTCTACAACAAGGCCTGGATTTAGGCCTTCGTCTGGCCTCCCTCAATGTTTAGAACTCCACCTTGTTAGTGTGGTTTCAGAGGAAAATTGCGTCCATTCCTGACGTTCATACTTTCACTCAGGGTGTTTTACGGATTCAACTTCCCTATGTCCCTCCTGTAACTCCATGGGATCTGTCTGTTGTCCTGAATGCCCTGCAAGAGTCTCCATTTGAACCTCTTGAGTCAGTGGACCTTAAATGGCTCATGGTCAAGATCCGGTTCCTACTGGCTATTGCCTTTTTATAGGGGTGTCAAGACGTAGGCGCCCTGTCCTGTCGTCCACCCTTTCTGATATTTCACCGTATCTGGGCAGTTCTTAGAACTTATCCTGGTTATTTGCCTAAGGTGGTGTCATCTTTTCACCTTAACCAAGAGATTGTGGTTTCGGCCTTTATATTTTGATTTGTCCTCCAAAGAGCAGTCTTTGGATGTGGTAAGGGCTCTCTATGTTTATGTGGAGAGGACTGCTTCTATCAGGAGGTCAGATACCCTTTTTGTTCTTTTTGGTTTTCACAAACGTGGCTGGCCTGCGAATAAGCAAACCTTGGCCAGATGGATTAGAATGGTGATTGCACAAGCTTATGCACAGGCTAGACTCCCAACTCCTGCTATCGAAGCCCATTCTACTCGGTCTGTTGGACCGTCTTGGGCGGCCTGCCATGGCACGTCCGCTGAACAATTGTACAAGGTGGCTACGTGGTCTTCAGTGAACACGTTCATTAGGTTCTATGCCTTCGATACTTCAACCTCCCAGGATGCTTCCTTTGGACGCCGGGTTCTCATACCCACTAAGGCGCGTCCCCACCCATGAGGAACTGCTTTAGGACATCCCCAATGTTACCCTGTGGAAACCTATGTACCCCACTGCAGAAAAGGAGATTTATGGTGAACTTACCATGGTTAAATATCTTTCTGCGAGGTACATTGGTTCCACAGGGCGCCCACCTTGACGCATCTAGCTTTTATGGGTTTGTATGGCATTAGCCGCTAGTCCCTTCTCCTGTCGTGAGAACGTGGTTCTATGTGACTAACATCTACCTTCTTTTATCTGCTCCTGCATTGGACTGGTTAACGAAACTGAGCTCACAGTGCCTGGAGGCGAGGTTATAGAGGAGGCCCTAATGCATCCTGGAACAGTCTAAAGCTTTAGCCTGTTGGTGCCTGGATCAAGATCCATCTCTGCACCCCAGATGTTTCCCTGTGGAACCAATGTACCACGCAGAAAGAGATTTAACCATAGTAAGTCTACCATAAATCTCCTTTTTTCCCTCAAAATTCTATACACAATACTGCATAATGACAACGTAAACATTTTTTAAAATTATTGTTGCAAATTTATTAAAAATAAAAAACTAAGAAAAAAACTTAAGAAATCACATATACATAAGTATTCGCAGCCTTTGTTCAATACTTTGTTGATGCACCTTTGGCAGCAATTACAGACTCAAGTATATTTGAATGTGATGCCACAAGCTTGGCACACCTATCTTTTTCCAGTTTTGCTCATTTCTCTTTGCAGCACCTTTCAAGCTCCATCAGGTTGGATGGGAAGCGTCGGTGCACAGCCATTTTCAGATCTCTCCAGAGATGTTCAATCGGATTCAAGTCTGGGCTCTGGCTGGGCCACTCAAGGACATTCAGAGTTGTCCTGAAGCCACTTCTTTGATATCTGTGCTTAGCGTCGTTGTCCTGCTGAAAGATGAACCGCCACCCCAGTCTGAGGTCAAGAGCGCTCTGGAGCAGGTTTTCATCCAGGATATCTTTGTACATTACTGCATTCATCTTTCCCTCTATCCTGACTAGTCTCCCAGTTCCTGCCGCTGAAAAACATCCCCACAGCATGATTCTGCCACCACCATTCTTCACTGTAGGGATGGTATTGGCCTGGTGATGAGTGGTTTCTGGTTTCCTCCAAACATGATGCTTGGCATTCATGCCAAATAGTTCAATCTTTGTCTCATCAGACCAGAGAATTTGGTTTCTCATGGTCTGAGAGTCCTTCAGGTGCATTTTGGCAAACTCCAGGCGGGCTGCCATGTGCTTTTTACTAAGGAGTGGCTTCTGTCTGGCCACTCTACCACACAGGCTTGATTGGTGGATTGCTGCAGAGATGGTTGTCCTTCTGGAAGGTTCTCCTCTCTCCACAGAGGAATGCTGTAGCTCTGACAGAGCGACCATCGTGTTCTTGGTCACCTCCCTGACTAGGGCCCTTCTCCCCCGATCTCTCAGTTTAGACGGCCTGTCAGCCCTGGGAAGAGTCCTGGTGGTTCCGAACTTCTTCCATTTACGGATGATGGAGGCCACTGTGCTCATTGGGACCTTCCTGCTTGATTTGTGCTCAGACATGCACTGCCAAGTGTGGGACCTTTAGATAGACAGGTGTGCGCCTTTCCAAATCATGTTCAATCAACTGAATTTACCACAGGTGGACTCCAACTAAGCTGTAGGAACATCTCAAGGATGATCAGTGGAAACAAGATGCACCTGAGCTCAATTTTGTGCTTCATGTCAAAGGCTGTGAATACCTATGTACATGTGATTTCTTAGTTTTTTATATTTTATAGATTTGCAAAAATCTCTTTTTTTTTTTATAGGGTATCGTGTTTAGAATTTTAAGGGGAAAAAAATAATTTATTCCATTTTGGAATAAGGCTGTAACATAACAAAATGTGGAAAAAGTTAAGCGCTGTGAATACTTTTTTCGGATGCACTGTATAGATTTGGCTGAATCTCTTCAGAAATCTCGAGCAGAAAGCTATTCTCATTCCTTAGTTGTGTGAAAAAAAAAAAAAAAAATACTCCAAACAGATCTCTGTAACAAGCAGCCAAGGAAAGACCTTCTGGAAATAGCACTGAGGAAATGTTAATAAGAATAAGAATCACAGCCTATTTTACATGCTGTTTTCGAGGCACAAAACTGCAGCTTTCTTTGTTACCCAATTAATTCTGCTTGAGTTGCACGCTGTCACAGGGACCTGCTCCAACAGATAATAGCAGTGGCGTTTCTTGAGAAATGTCAAAATATCAAGAGTGGTAAACTAGACGATAATACATTTCTACATTATTTATTATAGTCCCCATCTTATAAAAAGAAATACTCTGTGTGCACAGGAACAAAGAAAGGGGGCGTCTTTCGCTTCTGTTCCTAATTTTATGGTACAGCGCTCTCCCCACCACTGCGGCTGTAATGGTTTTTACCACCCTGGATCTCTGTTAATACTACGCTAGAGGAATTTTGGCTGTGACCCATTTACAGTAGGTTGGCTCCATAAAAACTGGCCATACACAAACAGGACTTTGTAGAAGGGTTGTTCCACAAATGTCAGCCACTGGCAGCAAAACGTTTATTTATTTATTTATTTTGTTTTTTTCTGATATATTATTCGTTTCATAAAATAACATAAAAAAGCTGCACAGCTGTCCTACATGAATCACAGATTATTAAGGTTTGCTTGTAAATCTGTACAGATCTGAGATAAGAATTTAAGAGCTGTGTTTTATTTGGGACAGAGAGAACGCTTGTGGAGCACAGTGGTATGATGCTAGCATTGCTGCCTCATTGCGGGTCCTGTCTGTATGGAATTTATATGCGTTCCCTGTGTTTGTGTGGATTTCATTTTGGTGCTCCAGCTTCCTACTACACTCCAAAAATCATATTGTCAATTGGCTGATACCTATATTATTATTTGTGTGCAGGGCTGGTTCTAGACCAAGTGGAGCTCATGGGGAGAATCCAACCCCCTCCCTCCCCAGATCCTCACACACTAGAATATAAAGGACACTGGGGCAGATGTATTAAGCCTGGAGAAGGGATAAAGGAGTGATAGAGCAGTGGTAAGTGGAAGGCGATAACGCACCAGCCAGTCAGCTCCTGGCATTTTTCAAATCCGTAATGATTGGCTGGTGCGTCATCACCTTGCGCTTAACAACGGGTTATCACTTCTTTATCCCTTCTCCAAGTTAATACATCTGCTCCACTGTCCTAACACAAATAACATTTTACAGTATGGCACTTCCAAAAACAACAAAAAATACAGCTGGATGTGCTGCTATTGTATTTCAATGATATACTGTATTAATAGTCAGACAACAAAGCTTTAGGTAGAAACTCAGTAGAGTAATAGGGGAGAACGGATAGGTGCTTTACCTGGCAGTCTGGACACCACTAGTCTCCTGTTGTACATTTGAGCAAGAGTGAGAGGAGGAGCTGCACATATGCATGGGAGGGATCTGAAAACATCATTTTTTCCTATAGCAGTCTAGAAAGGGCATTAGTAGACGTCAAGCTCCGAAAAAATATCTTTTTAGAGTTTGATAAACTGATATGATAACAGATCCGTTCCCTTCAATGTATTTGAGAATAGCGTTGTTGTATGGTATTATGCAGATACTTATTTAATGGAATACATACTATTTAACTGCGGGCGGGATGCCGGCTGTCAAGATCCCGACAGTGGCATCCCGCCCGCCAGAATACCGGCAGCGGTGCGAGTGATGAGTCCCCTCGCAGGCTTACTGCGCTCTCCACTCTGCGAGTGGGAATAGCCCCTGTGCGCCAGGATTCTGGCTGTTGGCATTATCGGCTGTCAGGATTCCAAAGTCGGTATCCTGACCGGGTGTGGATCATTAGATCAACAGTGTCTAGGTCGACCACTATAGGTCGACAGTCACTAGGTCGACAGGGTTTCTATGTCGACGTGTGCTAGGTTGACGGGTCAAAAGGTCGACATGAGTTTTTTTTGTGTGTTTTTTTGTGTCGTTTTCTTCGTAGAGTGACCGGGAACTCCAATTAGGGCACCGTGTCCAGCTTTGGGCAAGGTGCCTCGCTTCGCTCGGCACAGATTACCGTTCCAATCATAGTCCGCGTGGATCGTTAAATATGAAAAAGTTTTAAGAAAAACTGTGAATAACTAATGTCGACATTTTGACATGTCGACCTAGAAACCCTGTCGACCTTCCAACCTTGTCGACCTAGTGACTGTCGACCTAGACAGTGTCGATCTTCAGACCGGATCTCATCCTGACCACCGGGATCCCGACAGCCGGCAAATTGATTGCATCCTTATTTAATGCAGGATATATTTGTGTTGTCTACTGCACTAAACCATTTGAAAAACGAGCCCATACTTAAAACATTAGAAAAACATGCAGCAAATTTAATTTTTGCAGTTTTCCAGCTTGATAAGTAGCGGTTAATGACTTACTGATAATATCATAATTGGTAAGTCAAAGTTGTAATTTTTCTGCTGTCTTATGTTGCAAATAAAGCACATAATGAAGCTGTCTTAACACATTTCCAGTATTTGCATGAGAATCTAGCTCTCCTCTATTCTGAGATGTGCGGTGGACCACTTTTGCTGGATTTGGATTTGCTCTGATTCACCGTCCGTATTTGACTTTGGGTTTGCCAAACCGACGTGACTGGATTTGGATTTGTTTTTCAAAAAAATTACAAAAAAACAGCTACAATCACATAATTTGGGCCCTTTTTTTGTTCCTAGAGTGGTGCACAGTGGTGACAGGTTGTTATGTATAATAATAGTAGTTATTGTGGCACAATGTAATTAGGGTCTCTGAGGGGCTTCCCATCATACGGATACTCAGGGGCTTATCTGATAGCTTGTACAGATGGAGAGGAACAAAAGACACAGCAGAGAGTCACACATGCGCAGAAGGCACATGTTGGAGGTTGCGCCTCTGTGGAGAGCTGCACCGAGTCATAGTGCAGTTTGGAGTATGCCTCTAACTAGAGGTCAGGCCAGCAGCTGGAGTTTGGCGCAGGACTTTGCCCTTCAAGGCTACGGCTGTCCAGGCGGCGGCCTTGTCTGTCCGTGCCTTCAGCTGCCCCTGTTTGTGTGGTAGGGGCTATACATTGAAAGTTGCACTTCAGCATGGAATGATCGATTGTCTGTGAAGCGCTAATATGCAGGCGCTATATAAATAGCTGTTAATAAGTAATGGGCTGAATGTATTTAGGTTGGGAGTGAAATGCCGGCTGACGGGATACCGGCGTCCAGAATACCAACTGAGGCATACCGATCAGATTCTCAACAGGAGAAGGTAAATATACTTACCTTCCCCCAATGGCCCCCTAACCCTCCCTCCCCGATGCCTAAACCTAACCCTCTCACCCCCAGCAGCATAACCATAACCCTGCAGCCTAACCCTCTTCAGGGGTGCCGGAACGTAATTCCCTCCCCTCAGCCTACCTCCCCTCCCACCCCCTTCCTTAATCCAGCAGCCTAAACCAAACACACACGCCCACACACCCCGCCTCACACCTATCTGGCGGCCCAGCAGTGTTTCGAACGGGATTCCAGGTGTCGGGATGCCCGTGCCAGCATTCTGATCAGTGTCAGCCGGGATCCCGACCAACTGGATCATGACTGGATCCCCCTTAGAGAGCCCTTTCTCCCTAGCTGCAAATTTTATCTTGTGATCTTGTGCGCAAGCAGGTTCCTTCTGCTCCGTGGTGCCATCTTCCTAGTGTTATTCGGGAACATGGTGCTTGCACACAAGAGAGCAAAACTTTGCTTTCACAGTGCGGCACCATCTTCCCGAAGATGTCACTGAAAAGATGGTGCTGCTGTGTAGAAGGGACTTGTTTGTCGGAACACAAGGTAAATATAATCTTGGTGGAGGGTGTGCAGTGCGTGGTCCCCTGGATCAAGGAGCCCATGTGCACTACACCCCATGCACCCATTATAAATACGCCTATGTGTATCGGAGATACAGTACCTGCTGCAATCACCCATTTATGACCACAAAAGTGACGCCCACTGATTTCAATGGGAGCTGCTAAAACGCCAGATTTACTAAGCTCTGGAATGCAAAGCCTATGGGGTACATTTTGGATTCCAGGCAATGGCTGCTTGTACATGTGCAGTCTGATTACCGCACATGGGCAGTAGCTCAGACTATTCCGAATGCAGAAGTAAAGTGATTGCATTACTACTAACACATCAGAGGGACAAGTTCCTGTCAGAGCCTCTGTCCGTAAATGTAAATAATGATAACCAACTGTATAGGAAAATATGTTTTTTTATAATACATTCTTGTATGTTATTGTAGCCTAAGAGACTGTTTTATGCATGAATTTCGTTCTAAAGCTGTTATTTCCCAAGATTACTGTACTTTATCACAGCTCAATTAACACATAATTGTTAATATTCCAACAACAACACGTGTGAAGGAATGCAATTTCCAGAGAATACTCTATGTGGCAAATTTAGATAATCTCATCAGGTTTACTTAAGGATACCAACACTCTAGATCTTGCTCATTAGTGCGCGGAGATTTCCAATGTACTTATCTTATCACATTTTTTTTTTATTTCATAGTCAGCATCACTAATACATTTCTCCAGGCTCCTGAAGAGAAAATAAGCATATTTAAAAATTATTTCAATGTTCATTTTTTTTAAACCATACCTCCCCATTGTCCCAATTTTTGTGGAACAGTCATAATTCATGGGGTGAGAAAGCAGCAGAGTTTTTTTTGTTTGTGGGCAGTTCTTGTTGAATTGGTGGTGGGTTTGAGCAGATCAGGGCAGGGAATAAGAGGATTAGGATTTTGGATTGTTTTTTGTCCCTATGTGCCATTGTAAAGTAGCGAAGATCAATGGCTATTCACCATCAGTAATTAACTAAAGGTGTACCATTGATTGTTAGACTACGCGCATGTGTAGATGGCGTTTGTAAATAGTGGGGTCGGCTCTCACCATCAGAGATCAGACCAGTGGCATCCCATCGATGGTGAAAACCACTCACCATTGGCATCAGACCATCAATGGCCACTCCTTTTGTAAATGTTGGGAGGTATAGAAACCACTTGGCCCATCTGGTCTACCCTTTTTTTAACCTTTTATGTAATCTCAAACCTATTTCTATTAGATCCTTAGTTCTCTGTAAGCATATTCATATGCCTATCCCAAGCATGTTTAAATTGCTCCACTGTTTTAGCTTCTACCACCTCTGATGGGAGACTATTCCACTTGTCCACTACCCTTTCTGTGAAGTAATTTTTCCTCAAATTTTCCCTGAACCTGCCTCCCTCCAGTTTCAGTGCGTCTTCATGTTCCAGTACTTCTCTTCCTTTGAAGAATGTCTCCCTTCTGTTCATAGTTTAAAACTCTTGATATATTTGAATATTTCTGTTGTGTCCCCCCTTGCCCTTCTCTGCGCCAAACCTTACATGTTAAGATCTTTTAGTCTTTCCAGGTACATTTTGTGATGTAAACGATGCACAACAAAACTTGCCTGGAAAGACAGATCTTAAGATGTATAACTTGGAGCCATAGGCGTGCGCAGCTAATTTTATTAGGGGGTGCACTGCCGGAGGGGCATGTCTAGCAGTATTTCACATTCCCTCAGTAAAATCACATGACTTAATCTAGTTTATAATAATATAATAATATAATACACCCTAGAGAAATAAAATAAAACATAATGGTGCTACCACCTGCCAGTACTGACTGTCCTGCCTCAGCATAACCCTTGGTCCCAGCTGCCGCTGCACCCTATTGCTGCTTACACTTCCCCAATCTATCCCTGACTCGGAACTAGAGAATGGTGGGCCTAGATGCATATGCATTCCCCCCCCCCCCCCACCCCTTGCACTCCCAAGCACCAACACCCTAAATTTGAGTGGGCCACTCTGAAAAGAACAGGAGAATTAAGGCGGCTGAGAATTTGAGTTTTAATATAACACCAGTAAAGTTTAAAATGTACACATGTGCCATCAGTGCCACATCTGCCTCTTTCGGTGCCATCAGACTCCTCCTCTGCAGGACACCAGCATTTGTCACACATGTCCCTATGCTCACCAGTTACTAACAGTAGCGCCCCTTATTCACATTATGCCACACAGTATGAGCAGAAATTCACATCACACCAGAGTATGAGCCGGAAATCACAATATACCTCACTGTATGAGCGGAAATTCACTTTACACCTCACGGTATGAGCAGAAATTCACATTATGCCACACAGTATGAGCCGTAATTCACATTACGCCACACTGTATGAGTCACATTCACATTACCCCACACGGTATGAGTGGAAATTGCCATTACGCCACACGGTATGAGTGAAAATTCACATTACGTCACACGGCATGAGTCGAATTCACATTACGCTAAACGGTTTGAGCTGAATTCACATTACGCCACTTGGTATGAACCGAAATTCACATTACTCCACACAGCATGAGCCGTATTCACATTACGCTAAATGGCATGAGCCGAAATTCACATTACTCCACACAGCATGAGCCGTATTCACATTACGCTAAATGGCATGAGCCGAAATTCACATTACGCCACACAGTATGAGCGGAAATTCACATTACACCACATGGTATGAGCCGAAAATCACATTACGCCACACGGCATGAGCTGAATTCACATTACGTTACACAGCATGAGCCATATTCACATTATGCCATACAGAATGAGCCATATTCACATTATGCCACACAGCATGAGCCAAATTCACATTACACCACACAGTGTGAGCCATATTCACATTACACCACACAGCATAAACCAAATTTCCATTATGCCACACAGTATGAGCCAAATTCACATTACGCCACACAGCGTGAGCCGAATTCACTTTATGCCACACTGTATGAGCTGAATTCACATTACGCCACACTGTATAAGCCACATTCACATTACACCACACAGTATGAGACGAATTTGCATTACACCACACAGTATGAGCCAAATTCACATTTACGCTACATAGTATGAGCCAAATTCACATTACGCTACACAGTATGAGACAAATTCACATTACGCCACACAGTATGAGCCACATTCACATTACGCCACACTGTATTAGCGGAATTCACATTACACCACACAGTATGATCCCAGCAATGCCAGATACACATAAAACCGCCACTCGGGAAACTACTGAGTGCTTGGCTCAGCTAATATATTTGTTACCCTTTTCTTAATTTTTTTTTCCTGAGTACACTTACAGATTTATTTTTTGGAGGGGGTGGGGGCAACTTCATGTACAGTATGTATACAGACAGTACATATATTCCCCCTGTCTGGCCCCCTCTCTTTCCCCTGCAGGAGCAGGCTCAGCTGCAGCACTGCAATTTACTTACTTAGTCACTGAACAGTCTGCTGAGCTGAATTTGTCATCCGGGTCCTCGAGTCTTCCTGAGACGAACAATGTGCGGCTGTTGCAGCACACAGGGAGACCGAGTGAGCGCAGGCAGGAGCGGAGGGTGGGCATGCGGTGTGAATCATGTCACATCGCAGGGTGGAGCAGGGAGGAGATTTTCACTTCTGTGTACCCAGTGTGGCCACCAGTCAGTCCGATCCCCAGACATATTAGTCCGGCTTGGGTGCAGTGGATGGTGGTGGTGGGGGGGATGGCGGAAGGCACAGGTATGAGCAGCAGGCGATCACTGTGCTGCTGGCATTGTGTGAGGGGGTCCCGTGCATGCCTATGCTTGGAGCAGAGAATGGAAAGAAGGGACATGATAGAAACGTTCACAAATATTAAAGGTTTTAACATCGTACAGGAGAGAGACATTCTTCAAAGGTAGGGAAGTATGCAACACTTAGGGCCCGCTCCAAATTTCCCTATTATTTAACACCAGTGTTAGGATGGGTACACACTTGCCAATGTCACAGCAGATGTGACATCGTGCAAGATCCCCCCCCCCCCCCCAAACGATATTGTTCATACACACTGAACAATATCGTTTACTTCTCGTCCGTGACAGCATGCACCCACACCCAGGAACGCGCATCATTAACAAAATAATGAATACACACTGGACGATAACGATATATTGTCCGATCCACCGGATCGGCGATATATTGGATGCATATCGCCAAGTGTTTACCCAGCCTAACATAGCAATACAACAATCGCTATAATGCTGTCAATTGTTCATCAGTTGGTTGCATGAGATATGTCCCATATTATGGAGGAAAATACGTGTCATAATCTAAGTATCTTCAATAACAAGTCTGCAGCAAAACACAACTTGGGATCCAATGTGCGTGTTCTGTGTTCCTACTACAAATGTTTTCCTGAGCCAGGTGTGAGGCTGCAACTTGCAGGGTGGATGTGTGTGCCTGGTATCAGCCTAAACATTTGCATCGCCTGGATTTCCACTTCACATTAGCATTAACATTTCAGGAGTTCCCAGCTCTCTTGATGAATAGATTAATTTATAGTACATACAATGTCCGTATAATGAAATCATCGTTGTAAATGAGGCTCATGGGTTACTCTTTATTAAGTGTTTGGTGTAAATCTGTTCAGAAAGCAGAGAGCAACAGAGAAATAACCTCCTCTAACAGTCTGTTTTATTACTGCAGGGGAAGGAGAAAATAGACATGAAAGGAAACATTAAAAAAAAATGCTTTTTAATCATTGAACGTTGCCATTTACATCTGTATGAATAGAATACCAAATGTTGTTTATGTTTAATGTTTTCTTAAGGTTTTGTCATGATTCTTCTCAATATATTTGTCCATTTTAATACCTGGATCTGTCTCTTTTTGGTGCATGAACAAGGTTAGGGCCTAATTCAGACCTGATCACAGCAGCAAAATCTTTCTCTAATGGGCAGAGAGAGTTAGATTTGGGTGGGTTATTTTGTTTCTGTGCAGGGTAAATACTGTCTGCTTTATATTTACACTGCAGTTTAGATTTCAGTTTGAACACCCCCCCCCCCCCCCCCCCAATCTAACTATCTCTGCACATGTTATGTCTGCCCCACCTGCTCTGCACATGGTTTTTCCCATTAGAGAACAATTTTGCTGGTGCGATCAGGTCTGAATTAGGCCCTTTGTCGGTGACTAATTATATGTGACTAAAGTTAGCTTCAAGATTATTTGCCATCAGTTTGAAAGTTTTCAGATACACATTGCTGCTGAGCAGGTGCATCTGCAGATGTCATGCCTGTGACCCAATAGGTAGATCTGGGAGTGCTGTGATCTCTAGCAAGGTGTGTTTACTGAATTTAGTAAAGGATATAGGGTTCGATTCAAACCTGATCGCTGCTGTGAGTTTTCGCACAGCGGGCGATTATAGATTGATTGCGTATACATCACAATGTGCACGCTCGTCGCCAAACAAGCATTTCCAAACAGCGACAAGCTGGTATGAAAATTTAGATTGCACAGCCGTTCGCAAGCTGATTGACAGGAAGAGAACGTTTGTGAGTGGTAACTGACCGTTTTCTGGTTGTGGGAAAAAAACTGTGTTCCCTAATGCACACCGAGTGAATAATATTACTACATAATAATAGTCAGATAATACGGAGATCTTAGTTGCGTATATCTGCAGATATAGGGTTAAGCCCCCAGGCCGATCGACAAGGCTTCTCCGTCACTGGGGGTCCCTAATACTAGGTATGGGCCCGGGGTGCAGGACCCCACGATGTCGGCACAGGTCGGCCACCCCAGGTCAGCACACAGGTGAGAATTAATAGGGGTTAATAAGAAGCACAGAAGTGCTATGTAAGTGGTGTGATTAAAATAATATATACAAAGTGATAGGAAAAATAATAAGTGTTAATAAAGTGTTAGGGTGTGCCGACCTGAAGCAGCCCAGCCATACCGACACAGGGGCCACCGCACCCCACACCCACCCCATAAATAATTACAAATATATCTGGGTTAAATTCCCAGTGTAAGGCCACATGGTTGTGTCAGTGAAAATGCAGGCGTTCCCAAAGCATTTTCTGGGAGGGTATGTGACGTCCGCTCCGGCCCTGATCAGCCTGTTCTCATCGCACTGTAGGAGTAAATCCTGAGCTGTGCACAGACTGCACACGGTGGAAACATCATTCAGTCGTGAGTAAGGTGCGAACGGATTTGCAGCTGTTCGCTGACTGAGGGACTTTTTTGCACGCGTACACGTGCAATCATACACTTACACAGGTGAATATACACTCCCCTTAAGCGGTGACTATCTGATCGCAGGACAGCAAAATTAGCAGCCCAGCGATCAGGTCTGATTCGGGACCATAGGAGTTTATGGTCAAAATGCGTGTGCGGTTTGCATTTATAAAAAGTGTACAGGGCAGCACCAGTAACATATGTAATGCATACATTTGTTATGAGGCATCTGTAAAGCATAAAGCACCTGATTCAGAGACACATGCAACGCCAATGGTCAAGTGATTATGTGATAGTTTGCAAAAATTTTCTAAGGCCCTACGGTTGAGGCATTACACAGAGAGGACTCAACATGGCCGTGCGTTCAGGTCAACCAAATCAGAAATGTGGCGAAAAAGCCATGGGCTGTCTTGGGAAGTAGCTAATAGTGCACGCAGGGCTGCCATCAAGGCGGGACCGTCGGGACTTTTGTCCTGGGCCCAGATTGACAGTGGGCCCGGCTGGCAGCGGTGTACACATGGTGCTTAGACCATGGGCAGATAATTTATTATTATTTATAGTGATGAGCGGGTTCGGTTCCTTGGAAACCGAACCCCCCCGAACTTCACCCATTTTACACAGGTCCGAGGCATACTCAGATTCTCCCGTATGGCTCGGTTAACCCGAGCGCGCCCGAACGTCATCATCCCGCTGTCGTATTCTCGCGAGATTCGGATTCTATATAAGCAGCCGCGCGTCACCGCCATTTTCACTCGTGCATTGGAAATGTTAGGGAGAGGACGTGGCTGGCGTCCTCTCCGTTTATTAATAATATTTGTGCTTATTGCTTAATTGTGGGGACTGGGGAGCAGCTGTATTTTATATAGGAGGAGTACAGTGCAGAGTTTTGCTGACAGTGACCACCAGTATACGTTGTCTGCCTGAAAAACACTCCATATCTGTGCTCAGTGTGCTGCATATATCTGTGCTCACACTGCTTTATTGTGGGCACTGGGGACCACCAGTATATTATATAGGAGGAGTACAGTGCAGAATTTTGCTGACCAGTGACCAGCAGTATACGTTGTCTGCCTGAAAAACACTCCATATCTGTGCTCGGTGTGCTGCATATATCTGTGCTCACACTGCTTAATTGTGTGGACTGGGGAGCAGCTGTATTATATAGGAGGAGTACAGTGCAGAGTTTTGCTGACAGTGACCACCAGTATACGTTGCCTGCCTGAAAAACACTCCATATCTGTGCTCAGTGTACTGCATATATCTGTGCTCACACTGCTTTATTGTGGGGACTGGGGACCACCAGTATATTATATAGGAGGAGTACAGTGCAGAGTTTTGCTGACAGTGACCACCAGTATATATAGCAGTACGGTACGGAAGGCCACTGCTCTACCTACCTCTGTGGCGTCAAGTATACTATCCATCCATACCCGTGGTGCATTTCAGTTGTGCGCAGTATATATAGTAGTAGGCCATTGCTATTGATACTGGCATATAATTCCACACATTAAAAAATGGAGAACAAAAATGTGGAGGTTAAAATAGGGAATGATCAAAATCCACTTCCACCTCGTGCTGAAGCTGCTGCCACTAGTCATGGCCGAGACGATGAAATGCCATCAACGTCGTCTGCCAAGGCCGATGCCCAATGTCATAGTAGAGAGCATGTAAAATCCAAAAAACAAAAGTTCAGTAAAATGACCCAAAAATCAAAATTGAAAGCGTCTGATGAGAAGCGTAAACTTGCCAATATGCCATTTACGGCACGGAGTGGCAAGGAACGGCTGAGGCCCTGGCCTATGTTCATGGCTAGTGGTTCAGATTCACATGAGGATGGAAGCACTCATCCTCTCGCTTGAAAACTGCAGTGCCACTCCTAGATGGGCCAGGTGTTTGTGTCGGACACTTGGGTCGCTTAGCTTAGTCACACAGCGACCTTGGTGCACCTCTTTTTTTCTTTGCATCATGTGCTGTTTGGGGACAAATTTTTTTGAAGTGCCATCCTGTCTGACACTGTAGTGCCACTCCTAGATGGGCCAGGTGTTTGTTTCGGCCACTTGTGTCGCTTAGCTTAGTCACACAGCAACCTTGGTGCGCCTCTTTTTTTCTTTGCATCATGTGCTGTTTGGGGACAATTTTTTTTGAAGTGCCATCCTGTCTGACACTGCAGTACCACTCCTAGATGGGCCAGGTGTTTGTGTCGGCCACTTGTGTCGCTTAGCTTAGCCATCCAGCGACCTCGGGGCAAATTTTAGGACTAAAAATAATATTGTGAGGTGTGAGGTGTTCAGAATAGACGGAAAATGAGTGGAAATTATGGTTATTGAGGTTAATAATACTATGGGATCAAAATGACCCCCGAATTCTATGATTTAAGCTGTTTTTGAGGGTTTTTTGTAAAAAAACACCCGAATCCAAAACACACCCGAATCCGACAAAACATTTTCAGGGATGTTTTGCCAAAACGCGTCCGAATCCAAAACACGGCCGCGGAACCGAATCCAAAACCAAAACACAAAACCCGAAAAATTTCCGGTGCACATCACTAATTATTTATTACCAGTTATTTATATAGCGCACACATATTCCGCAGCACTTTACAGAGAGTATCTGGCCATTCACATCAGTCCCTGCCCCAGTGGAGCTTACAATCTATATTCCCTACCACACATACACGTGCACACACATTCACACTAAGGTTAACTTGTATGGAGCCAATTAACCTACCAGTATATTTCTGGATTGTGGGAGGAAACCAGAGTACCCAGAGGAAACCCACGCAAGCACAGGGAGAGTTTACACTGAAAGATATGATCGATCTTGTTAATTAATGAACGAGATATAATTTATATCTTTCAGTGTGTAGGCACCAATGATGAACGATGTGCGGCCATTCGCTCATTCATGGTTGGTGCCGGCTCGTTTATACATGCATGCCAATATGGACAATCTCTGCCATATTAGCATGCAGGGCTATGGGGCTGGGTGATGGGGGGGAGTGAAGAAACTTCACTCCCCCGTCAACATCCCACCCCTACCCCCGCCGCCCGGGAACCGTATCAGCCATTGGGCACCTCGCCCGGCAATCGGCAGGTGTGTAGGGCCCATAAGATGTTGTTTTGCAGGACTAGATAAAGGAGGAGATTGCACATTGTTAGCATGGTTTATGATTTAAAAGTTAGCTACACCCCCCATGATTTAAAAATTAGCTACACCAAGACTGGGGTTGTACGGAGCGTAGGTCGAATTAACACTACATTAGGAGAACAATGGAAAAATAAAATCAGTGATGAGGTTTCTTTTCCCACTTCTCATGCCTCAAATTGCCAGTGCTTTGACATACTTTCTCTCATTGGCTGTGATTCATATATTTGCTTTGGATCCAGATTATGTTGTCCCTTTCCTTTTGTCAGACATTTGTCCTAAATGATGCAGCACTTGTTCATACTTTATTTGTACCTGTATAGAGAGATATTTGTTTATTGAGGATGGTACTTAAGCAACATTGTCACATATTTTCCCTTTCGGAAATAAATATTCCAAAAACGAAATGAATGGCATCAGGCTCGGACTTGCCCACAGGGGTACAGAGGAAACCACCGGTGGGCCCCACTGCATGGGGGCCCACCTCCTGCTATAAAGATCAGGTTCCAGACTGTGCATTTGAATTATACATTATACATATGTTACCTTATACTGGACTATGGTGTATTTTCTACAGTGTATTACTGTTATTAATCTGTTATTAATCTGGTACATTATCATGCATGCAGCAGCTGAATTTACTGTATCTATTTATGAAGGGGCCCAAAAGTTGCACTCTCTCTAATGGTTAGTCAAACCAATGAGGTGGCAGGACATACCCCCGCTGCAGATTGGCCACACCCTAACATGGGCCCCTACCACTGCACTGCCACGGTGGGCCCTACATGCCTCAGTCCGACACTGAATGGCATGCCAAGCAGTCTGGCATTTTTACCGACTGAAAAACTATAGTTAATTGTGGTGATTTTTTTGGTGGAGACGCACAGGCTGGATAGAAATTAGCTGTTATTAGACCCAGATTAAGATGGATCTAAATCTAACCAAACCAGGGTTACCGACTTTTCAGCTGCACCATGCGGGATGGGGCAGCCGTGTCAGTATAAGAGGAGGAGTGGCCTTGTAGCAGGTGGGCGGTATGGGGGAATAGACACGCAATCACATCATCGTGGCTCCGCCCCTAGCTATTCAATGCCCAGATTACTGGCATTGAATAGAGAGCGGGAATATGATGACGCGATTCAGCGCAAATTGGGTCATTGGCCTCCCTGGACCGCCCACTAAAAAGGATGGCTGGGAGACTTGCCTACCTTTTTTTTGGGGGGGGGGGGGGGGATTGGAGTGCCTCCCAATTTTTGGGACCTCCCAGCCTATCGGGGATCGTAGGTAAGTATGATCTAAACACACTATGGCCACTTTGATCTCTTTAGCAAAGGAATGTTTTGTATATTGTTTCATAAACCATGACGTCTTTTAAAGGTTCACTTGTCAGCATACTTGTTTATTGATTGGAGGGATAGTGCAAGTGATGCAGTGACTGCAATCACATCATCACTGGCCTGCCCGCTGCTGCACATTATAGTGATTCTCATCATTGTGCATCGGGTGACGGGGCTATGATAACACAATTAGCATGACAGCCCCCAGTCAGCACTGTGTGCTGATACAAATCACATCACTATGAACCTTCATGCTTCGCAAGAAACAAAACTGACAATATTCACGGGTCTCACAGACTCGGGCTGGAAATTTCCTAGTGGGCCCCTCTGACTGCCCCACTCCAGAGACTAAGGCCCAGATCTTCCAATCTAGTAGCAGTGTTGATAGGCACTCCCATTTATGTATCATAATGGCCAAGTGATGAGCACTGTCCACTGACAGCAACACAATGGGGGGGATTCAGATTCTGTAGTTATTGCTATGGGATGCGCAAAGTATCGGTTAACTGTACTATGCGCAGGACCCGTTCTGCACGTGCACGAACAGATCCTGTGACATAGTAAGTAACCCGGCATCAGACTGTCGATAATTAACAGTCTAATGTCGTTAAGGAGGTTGGGAGGGGGCGTCAACGGCCTCTGTTTGGGAAGACTGGGGCGCGTTGCTACCATTTAGGGGGAGGGAAGAGGCCAGGAATCTCCACCATTAGACTGAGATTTCCTAGCCTTTGCGACAAGCGGCTTGCCACAAGCCACCCAATGGTGAGTCCAGTGAGCAGATGCTGGGTCTTAGGACGCAGGCTGAATCACTATTTCAGCAGGAATAGATGCCTCCTGCTGCATCATCATACAGCACTATCACTGCACCAGACAGCACTATCACAGCACCTCTAACCACATCTGAATCAAGCCCAATGTCTTTAGTTGACATGCACGACGCTCAATGGAGCAGGTAGTCTGAGCGTGTCTGAGAGGAGCCAAAGCAGCAAAGAAGTGAGGCTCCCGACATTCACAGGGCTGGAGGAGGAAGTAGGAGAGCACACTGGATAGACTTTTGTTAGTGCAGCACATGTAGATCCTAGACATCAGCACACAGTTCACCCGTCACTCCTGTACTGTAGCAGTAATTAAGAAGATTTTCATTTTATACTTGCTCTACTGTGGAATTAATGTTTAGCAGATACATAATAGTGATGGAGAGATGTTAATTACAGAAAGTGGATGATCAATGTTTTATAAGGAGTCTGTGTATGTTTATTTTAGTTATTACTAAGTATTTAGGCTGCATGTACCTGTCTGTGCAGCTGAGGCAGCGTTCTAGCATAGCAGCAAAATTGTCTCCCAAGCAGTGTCACGGTCTGGGGTTTGTGACCCGAGGCAGAACTTTTAGGCTGGTCTGATGAGTGAGACATGGGGGGCTTGATGGGACTCCTGTGCATAGACCAATAAGTGAGACTGACTGTGAACCAGGGAAGTGGAACCCACCAGCCAGTCCTTGGAACCAGTAAGACAGCGAGAGGAACTGAGCTTCAGGCCTGAACCCCAGAACCATGGAACCTTCAGCTAGGAACTCAGGGAACCAAACTAGATGAATTCAGTGAACTGTAACCAGACTGGAATCTGATAAATTGCATATTGCCCAGGAACCCAGGCTGGGCAGCTAAGATATGTTCCTCAGTGCAGCGACACAGCCCATGACTAGCACATCAGCACATAAGGCTGGTCCAACCAACAGAAACTCCGTACAGGCCTCGGCAACCAATCAACGGAACCAGGAGTATGAACCACCACCATCAATGGTACCACTGATGGTCCGATGGATAGAGCCTGTCTGAGAAGCTATTAATGATTCTGATGTATACTTGCTGAGGTAAGGCAGAAGCTAAGTACCACTAGTGCAGATACTCGTGGGAATCTGCAATGAGCAGGTGAGATGACAAAAGTAGAAGTGCTATGGAACACACTGGAGATGCTGAGCACTAGCAGGTAACTTAGAAGTAGAAAATAGAGGCTGATGACAGAGATACTGGAATCTGTCTGATAACAGGAGCACAGGCGGGTGACAGAGGTACTGGAAACAGGCTGTAAACTGGAGCACAGACTGAAAATGGGGGGATAAGGATAATCCATGAGAGAAGCGTGCCAACGAAAAGGCACAGATTGTCAGACTGCCAGACTGGACTGTGATTAGCAGAGTGCTGGTTTTCGGTAGGAAGCCACCCCCTGACTAACCAGCAGCCCAATCCAGCTTCTTTAGGCTACAGGCGATGTAGGCCATAGAAGCCAGGTGTTTGTGCATGCGCACTCAAGCCGCCGCTTGTGCGCATGTGCCACGACATGGACTCTCCTCTCCTCACCAGTAGCAGCAGCCCCCCCACCCCCCGAACTAAAAGATAGGCGACGCCGCTGTATACAGATGTGTCCTCATACATCTTGCCTCAATACACCATGCATCGCGAGATGCTTGCCGTGAGTAAGCGGCAGCTCTACTAACGTTGGCTGCCTTTTCTTGCCAAAAATGCATATTATTAGCATCGCTATTAGCATTGCTTATGCTGATTAACTTGATATGCAGCATGACTATATTCTGTGTGTGACTGTTGCTGTATCTACATATGAAATGGTACATTACAGTGTTTTCCTGGAAATTTACTGTAATGTAGCATTTTGTATGCAGATACAGCCGCAGTCACACAGAATATAGGCATGCCGCATATCATTTTAATTAGCATAAGCTGCTTGTGTGTTCTATTTACATAACAATGCAAATAAGATGCATTTTATCGGAGTAAGATGCACTTATAGATGCTTAGCGCTACCGAGGCATGGCATGACTAGAAGGCTTTTTAACCGTCATATTACCTCCCCCTACATCCCCCTCCCTCACAATCCCGACGGTCAGCATGCTGACCAACAGGGACTATTCCCATTCGTGGATGTCCACAACACCCATAGAGTGGGAATAGAACCCGCCGCCACCGAGCCCTCAGCGTGGCGAGCACAGCGAGCTTGTTGTGCTCTCCCCCCGCCGGCATTCTGCGGCCAGGTTCTCGGATGCCGGTAACGCAATACACACCCGTTTAACGTGACTGCAGCAAGGATGTAGGAGGACACATCTGTATAATTTAAGTATTATTAAACCCCCTTATGAATGGATCTCTTCTATAAATCTTTTTATCTGATTAAAGGATTTCACTTTTCTGTCTCTTTAGGGTTTCCTTTTGCAGCATTGAAATATCTGCATTATACATAGTAATACAAATGAAACATTAGGTTCTCTTTGCAGCATTTACACGTCAGGCTTTTTAAAACTGAAGAGATGATCACACATCCATTCGCCTCCCAGCTCAACAAAACTTTTGCCCAACCGTCTTAATTTAATGCAGCCCTGGCCTGTCTGCAATCTAATCCAATTAGTTTCATATAAATCCGATCTAAAAAATGCTATGTACGGTATACAACTAATAATTAATGTTGCTGCCAAGATTTTAACATAGAACACAAGCTGCTCTGAAGCATTAAAGTTGCTGGGAGGCACTGGATACTTTTAACAATTCATGACATGTGAAAGCTTTCTTCATTGGACCTTCTGGCCATGCTGAGCAATTTCCAGAGGTTACCAGCGATGATGAACTGTGTCTTAGACAGTGCATAGATACCATGTAGGGAACTACTTTGATCAATCTGACCTTTAGGATGTCTGGTTATAATCTGCAGATATAGGGGGTCATTCCGAGTTGTTCGCTCGTTGCCGATTTTCGCTATATTGTGATTAGTCGCTTACTGCGCATGCGCAAGGTTCGCAGAGCGCATGCGCTTAGTTATTTTACACAAAAGTTAGGTATTTTACTCACGGCATAACGAGGATTTTTCATCGTTCTGGTGATCGTATTGTGATTGACAGGAAGCGGGTGTTTCTGGGCGGAAACTTGCCGTCTTCTGGGCGTGTGCGAAAAAAACGCTGGCATTTCTGGGAAAAACGCGGGAGTGTCTGAAGAAACGGGGGAGTGTCTGGGCGAACGCTGGGTGTGTTTGTGACGTCAAACCAGGAACGAAACTGACTGAACTGATCGCAATGGCTGAGTAAGTCTCGAGCTACTCAGAAACTGCTAAGAAATTTCTATTCGCAATTCTGCGAATCTTTCGTTCGCAATTCTGCTAAGCTAAGATACACTCCCAGAGGGCGAACAACTTGGAATGAGGGCCATAGTGACATAGGGGCCTATTTATCACCATCCTCATCCAGGATGCGGATAACAGGTGATAAAATTGCGCCAACTCGCAGTGCGATAATTGATTACATTGCAGGGATGTATCAATTATCGCGTGCAGGGACAGAGCTTGCGGTCAAGCTCTGTCCCTGCGAGGATACTCCGCAGCATAATCAGGGTATTTTTTGGAAAAAATACCCCGATGTCCTGCTGTGCATGCTCCGCCCCCGCCGACATTGGCGCAACCGCCAGGCGCCGAATCCGGTGCTGTAAAGTGCGCTGCCGCTTTGCAGTGTCACTTTACTGCACCGGGGTCACTTTGCAGCACATGGGGGACCCGGCACCCAGCAGCACTCACCGGGGCAGCGGACACCGGCTCCCTGGACAGGTGAATATGTTTTTTTTTTTTTACACTATGATCATCTTGTGTGTCCATCGGACATACATAGCTGATCACTGGAGCCGGGTCACGCTCCGCTTTCTCTGCCAGGGGCAAAACGGTGCTTTTCGCGGTGCTGCCATGTGAACTCGACAGCCTGAGCTGACGAGATTATCACAGGTCACACTGCGGTATTTTTTCACATTTTTTTTTTCTTAGTAAATCTGGCCACATCACATTTCCCATTATAAGTATAAGGAATGCGATGTGGGTTACTAAAAAACAAAGTGAATTAAAGGGTTTGGAGCAGTTTTTCATGAAAACTGCTCCAAATGCCCTTTAATACATTCAGGTAATACTAAAATAATGTGAAAAAGGGTGTTTTAACACCCTTTTCACATTATTTTAGTAAAAATAATTTTAATAAATAGACCACGTAATCTTTACAAGTGTTGTATGTTAATATGCAAAATACCAAACATTTGGAACCTTCCACATTCCATAAATGTAATTATTGTTTTTTTGACTTTACTTTCACAAATATATAATAGTTCAGAGACCGTAACACGAAAATGAAGTAACACCTTTTGTCCAGAGAGTTTGTCGTTGCCCTAGTGAATTGGCCGCAGTTTGCAACGATGACTCCCTACACCAAGGGAAGCTGGGACAGGGATTGGAGGCTGCGTATAAATGGGGTCAGAATACAGTAAGGGCGTATTGATGAGAAATGTACCCTGGGTAATTACCTAAAAGGGAGGTGACTTGTATGTAAATTATGAGCTGATGATGATGACCACTCGCTGCATCTGAGAAACACTCTATTATGCAAATATGGTATAACCACTGTGGCTGCAGTATTACAGTATACCTACTTTTATGGTCTCCTCTTGGGAGGAGCCCGGAGAGGTGACACTGCAGGACACTTCTGGGGGCAGGAGCCGGGCTGCCTCTTTGCCAAGCCCCCTGTCATAGCAAAATGCTGCGATTTGCAGGTCTGGGGGAGGAGGCGGAGCTAAATGACCTGAATTTGTGATTTTTTTAGCTGCACCCCTCTATACGGACCTGCAAATCCCAGGTTTAATCTCCTCAACCTGTCCGCATCACTAGGAAGCAGGCGGGATGTGGGAGATTCGGTCACTCTTCCTTGGGTGCAGGGGACTGCCTGAGAAATTGGGAGAGTAGGTAAGTATGCAGTGTAATAAACACTGATTTTTAAAAAATTAAAGCTTGTTTCTCACTCTGTTTGGGAAGGAAAATGAAGGGCTGATATGTTTGTTAGTGTGACTGTACAAAAGTTAAAATTGTATATTTGCATCTAGTTTGATTTGCATTTAACAGACTCTAGCAACTTTGGTACTCGGATACGCTTTTTGGCCATTTAGTGTAATGTGTATGAAGTGTGGAATACTTTTTTGAGCATATTTTGTGTTGTCGCATTCCTTGTTACTGAATGGGAAGGCGACTTTGGTACCTACAGTATGCATAGTTGGTCACTTCTCACATTGGTAGCAAAATTATTATTATTTTTTAATTATTTTGTTCACCCTTGCGTGTTTGGTATTTGCTGTTAGATGCAAATTGTGTCACACTCTGAATGACCCCCATAATATCACAGTTGAATATGGGGGCTATTCAGATGAAGTTAGAGTTTCTATGCAGCAGGAGGCATCTATTACAAGCAATGGATTACTGACAGACCATCGGGCACCTTTCAGCACCCATTGGGTCGCTCAAGCTGCCCGTCGCTGAGGCCAGGAAATCTCTGTGCAACCACAGAGATACTGGCCTCTTCCCTCCTCCTAAACGGAGAATCCATTTTCAAAAACATTGGGCGTCGCCGTCGCCACACCCCCTCCCCAATAGCATCAGACTGTAAATCACTGACAGTCTGATGTCATCCGCACACTCGCAGAATGGGTACTTCACAGCGCACCTCCAACTGTACCTCAATGAGGTTCCTATAGTTCACCACCTTTCATACTGGCCTACTCTGTGAGAGAGAGAAAATGAGGAGTAATACAAATATGTCCTCATACATTTTCTCTTACGTCCTAGAGGATGCTAGGTCCACAGTAGCACCATGGGGGGCATAGACGGGTCCACCAGGAGCCACCGGCACTCCAAGAGTCCGAGAGTGTGGGCTGCCCCCCCCCCCCCCTTCCACCAGACCCAGTTTAGAAAATGTGCCCGGAGGAGCTGGTCACAGCTAGGAGAGCTCTCCAGAGTTTCCCTAGTAAAAGTTATTATTTTACTGGGAGGCTGCTAGCAACAGCCTCCCTGCTTCGTGGGACTAAGAGGGGGAGTAGTGTCTGCCCTAAGGGGACTGAGCCACTATATTCGCTGGCAGGACACTGAGCTCTTGAGGGGATTGATCGCCGCCACAGGGGATCGCTCACCCCGGCAGCATGCCGCCACCCCCTTACAGAGCCAGAAGACTTGTGGCGAGTTAGTCACCGACCCCCCCTAGCAAGCGGGGGGCCGGTGTGAAGATGGCGGCAACAGGGTATGGAGTGCAGTACTAACTGCGCTCCGGGGCTCAGCAGTACATAGTGCGGCGCTGTGAGGGGCGCCCTGAGCCAGCGGCTACACCCTACACTGGTCGGCAAGCCTGTCAGGGACCCCGGATCACTGCCAGCACATACCTCAGGCCAGTATAATTCAAACAGAGAGCTGGAAGCAGCGCCTTGAAAGGGGGCGGAGCTTCTCATAGCGGACCCAGCAGCATTCAGTGCCATTTTCCCTTCCTGCAGAGACGCTGAAAGGGAGAGCTGTCCTTCCTCATCACCTCCATCTATCTTCTAACGGTACCAGGGGGTTGTAGAAGGAGGGGGAGGCTGTGTAAAGACTGTGTAACCTATTTAGGTACACAGTCAGCGCTGGGTAGTGGCTGTTCTCTATCCAAAAAGCACTGTGTGTGGGTTGGCTGCAATCTCTGTCTCTCTCTCTTGGCATTGTGTGTGTGTGTGTGTGTGTGTGTGTGTGTGTGTGTGTGTGTAGTGTAGTGTTTGTGGTCTCCATTAAGCTATGTCCAGGGACTCTGTGTCATATGCTGCAGAGGATATGTCCTCTCAGGAGGATCCCATTCCATGTAGTCAGGATTGCACTGTGTTAGCACAGGTCCCAGCAAGGGAACCTGAGTGGTTAGCCTCTCTTAAAACCATGATTTCTCAGATTTCTACTAGAGTTGCACAAAATGAGTCTGCAACTCAGGTTTTACAGAACTCTATGGCTGTTTGGTCCGGTTCTGTGACCTCAGAGCCCCCAGACGTACGCTCCCAAAAACGTGCTCTTGCCCTAATAATGTAGGATGACACGGATACAGACTCTGACACGGCAGACGGTGATGGGGATGTACTGCGGGGGGGCGGCATCTCTTGCAATAGTGGTGCAGTTGATGATTGAGGCCATTAGAGATGTGTTGAATATTGCTGATACAACACCGGAGCAGGTTGAGGAGGCTTACTTTACTGAGAATAAGATAGCCTCGCTAACATTCCCTGTGTCTAAAGAATTAAATGCTATTTTTGAGAAGGCCTGGGAGAACCCGAACAAAAAATTTCAGATCCCTAGAAGGGTTCTGGTTGCTTTCCCTTTCCCTGAGGAGGATAGAAAAAAATGGGAAAATCCACCAATAATTGACGCGTCTGTGTCCATCCTCTCAAAAAAGGTGGTTTTACGTGTCCCAGGATCTACCACGTTAAAAGAACCGGCTGATCGCAAAATTGACACTACTCTCAGATCCATGTACACGGCTTCAGGGGCGATACTACGTCCTACTCTTGCCTGTGCATGGATTTCCAAAGCTATAGTAAAGTGGTCAGGCACGTTACTTGAAGATTTGGATACAATGGATAAAAGTGATGTTGAATTGTTTTTACGTAACATTCAGGATTCTGCAGGATTTATGGTGGAATCCATGAAAGACCTGGGTTCGATGGCTGCAGGGATATCTTCCATGTCTGTCTCGGCTCGCAGAGGACTTTGGCTGCGCCAGTGGTCTGCCGACGCAGAATCCAGGAGAGGTGTGGAGACCCTACCCTACACAGGTAAGGCTCTATTTGGGGAGGCGTTGGATGCGTTTATTTCCACGGCTACTGCGGGTAAGTCGCCTTTTCTTGCCTCGGCTACACTGGCTGCGAAGAAACATTTTACTCCTCCTGCATCCATTCGGGCAGCTAAACCAAGAAAGGCCAAGCCGTCTAACACCTTCTTTAGGGGAGGTCGTCCGAAGTCCAAGAAACCTTCTGCCACGAGTTCCCAGGAACAGAAGCTTACTTCAGGTACGCTTAAGTCCTCAGCATGACGGTGGACCGCAAGGCCTGGAGGCAGGGCCGCGGGGGGAGAGACTCAGGCATTTCAGCCACGTCTGGGTATCGTCCGGCCTGGATCCCTGGGTACAGGATATTGTGTCCCAGGGGTACAGGCTGGAGTTTCAAGATCTCCCACCTCACCGGTTCTTCAAATCAGGCTTGCCAGCTCTGCTGGCAGACAGGGCTGTCTTACAGAAAGCCATCCAAAAGTTGGTGCCGTCACGTCATTGTACCAGTTCCACCCCGTTGGCAAAGCAAGGGTTACTATTCAAACCTTTTTGTGGTACCGAAACCGGATGGTTAGGAACTTAAAATCGCTAACCCCCTTTCTGAGGGAGTTCAAGTTCAAAATGGAGTCTCTGAGGGCGGTGATATCAGGTCTGGAGGAGGGGGAATTCCTGGTGTCCCTGGATATCAAGGATGCGTACCTCCACATTCCAATTTGGCCGCTGCATCAAGCTTTTCTCTGATTCACTCTGTTGGACAGTAATTTTCAATTCCAGGCCTTGCCATTTGGCCTTTCCACGGCACCGAGGGTGCTCACCAAGGTGATGGCAGAGATGATGGTTCTCAGCAGACAAGGGGTGAATATAATCCCGTATCTGGACGATCTGCTGATAAAGGCATTGTCCAAGGAGAAATTGTTGCAGTCCATTGTTCTCACGACTCATCTTCTCAGGAAACACGGTTGGATCCTGAACCTTCCGAAGTCACATTTGGAACCGACCAGGAGGTTGTCCTTTCTGGGAATGATCCTCGACACGGAAGTGCAGAGAGTATTTCTTCCGGAAGAGAAAGCGTTAGTGATACAAACAGTGGTTCTGGATGTCCTGAAGCCAGCCCGGGTCTCGGTTCATCAGTGCATTCGCCTTCTGGAGAAGATGTTGGCCTCTTATGAGGCTCTGCAGTACGGAAGGTTTCATGCTCGGCCCTTCCAACTGGATCTCCTGGACAAGTGGTCGGGATCTCATCTACACATGCACCAGAGAATGCGTCTGTCGCCAAGGGCCAGGATTTCACTCCTCTGATGACTTCAATTACCTCACCTTCAGGAGGGCCGCAGGTTCGGGATTCAGGACTGGATCCTTCTAACCACGGATTCAAATCTCCGGGGCTCGTCACTCCAGGGGAAACCTTCCAAGGACGGTGGTCAAATCTGGAAGCCGGCCTACCGATAATTCTGGAAATAAGAGCTGTCTACAACTGTCTTCTCCAAGTGGCCCGTCTTCTGGGAAACTGGGCCATTTAAGTGCAGTCGGACAATGTAATGACAGTGGCTTACATAAACCGACAGGGCGGAACGAAGAGCAGGGCTGCAATGTCAGAGGTAACAAGAATCTTTCTCAGAGCAGAAAAACATGCGTTGGCGCTGTCAGCAATCTTCATTCTGAGAGTAGACAACTGGGAAGCGGACTTCCTCAGCAGACATAATCTCCATCCAGGGGAGTGGGGTCTCCATCCGGAGGTGTTCAGGGAGGTAACAGATCTTTGGGGTGTACCTCAAAGAGACATGATGGCCTGTCGTCTCAACACGAAGCGTCGGTGTTATAGTTCCAGGTCGAGGGACCCGCAAGCCGTGGCGGTGGGTGCCGTGGTGACTCTGTGGGTGTTCCAGTCGGTGTACGTGTTTCCTCCACTTCCACTCATTCCAAGAATTCTAAAGCTCATAAGGATAACAAAAGTTCAAGCGATCCTTATTGCTCCAGACTGGCCAAGAAGGACTTGGTACGCGGATCTTCCGGATCTACTGCTAGAAGAGCCGAGGCCTCTTCCTCTTCAGGAGGACCTGCTGCAACAGGGGCCGTTAGCCTATCAAGACTTACCGTGGCTACGTTTGATGGCATGGAGGTTGAACGCCAGATATTAGTTCGGAAGGCCATTCCGAACAAGGTTCTTATACAGGCTAGGAAAGGAGTAACGTCTAAACATTACCATCGTATTTGGAAAAAATATGTATCTTGGTGTGAGTTCAAGAAGTTTCCTACTGTGGAGTTTCAACTGGGATCTTTTCTCCTCCTCCTGCAAGCAGGTGTGGATATGGGCCTAAGGTTGGGATCCGTAAAGGTACAGATTTCGGCCTTATCCATTTTCTTCCAGAAACAATTGGCTGCCCTCCCTGAGGTTTAGACTTTTTTTTAAGGGAGTTCTGCACATCCAACCTCCCTTTGTACTGCCTACGGCACCCTGGGATCTTAACGTGGTGTTGCAGTTCCTCCAGTCGGACTGGTTTGAGCCTCTACAGGAGGTTGAGGTCAAGTTTCTCACGTGGAAGGCTGTCATTTTATTGGCCTTAGCTTCTGCTAGACGTGTGTCGGAGTTGGGGGCTTTGTCCTGTAAAAGTCCCTACTTGATCTTCCATGAAGATAGAGCTGAGCTCCGGACACGTCAGCAGTTCGTTCCGAAGGTTGTGTCGGCATTTCATATCAACCATCCTATTGTGGTACCAGTTGCGACTGACTCCTCAATTTCATTAAAGTCCTTAGATGTTGTAAGGACTCTAAAAATCTACGTGAAGAGGACTGCTCATCAAAGAAAATCGGACTCTCTATTTGTCCTGTATGATCCCAAGAAAATTGGGTGTCCTGCTTCTAAGCAGACTATATTTCTTGCTGGATTAGGTTCACTATCCAGCATGCGTATTCTACAGCAGGATTGCCGTGTCCTACGTCTGTTAAGGCCCACTCTACTCGTAAGGTGGGTTCTTCCTGGGCGGCTGCCCAGGGCGTCTCGGCTTTACAACTCTGCCAAGCGGCTACTTGGTCTGGGTCGAACACGTTTGCTAAGTTCTATAAGTTCGATACTTTGGCCTCTGAGGACCTCAAGTTTGGTCAATCAGTTCTGCAGGAGCCTCCGCACTCTCCCTCCTGTTTTGGGAGCTTTGGTACATCCCCATGGTACTAATGTGGACCCCAGTATCCTCTAGGACGTAAGAGAAAATAGGGTTTTAATTACCTACCGGTACATCCTTTTCTCGTAGTCCGTAGAGAATGCTGGGCATTATGGTTAAATCTCTTTCTGCAAGATACACTGGATTCCACAGGGCGCACACCCTGACTCACTTAGCTTCTTTGGGTTTGTATGGCATTAGCCGCTGGTACCTTCTCCTGTCGTGAGAATGTGGTTCTATGTGGCTAACATCTACCGTCTTTTACCTGCTACTGCATTGGACTGGTTTACAAAACTGAGCTCCAGTGCCTGCAGGCGGGGATAAAGAGGAGGCGATGCAGTGCATCTTGGGAACAGTCAAAGCTTTAGCCTGTTGGTGCCTCGGATCAAAATCCAACTCTACACCCTGATATTATTCCCTGTGTAATCCAGTGTACCTCGCAGAAAGAGATTTAAGCATGCGAAGTCTTGCCATAAATCTCCTTTTATGTGCTTTCCCTAGTCTCCTTAGAGGGTGGGCTACCCTCCTGGGTGATTTGGGGATGGAGGGGCTATGATAATGCATTTCACATCAATAAGTCCTCCTGATCCTACAATATCTTCTGCAGGCAAGCAGTAAACAAGGTAAATATGCCTTCTTCCCACGTTCACCTATGTCTCACAGCTTCATCCGTTGTTTGTTTTCACCCTCCTCATCTTTTGAATGCTGGCCCATGTTTTTTTGGCTGCTTCCAGGCCATGTCTCTGAGCAGTTTCTCCTCTTTCTCTTTCCCTTAACGCTGTCCGCTTTCTTGGAACTGCTGGAAAGGTTTGTGCACATAAGCGGGGCGTAACCACTGTGGATGCAGGAGATGCAGCTGCTATAGGGCCCAGACAGCCTCAAGGGCCTGCTACTCCCCATGCACCCAGTTACACATGGACAGGTAACACCAGCGCAACGGGCAGCGTGGCTCAGGACATGCCGAGGAGCCTGAGCAATGGGGGGGGCAGTGGAATGGGAAGATCCAGCCAGCTATCAGCCTCTGGCCTCACTCTCCCCTCCCAGCTCATAAATTATTCCATCCAGCCTTCCCATTGGATAAGGGCCGGAGGGTGTGGATTTGTGTGGAGCTGCATTCCACTCTCAACATACATACACATTATACATACAGCAAGGTGAGTACTGACACTCCCCCCCTCACATACACAATATGTTTTCTGTGCCCTCCCCCATACACTTTGCAGGATGAGTGCTGTACACCCACAATACACTGGCCATGGCAGCTTGCATCCATAGCAGTACAGATTGTTAGGGGAGGCCCTTTCAAAATTTTGCTATGGGACCCACAAAGTTCTGGTTGCGCCCCTGCATATAAGTGTTAATAATTTCCATGTTTCCTTTGTTGTGTTTTTGATAGCTGAGATAAAGAGGATAGACAGAATCTCCTAGAGATCATTGATCTCTTTGCAGATGTTCCAGCACACTGCACATAAGGCAGGCTATGTATGACATGAACAGGCAAAAGCAGAACATCATCTCAGTTCACCAACTAATGTACACTTTTAGGGCTCATTCTGATTTGCACATTCTGAGAATCTTCTTATGCCTCATCCTGGGGTGAACATGACAAACTGTCATGGAAATAATGCAGACATAAGGCTCAAGTTCATTCTTTAGTCCTGTTGGTATTTTTAGATATTTCTATAGCAACTTGATTTGCATTACAATCTGTGCGGTTCACCGTTTTCTGTGAGGATCTGCAAATGTTAGCATTAATAATGTAACCCCCTCTCACCACCCAGGGGTAATTAATACATACGTTCCTCCACCCAAGCTATATTCTATATGGCTTGTTTGGGTAAGCCTGATAGGTAGGCAGTCTAACAGTGTCCTACGTGTAGGCGTGTGAGATTACAGTTGTACTACTTTAAACAATACCATGACATTTATATCTGAAATCGCTGCAGTATAAGAATGCCTGTCTTCTTTCTTTCCTTCCACAAGGAAGATTACACTGGAACCTTATTCAACAGGCAAGTACATTGGTTTTAATGTAAGCACGTACAACGGTGCTTGAAAATTTGTGAACTCTTCAGAATTTTCTATATTTCTACTGAAATTTGGCCTAAAACTACCTCAGATTTTCAAAAAAGTCTAATAAGTCCTAAAAATAGATAAAGAGAACCAAATCAGACAAACGAGACCAAAAAATTAGACGTGCTAATTTATTTATTTTTTCTTTTACGTCCTAGAGGATGCTGGGGTCCACATTAGTACCATGGGGTTTAGACGGGTCCACTAGGAGCCATTGGCACTTTAAGAGTTTAATAGTGTGGGCTGGCTCCTCCCTCTATGCCCCTCCTACCAGACTCAGTATAGAAATTGTGCCAGGAGGAGCCGTCACAGCTAGGGGAGCTCCTAGAGCTTCTTTAGTTTTATTTTTTTCTAAGAGTAGTTAGGCACAGGGAGGCTGCTGGCAACAGCCTCCCTGCTTCTTGGGACTAAGGGGGGAGTAGTGTCCGTCCTGCGGGGTTCGAGCCACTATCTCCGCTGACAGGATACTGAGCTCCTGAGGGTGTCGTTAGCCGCCCCAGGCGACCGCTCACTCCCGCAGCATGCCGCCATCCCCTTACAGAGCCAGAAGATTTCGGTGGCGAGTGAGTTACCAGCGCGGGGAGCCGGTGTGAAGATGGCGGCAACAGGGTGGGAGCGCATGAGGCTCAGCGGTAGATGGTGCAGCGCTGTGAGGGGCCAGTGCCTATATCCTACATTGGTCACAAGCCTGTCAGGGACCTCTGTTACACGGCCAGCAACAATCCTCAGGCCAGTATAAAGATCTGAAGAGCAGGAAGCAGCTCCATGTTCAGGGGGCGGAGCTTCTCAGAGCAGACCTAGCAGCGTTCAGCACCATTTTCCTGCCTGCAGATCCTGTACAGAGACGCTGACGGGGAGAGCTGTCCTTCCAAGCAACTCCAGCTATCCTGTGCAGTACCAGGTGGTTGTAGAAGGAGGGGAAGGCTGTGTAAATACTGTGTAGTCTATTAAGGTACACAGTAAGCGCTGGGTAGTGGTATTATATCTACCTGGGGAAGCGCTGTGTGTGGGTTGGCTCCAGCGACGGACTGGGGCCTCGATTCGGCCCTGGCATTTGTGAACGAGCGCGCATCACGGTGGGGCACGACGTACGATGTATAGGGGCGTGCCATGAGTCATGGGGGTGTGGACTCGCTGCACGCCCCCATTACCATGGCAATGGTTGCTGGGGGGCGGGGCGCACCGCAGGTCCAGGGGCATGAACTCGCTGCACGCCCTCATTTCCATGGTGATCATGGAACCAGAGAGCCGGAGACTGCGCTGCGCACGGCCTTCCCGGCTCTCTGAGTGACCAATTCAGCCCACCTGCCCATCAGCCCTTCTGGCATGTGCCAGAAGTGCCAGATGGCCAGTCCGGCCATGGTTGGCTCTAATCTCTGTGTCTCTCTGTGGCATGCTTGGTGGGAAACTGTGTCTGACATTTCCCTGTGTGTGTGTGTGGGTGTTTGTTGTCTCACATAGCAATGTCTAGGGACTCTGGGGCAGATGTATTAACCTGGAGAGCGCATAAGGAAGTGATAAACCAGTGATAAGTGCAAGGTGATAAACACACCAGCCAATCAGCTCCCATATGTAAATGAACAGTTAGGATCTGATTGGCTGGTGCATTATCACCTTGCACTTAACACTGCTTTATCACTGGTTTATCACTTCCTTATGCCTTCTCCAGGTTAATACATCTACCCCTCTGTGTCTTATGCTGCAGAAGACATTTCCTCTCAGGAGGAATCCATTCCATGTGCACAGGAAGGTAATGAATTGTCTCAAATCCACATTAATGAGCCTGAGTGGTTAACCTCTATTAAGGGTATGATCTCTCAGATCTCTACTAGGGTAGCTCATACTGAGACTGAAAATCAGGTTTTAAAGAAGTCTATGGCTGTTTGGTCAGGTTCTGTTCCTATTCCTTCAAAATCCCCTAGCATATGCCCACAGAAACGTGCACTTGCCCAGATTATGCAAGATGACACGGATACCGACTCTGACACGGCAGACGGTGATGGGGATGTGCTGAGGGGGGTGGCATCCCTTGCAAAGGGGGTGCAGCTAATGATTTAGGCCATTAGAGATGTGTTAAATATTACTGACACAACACCTGAGCAGTTGAGGCTTACTTCACAGATGATAAGAAAGCCTTGCTAAATTTCCCTGCGTCTAAAGAATTAAACGCTTTATTTTAAAAATACCGGGAAAACCCGGAGAAAAAATTAGAGATTCCAAACAGGATTCTGGTTTCTTTTCCCTTCCCTTAGGAAGATAGGAAAAAATGAGAAAACCCACCCATAGTTGACGCATCTGTCTCCCTCAGCTATGCCTTCTACGAAGAAACCTTTTTCTTCATCTGCATCGCAGTCCTTTCGGACCGCTAAGACAAAGGAGTCCAAGCTTCCTACCACCTTCTTTAGAGGTGGGCGGGCAAAATCCGAAAAGCCTGCACCCGCAGGCTCCCAGGACCAGAAGCCTGCTTCCGGTACCTCAAAATCCTCAGCATGACGGTGGACCATGCAGCCTGGAGGATGGGCTGGTGGGGGCAAGACTCAGACGTTTCAGCCATGTCTGGGTGTCGTCCGGCCTGGATCCCTGGGTACAGGATATTGTATCCCTGGGGTACAGACTGGAGTTTCAAGAAACCCCACCTCACGATTCTTCAAATCAGGCTTGCCAGCTTTACTGACAGAGAGAAGTGTCCTACTGGAAGCTGTCCAGAAATTGAAAAAGTCAGAGATCATTGTCCCAGTTCCACCTCATATGCACAATGTGGGTTACTATTCAAACCTTTTTGTGGTACCGAAACCAGATGGTTCTGTCAGACCAATTTTTAACTTGAAATGAAATTGTTAAAAACCCTTATCTAAGGGAGTTCAAATTCAAAATGGAGTCTCTGAGAGCGGTGATCTCGGGTCTGGAGGAGGGGGAGTTTCTGGTATCCCTAGATATCAAGGATGCGTATCTCCACATTCCGATTTGTCCTCCGCACCAGGCTTAACTCAGATTTGCACTGTTAGACAGTCCCTATCAGTCAGGCGTTGCCATTCGGTCTCTCCACGGCACCGAGGGTGTTCACCGGCAGAGATGATGGTTCTCCGCAGACAGGTGGTGAACATAATTCCATACCTGGACGATCTGCTGATAAAGGCGTCGTCCAGGGAGAATCTGTTGCAGTCCATTGCTCTCTCGACTCGTCTGCTCAGGGTCCATGGTTGGATCCTGAACCTTCCAAAGTCACATTTGGAGCCGACAAGGAGATTGTCTTTCCTGGGGATGATCCTCGACACGGAAGTGCAGAGGGTGTTTCTACCGGTGAAGAAGGCATTGGTGATACAATCAATGGTCCGGGATGTCCTGAAGCCAGCCCGGGTATCGATTCATCAGTGCATTCATCTTCTGGGGAAGATGGTTGCCTCTTATGAGGCTCTGCAGTTCGGAAGGTTTCATGCTCAATCCTTCCAATTGGATCTCGTAGACAAGTGGTTGGGTTCTCATCTACATATGCACCTGAGGATACATCTGTCGCCGAAAGCAAGGATTTCACTCCTCTGGTGGCTACAAATGCCTCACCTTCTGGAAGGGTGCAAATTCGGGATTAAGGACTGGATCCTTCTAACCACGGATGCAAGTCTCCGGGGCTGGGGCACAGTCACTCAAGGGGAAACCTTCCAGGGAAGGTGGTCAAGCCTGGAATCCAGTCTTCCAATAAACATTCTGGAACTAAGAGCAAAGCTGCAATGTCAGAGGTGACAAAAATCATCCTCTGGGCGGAAATACACGCCGTGGCGCTGTCAGCAATCTTCATTCTGGGAGTGGACAACTGGGAAGCGGACTTCCTCAGCAGACACGATCTCCATCCAGATGTGTGGGGCTTCCTTTCAGAGGTGTTCACGGAGGTGACAAATCTTTGGTGGGTTCCTCAAATAGACATGATGGCCTCCCGCCTCAACAAAAAACTTTGGAGGTATTGCTCCAGGTCAAGAGACCCGCAGGCAGCGGCTGTGGACGCCCTGGTAACTCCGTGGGTGTTCCAGTCGGTGTACGTTTTTCCTCCACTTCCACTAACTCCAAGAGTTCTAAAGCTCATATGGAGAACAGGAGTTCATGCAATCCTCATTGCTCCAGACTGGCCAAGAAGGATTTGGTACTCGGATCTTCTGGATCTACTGCTGGAAGAGCGGAGGCCTCTTCCTCTTCGGGAGGACCTGCTGCAGCAGGGGCCGTTCGCTTATCAAGACTTACCGCAGCTACATTTGACGGCATGGAGGTTGAACGCCAGATCTTAGCTCGGAATGGCATTCCGAGCAAGGTTATTCCTACCCTGATACAGGCTAGGAAAGGAGTAACGTCTAAACATTACCATTGCATTTGGAAAAAGTATGTATATTGGTGTGAGTCCAAGAAGTTTCCTACGGTGGAGTTTCAACTGGGACGGTTTCTCGTCTTCCTACAAGCAGGTGTGGATATGGGCCTGAGGTTGGGATCTGTAAAGGTCCAGATTTCAGCCCTATCCATTTTCTTCCAGAGACAATTGGCTTCCCTCCCTGATGATCAGACTTTCTTGAAAGGGGTTCTGCACATCCAGCCTCCCTTTGTGCCACCTACGGTGCCCTGGGATCTTAACGTGGTGTTACAGTTCCTCCAATCGGATTGGTTCGAGCCTCTACCGGAGGTTGAAGTCCAGTTTCTCACGTGGAAGGCTGTCACTTTGTTGGCCTTAGCTTCTGCTAGACGTTGTCAGCGTTGGGGGCTTTGTCTTGTAAAAGCCCCTACTTAATCTTTCATGAAGATAGAGCTGAGCTCAGGTCACTCAGCAGTTCCTTCCGAAGGTTGTGTCGGCATTTCATATCAACCAACCTATTGTGGTGCCAGTTGCTACTGACTCCTCAATTTCATCAAAGTCCTTGGATGTTGTAAGGGCTCTGAAAATCTATGTGAAGAGGACTGCTCATCACAGAAAATCGGACTCTCTGTTTGTCCTGTATGATCCCAAGAAAATTGGGTGTCCTGCTTCTAAGCAGACTATCTCTTGCTGGATCAGGTTCTCTATCCACCATGCGTATTCTACGGCAGGATTGACGTGTCCTACGTCTGTTAAGGCCCACTCTACTCGTAAGGTGGGTTCTTCCTGGGCGGCTGCCCGGTGTGTCTCGGCTTTACAGCTTTGCCGAGCGGCTACTTGGTCTGGTTCTACAAGTTTGATACTTTGGCCACTGAGGACCTGAAGTTTGGTCAATCAGTTCTGCAGGAGCCTCCGCGCTCTACCTCCCATTCTGGGAGCTTTGGTACATCCCCATGGTACTAATGTAGACCCCAGCATCCTCTAGGACGTAAGAGAAAATAGGATTTTAATTACCTACCGGTAAATCCTTTTCTCGTAGTCCGTAGAGGATGCTGGGCGCCCGCCCAGCGCTTCGTGATCCTGCAGGGATTGTTTAGTTCAGTACTGCTTTGTTCTTGGTTAAGTACTGTTTTTCTTACTTGGTTAAGTAATATTGTTCAGCCACTGCTGAGTTTTCAAGCTGGTTAGCTTGTTTTGCCTGGTATGTGTGAGCTGGTGAGAATCTCGCCACTATCTGTTTAAAATCCTTCACTCGAAGTTGTCCATCTCCTCGGGCACAGTTTCTAGACTGCTCTGGTAGGAGGGGCATAGAGGGAGGAGCCAGCCCACACTCTCAAACTATTAAAGTGCCAATGGCTCTTAGTGGACACGTCTATACACTATGGTACTAATGTGGACCCCAGCATCCTCTACGGACTACGAGAAAAGGATTTACCGGTAGGTAATTAAAATCCTATTTTTTACGTGCAGCAATAACTGCATGTAAACGTTGCAGCTTTTTGTGGCAACTTTGTATTATTTCTACATCGTATATCATAATACACAAGGTGGAAAGCTGCTCAATCAGATTGTAATGTCACTCAGGTGCTAAAAGGGGAGGGGTAATTCTGTGTAGGAAAAAAACTGTGTTCCCTAATGCACACCGAGTGAATAATATTACTATATAATAATAGTCAGATAATACGGAGATCTTAGTTGCGTATATCTGCAGATATAGGGTTAAGCCCCCAGGCCGATCGACAAGGCTTCTCCGTCACTGGGGGTCCCTAATACTAGGTATGGGCCTGGGGTGCAGGACCCCACAATGTCGGCACAGGTCGGCCACCCCAGGTCAGCACACAGGTGAAAATTAATAGGGGTTAATAAGAAGCACAGAAGTGCTATGTAAGTGGTGTGATTAAAATAATATATACAAAGTGATAGGAAAAATAATAAAAATAATAATAAGTGTTAATAAAGTGTTAGGGTGTGCCGACCTGCAGCAGCCCACCCATATTTTGCTGTCCTGCGATCAGATAGTCACCGCTTAAGGGGAGTGTATATTCACCTGTGTAAGTGTATGATTGCACGTGTACGCGTGCAAAAAAGTCCCTCAGTCAGCGAACAGCTGCAAATCCGTTCGCACCTTACTCACGACTGAATGATGTTTCCACCGTGTGCAGTCTGTGCACAGCTCAGGATTTACTCCTACAGTGCGATGAGAACAGGCTGATCAGGGCCGGAGCGGACGTCACATACCCTCCCAGAAAATGCTTTGGGAACGCCTGCATTTTCACTGACACAACCATGTGGCCTTACACTGGGAATTTAACCCAGATATATTTGTAATTATTTATGGGGTGGGTGTGGGGTGCGGTGGCCCCTGTGTCGGTATGGCTGGGCTGCTTCAGGTCGGCACACCCTAACACTTTATTAACACTTATTATTTTTCCTATCACTTTGTATATATTATTTTAATCACACCACTTACATAGCACTTCTGTGCTTCTTATTAACCCCTATTAATTTTCACCTGTGTGCTGACCTGGGGTGGCCGACCTGTGCCGACATTGTGGGGTCCTGCACCCCAGGCCCATACCTAGTATTAGGGACCCCCAGTGACGGAGAAGCCTTGTCGATCGGCCTGGGGGCTTAACCCTATATCTGCAGATATACGCAACTAAGATCTCCGTATTATCTGACTATTATTATATAGTAATATTATTCACTCGGTGTGCATTAGGGAACACAGTTTTTTTCCTACATCGTATATCATTAATAAGGAGCAGAGACACCAGCATAGTGTACTGATATACTACTCAGTCCTGAAGAGGAAGAAATCCGCAGCACAGACAGCATGTCCCAAACCTCATGATAGCCCACGGGATACTGCAGTTGGTAGGTATGGGCTTTCCCCATGCTGTAAACGGATTATGTGTTTACACTGCAGCCTTACTAGGGTCAAACCCTGGTCCAGAGCCGGCCCTAGGCATACTGTAGGTAAACTAGGCAAATGCCTAGGGCATTTGGAATGCCTAGGCGCACAAGCAGATTCTGCTGATTTAAAATCATATGTGGCATGCCTATATTCTATGTGTGACTGTGGCTGTATCTGCATACAAAATGCTACGTTACAGTGTATTCCTGGAAATCACTGTAACTTAGCATTTCATAAGCAGATATAGCCACAGTCACACACAGAACATAGGCATGCTACATATTTTAATTAGCAGAAGCTACTTGTTTGTCCTAGTCACATAACAATGAAAATAAGACACATTTTCTGCAAAAAAGGCACCCAGCATTAGCAGAGCTGGACCGGGAGCTGCATGACATATTGAGACAAGATGTATGAGGACACATCTATATCCAAGCAGAGGCAGAGCTCACAGTGTTAGCGGCTGTGTGTGGGTAGGATTGTTGTGCAATAGTGTTCGGCATATGTGTAAGGGGCATTATGTGTGTCGTATATAAATGCATTAATAATGAGCAACATAAGTGCAAGGGGCATTATGTGTGTCATTATGTGTATAAGGGCATTAATAAAGGTTGGCATAATGTGAAAGGCACTTTGTTTATAAGGACATTAATAATGTGTGTCATATGTGTAAGGGGCATTTCTGTGTGGTAGAATGTGTATAAAGGCATTACTAATGTGTGGCATTATGTGTATAAGGTGCTCTACTGTATGGCGTAACGTATAGAAAGGGCACTACTGTGTAGTCTTATGTGAATAAAGAGCAATATGGTGTGGTGTAATGTGACTAAGGAGCAATTCAGTGTGATGTAATGTGAATAAAGAGCACTACTGTGATTAGTAGCATATACAGTGCTGCAAGTGTGGCGGTACGGGACGGATAAGGCGTACTGGTAAGAAATTCCCAACCGGTATGCAGACACCGGGTGTCGGAGAGTGCAGCATGCGCCTCTCCTGCCTGCCCAGTGAGTCCGGACTCCGGTCTCCTCCTCCTGCCTTGGGTTCCTGTATCTTAGATCTGGCGCCGGTTCGTAAGCCAATCTGAGCTCACAGACCTGCAGCCAATCAGGAGCCGTCGCCTCATGGACTGACGCGAGACTTAAAATACAGGACGCAGGAGGAGAGGAGACCAGACTGAGCGGGAAGGAGAGGCGCATGCTGCGCTCTCCGCTCCCCGACAGTCACACTGCACAGCTGGCCCCAGACAGCAGCAGCAACAATGGTGAGTTGCACTGCTGGGGGCATATCTAGCACTATAGGGGCATGTGTATTTGGCAACGTGGGGGCATATCTGGTACTGTGGGGGCATGTGTATTTGGCACGGGGGGGGGCATTTCTGGCACTGTTGGGGCATGTGAATTTGGCAATGTGGGGGCATATCTATCAACATAGGGGCATATCTGGCACTGTGGGGACATGTGTATTTGGCATTGTGGGGGCATATCTGGCACTGTGGGGGCATGTGTATTTGGCAACGTGGGGGCATGTGTATTTGGCACCGTGGGGGCATATGTATTTGGCACCGTGGAGGCATATCTGACAACATGGGGGCATATCTGGAACTGTGGGGGCATATCTGCCAAAAATATGTATTTGGCAATATGGGGGCATATCTGGCACTGTGGGGGCATGTGTATTTGACACTGTGGGGGCATATATGGCACTGTGGGGGCATGTGTATTGTGCACCATGGGGCATATCTGGCACCATGGGGGCTTATCTGGCACCGTGGGTGCTTAGGTGTATCTGGCATGTGGGGTCATAGGTGTATCTGGCATTGTGAGGGCATATGTGTATCTGGCACACTGAGGGCATATGTGTATCTGGCATACTGAAGGCTTATGTGGATCTGTCACCATGGGGGCATATGTGTGTCTGGCACTATTGGGGGCATAGGTGTATCTGGCACTGCACTATTGGGGTCATATGTGTATCACGCCCCCATTTTCATTGGCCATGTGGCCACATCCATTTTTTGGCGCCCGCACACAGTACCACTAAGAATTTTTTTCTACTTGCACCACTGAACGTATATAAGTTAAAGTTGTGCTACTGTGCGCTCTGTTCCTATTTAAAATATTGGGAGTAGGATCATCAAAATGAGGACTGCTATGACTGAAGGGTGATGGTGATGGGAAAGAGGTGCAGGGTCAGAGGCGGAACTAGCAACAGTGCTAGGGGGCACCAGCCAAAATCTTGCCTAGGGCATCATATTGATTAGGGCCGGCTCTGCCCTGGTCACTACCTGGATTGGATTCCCGGGTCACTGTACCTGTTTTTTTTTCCGGAGAGTACTGTTTACTACTGAACTGTGAACCACGTTCTCACGGCAATATCCCGGGTTTTAGCGGCAGTGGAAAAGGGGTACCCTTACTATTTATTTTATGAAACCTTGTTTCACCAGAGGCCTCCTTTCCCCAAGATCACCACATGAACTCTTCCTGTAGCATTCGTACATGTACCCTTCAGGGGGTGTGGTATGGAAGGTTGACAGTGTCTAGGTCGACAGTAATTATGTTGACAGGGTTTCTAGGTCGACATATGCTAGGGCGAGAGGTCAAAAGGTCGACATGAGTTTAAAAAAAAATTTGTGTTGTTTTCTCCGTACAGTGATTGGGAACCCCAATAAGTGCACGCTCGGCACAGGTTACTATTCCCAATCATAGTCCACGTGAGTCGTTAAGTATGAAAAAGTTCAAAAAAAGAAACAAATTGTGAAAAACTCATGTTGACCATTTGACATGTCGACCTAGAGACCCTGTCCACCTAGTTACTGATGACCAATAGTGGTCGACCTAGACATGTCGACCTAAGTGTGGTCCTAGAGACCGGATACCCCCTTCAGGGCTATCTTGACTCTTAACAGCATAGTAGGCCCATAGGCAAACAATGCACTGGAGCCCCTGCAGACCCATTCACAAAAACCAATAAGAACAAAATCATAACATGCTTCTCCTGCGATCCTGTGCCGTCTCTCCACATGCTTCTATACAATGAATGACTGTCAGCACTCTTCTTCGTGATAGCTCCAGACATCCACCAATCAGCATGCTGACAGCCATTCACTGTCTGGCTGCAGGCTGGGAGGCAGCTGCTTGGTCACTCTGATTGTGTGAACGCTACCCAAACTTGCTCAAAGGCTTCTAGAATTGTGAGACCCTGGGGTCAGTTGCCCAGTGTGCCAATACATTAAGATGGCCCTTGTTCCCTTGGATACTTGGTTCCACATCTGCGCATGCATTCCGATGCTTACCATTGGCGGACACTAATCGGAATTGTGTGGCGATCTATACAATTCCGAAAGGCGTTCTTGGGCAGTGATGGGGCGGTGGCGGCATTGGCTTGCATGTCAGCGGGAGTTTCGGGTGAGTACTGGCGTCAGGGGCTACAGTGAAAGACGCTTGTTATGAATGCAGTTGTCAGTGCTGGTTTGTATGCTGTAAAGATGTTAGATTCATTGTACAATAAGTATGTCCAGTACTCGTGTTGGGGACTACAGCTAAACTTGTATCAAGTTTAGAAATAAAGTAATATATATATATAAAATGTGCAATATATTGAAATATCAATATAAGTATTAAAGCTACTAGTTCAACAACAATGGTACGGTCATTAGAGAATTTCAACATGGTTGTAATGGCATGCAGCATGTGAACGTTTATCATGAGACTGATGAAATGTCATCATGATTAGACTGTCGATAAAATATTCCTGGTATTCTAGAGGTGGCTTACCTGGTATGGTTCCAGCAGTGTTTTCCGGGTCCAGCGGAGACATGATGACTTCCAGCTCATATGCAGTGGTGGATTTCCCACTAGGCACATGCCTAGGAGGCGGCACAGCAGGTGCCCCTGCATGAGAGTCCTGCTAGGCCGCTGTCTAGATGTGGCCAGATGATTTTTTAATTTTGCCGTTATAACTTATTATTTTTATTCTGGTTCTGGCATGGAAGGGGGGCAGTGGCAGTGGGGGTGAGGTTGGGGCTGTCCCCTGCAGTGACGTGAATTTGGGGGAAATGTTATCAGTCACTGCCACAGCTCATCTTGGTAGCGGATCCTGGCAGCTACCAAGCAACTGGGACGCCGGGTCAATCCGGCCACGGGGTTGCTGGTCACAGTGGTTGCCGGGTAGCTGGGACTTCAGCTGGCCGCCCTGTTTCTTGGTTCTGGCTGTTGCCTAGCACTGGTTACTAGGTGTAGACTGTCTACTGCATTTAGTTTATCATTAAGGGGACCGGTCTGCTTTGTGCTCTGCGATTGGTCCCTGATCCCTGTTCTAAACTGCTGGTGATATTTCTCCTGTTTCCTGTGTTTTAAGTTTCTATTTCATGTTAGAAGCCTAGTCTGCCGGTCCCTGTTCTGTAACTACTCATGTTTTGCCTAGCTGAGTTCCTGAAGGATTTCCTCTGCTAAGTGCCTGTATTATTTAACCTAGCTCTGGTTGCTTTAGTTCATGCTGGGTGCTTTGTGCATTTGCTAATTACTGTGGACTCCATCTGTGCCTTGTGGATAGCTCAGGCTGTTACCGCAGCAAACTCTCATTGGACTTTTGTGTTAATTCTGCATTCCATTCTGTGGATTTCAGCTGTGGTTTATTATTTCATATGTTTACACTGCAGTTTAAATAAAGATACTTAGTGTTTTGTCATTGCTGTGGATGTTCATTACAAACAGCAAGAAGCCACTGTGTTATACCCTTGTGCTGCATCCAAGCTCTGGTTCAAATCCGAGTACTCATTCCTCAGCTGCATTTCACCAGTGTTCAAGATTTGTGCTGAACTACTTAGCTCTTATTACTCCTATGGTAATCTCCACACTACAGTTTGCAAACTTGTACACTGAGAGCTCCCTGCTACAGCTTGCTCCTGAGTCCGGAACACAACCAGCATCCTACGGTTATACTCCTGCCAGAGGCATATCTAGGGTCTTTGGCGCCCAGGGCAAGATGAAGAACGCCCCCCCAACACATACACAATAAAGTATTTGTGCGCACCATGGGCATAGCTCCATGCTTGAAGGGGCATAGACTCTGAAAATGGGACGTATCAACATGACACACCACCCATTGTTACTCTGGGAACATTCCTTTTCACTCCATATGCACCTTACCTATATGATGGTTTCTTAAATTGTAAAACCTCTGAAGAAATGTGTCCTCCCTGGTCAGGCAGCGACTTCAATCAGTATTCGCTATTCATGTAGGATATCACATTGTCTGGAAGATGCCTGTTTGTGTAGGAATATTAACAAGGTCATCATCATACAACAGCGGTTCAACCAGACTCATGCCCCCTGTGTCACTTCGTGCCCCCTGCGTCTCTCAGCCACACCATCATCTCTCCCTGCGTCATCTATCAGCACACTATCATCTCCCCCAGCGTTTTCTCTCAGCCACACCATCATCTCCCCCCTGTATCTCTCAGCACACCATAATTTCCTCCTTGCGTCGTCTTTCACCACACCATCATCTCCCCCTACGTCTTCTCTCAGCACACCATCATCTCCCCCTGCGTCTTCTCTCAGCACACCATCATCTCCCCCCGCGTCTTCTCTCAGCACACCATCATCTCCCCCTGCGTCTTCTCTCAGCACACCATCACCTCCCCCTGCGTCTTCTCTCAGCACACCATCACCTGCTCCAGTGTCTTTTCCCAGCTTATCATCTCTCCCTGTATCTTTTGATGTTCCATCTGTCTCTCACCATCCCCTTCACTCTGTGTCAAACAGCCTCCCCCACTACATTCTGTTCCCCCACCCCCCAGTTCTAACCATCTCTGTGTGTCTTTCTGGGAACCAGGACCTGGTGGTGCTGGGAGGCAGGCAGCAGGCTGGGGCTCAGGGAGTGTGATGCAGGCATTGTGGTCATGCTCCTGGCAGCAAATAGGCCTAACTCTGCCGAACACCATGGGCCTTGGTCGGCAGCACGATGATGAAGTGCGGGCAGAGTGGTGGGTGCAATGGTGGTGGGCGAGTGGTGTAGGTATCATGCCGTGGCCAGCAGCGCCCCCCTCTGCTGTGCCTGCCACGGTGCCCAGGACATGTGCCCTGCTCACCCTGCCCTAGTTACGCCTCTGACATCCTTACCATTTTGTGGTTCCTGCAGCTACTACCCCAGCCAATAATCCTGCGGTCTCCAGCCTATTATGTAAGCCCCTACTGCTAGAGGTTTAAGTCCTGGCGGCATCTTAAGCACCGTTGTGTACATCAAACACTAAGGGAACAGAATGGGGCTGTTACAGGTGGAAGACCCTCTCACTGGCTCTAGGGGGTCTCACACAATAGTGCTGGAGTTCCCTAAAAGGCAACCAATAATGTTGCACTCAGGGGCGGCATGACCCCTAAATTTGAGTGTTCTGTGAACCTGCACCTCTGTACACCTTGCAAACATTGAACAAAATATTGGCTTCTGGCTTGCATCTTGACTACTTTACGGTCTTCTCCGTTACTGGATTACTGTGTACTGATGTTAGCTGCTATGTGCCGGACATTGGACCCGCTTTTGTATAATTTCCCTGTCTGCTATTATCGCTTACCTGTGTACAAGACCATATGGCCTGTCACTGGGCCTCTAGCTTTGCCTAACCTTTGTCTGCTGACCTTTGCTAGACCTGCACTGACTGTTTTACTACAAATTGTTTGTGGCCTGATTTTACAAGACTCTACGTTACGTGCATCAGTGTGGTTGCTTATTATATATAAAAATATCTGAGTATTCTTGCCATTGGGGTCCAGTGTGAGAAAGAAGGTAACATTACACAGGTGATTGTGGCAGTACCTATAGCCATCTCAGGCATAGAAAAATGTAAGTGTTAAGTAAATACAAGAAGTAAATAAATTCATTGTGTAATTCTTTGACTATTAATGGTAATATATACATTTAATTGGAGGTGCAGTTCTGACATCATGTCAGATTCCATAATGGTGTAGCGGGCCTCTGCTTCATGTCTGGCAAAGCTGGGTTTGGTCATTGTGACTGGAGAGCTTTGTGCAGTCGGGGAGTGCGCTCACCATATCTCCTGGGGAGTTAACTCTTCGCCATGAAATGCATGAAAGATTTTATAGCTTTGAATTAGCTAGACTGCCATGGTCAGACTTTGTGTTGATGCCTGGCACACATGGCTTGCTTGCTTCTTTGTTATTGTTAAGATTGTATAGTACACCTGCCGCCTCCTCTCCTTTTGTGTCTATTTCTAAAGGTCTACTTCCAGTACATCATCTCTCTATCAATCGGACGTTGCTAGTTGTTTCCCCATTTATGTAAGATGATACATTCTAGCTTTATTTGTAATGCTATTTAGGTGCATTTCAAAGTGTTAACTATATGGACCCATGAGTGGTCTGCAGATCAAGGAGCCTTAAGATAAGCCAAATATAAATGCAAATGTGCCATGCTTAATGCTCTTATACAGTCCAGCAACTGTCACTGACAGCTCACACTTATGGTGCCCATACACTTGTGCGATGCCCCGTGACGCGACATTGTGGCGCATCACACCGGCAGTTCATCACACCTGAACTGCCAAAGTGATTACCATGCGATCATGCAACAGATCGCATGGTAATCACGTGATCGGCATGTCACTGCCAAGTGGGAGCGGCTTCTGGCCGCTCCCGGTGGGTGCCCATCGCACATCGCAGTGCGATATATCTCATGTGGTTTTAAAACCACATGCGATCACACTGCGATGCGAGAGATATTAAGTGCAGCACATAATATCTTGAGACGCGACATTCGAGCGGCGTGCCCGCGCATCGCATCTCAAGGTACCTAAAACGTGCATACAATCCTTCGATTTCTCTCACAGATGAGGTCGAAATTGAAGGTTAGCACCGATTATCTCACAAGTGTATGGGCACCATAACTGAGCCCTATGTGATCTCATATGTACAAGTTCTGCCTATATATGGGTATCTTAAGTGTTTACACAATAAAATGGTTATTGCGGGATTATTTCTTATTGTGTATGATCCCTTTATTTTGCTGCAATCAAAAGTGTTTCAGTGGAGGTAGCACATCCATTTATATTTCCATTGTCACTTACAGCTTTATCTCAGGTGTGTGACAGCAGCAGTACTTTCCTCATTCATGGCCAGCTTGTGGGGTGGAGCTTATGGGAACGTTGGTGAAGTTTTGAAAGTAATTTGGGAATAGCTGGGCAGGTTAGGATCTATTCGGGGTAAATTGGGGGCATGTTTATCACTAGTCAAGGGCAGGCCTTATTTTGTCCTGGATAAATGTCAATTGTTGTTGTTAAAGAAAACTTACATTATCTTATAAATCATATCTAACACTCATACCTCCCAACTGTCCCGATTTTCGTGGAACATTTGGGAGGTAGTCAGTCTATTCACGGCAGTCAGAGGGACTGGATGCATGCCAGCAGCAAGCACTGGGCATGCTGTTAAAGTGGCAGACACTGGGAGGCATGGTTTCCGGTTGCAGAAATCCCACAATGCCACGCCCCCTTCACAGGGGCCATGCCCCTTTTTCGGGAGCACGTGTTTCGCTGCATGGTAGTAGGATTGGCCATCGGTGGGCTGTCCACCTATGGTTGTCATCGTTGACACCATCGGTGATAACCATCGATGGCACATAAACCATATATGGTGAACTATCGATAGTTTGCACCACTCGATGGCCACCGCTGAAAGGGACTGGCTGGGCCGCGGGCCAATATAAACAAATTTGGGGCGGGGCTTAGCGGGTGTCAGGGGCAGAGCTACGCTCCGTGTCTCGGCACCTTGCAAAAATGAAAATTTAAAAACAATACAGGTTGAGTCTCCCTTATCCAAAATGCTTGGGACCAGAGGTATTTTGGATATGGGATTTTTCCGTATTTTGGAATAATTGCCTACCATAATGAGATATCATGGTGATGGGACCTAAATATAAGCACAGAATGCATTTATGTTTCATATACACCATATACACACAGCCTGAAGGTCATTTTAGCCAATATTTTTTATAACTTTGTGCATTAAAAAAGTGTGTGTACATTCACACAATTCATTTATGTTTCATATACACCTTATACACACAGCCTGAAGGACATTTAATACAATATTTTTAATAACTTTGTGTATTAAACAAAGTTTGTGTACATTGAGCCATCAGAAAACAAAGGTTTCACTATCTCACTCTCACTCAAAAAAGTCCGTATTTCGGAATATTCCGTATTTCGGAATATTTGGATATGGGATACTCAACCTGTATTCGTTTATGCTGTGCCATCGATGGACTAAAACTATCTGGTTCTCTCCCATCGATGGCAAAAGCATTCGATATGGGCTATGATTAGGAATCATCGTGGTCGATGGCCATCCCTACATGGTAGTCCTGAATGCCTTATCAATAAAGTTGGGAGGTATGCACACTTGATGATCATTAATTTCTGCCAATGCTTGAAAGAACAGAGAACGTTTTGCACACTGGCTGTGTAAATCTGGGCACTTATGAATTATACATCCTAAGCAGTATATATGTCCTACATAATTATCTAGATTCTTTGGTCAATCCAGCAAATCACATCATTTGACATGAAGTGTGAGTAACTGTAGCTCACTGAGAGGTCAGAAAGACCAGTTATGGTCAGGACTATAACAGAGAGGATTGCTCACAATGTCAATAAATTCAATATACTGTCTCCCACATCGGCAACATATGTAAATTAGTCTTCCTGGACACAAGATTAGTAATATCACTATTAAACTCATGGGACAGTAATACTGCACGTTGCATTCAACCTGCTAATGTGAGAACATTTCAGACAACTGCTTAAATTCCACTGTAACTTCTGGGGACGGTCAAACCCCATAGTGGACAGAGGGAGGACAATGCACTGGTGTTTTATCTTCATCTGCCTAATACATGGTCTACCTTCTTTCGTCAGCTACCTTCTCTTTGCCTCCCCTCTGGTATGGCTTGGATATAAAAACCTGGCCATACCCCAATGTATGTATTACCTCCCTTTAACTATTTTAGGTTAATTTTCCCGAGCTGTCACAATAAGAAATTAATTTAACGTATTAAGATGGATGGGAGATAAGGGGATCACGAGGCAAAGACAACCTATAAATGTAACTGTGAAAACAGGCACCTATAGCCCAGTTCCCCACTGGCATTACAAATTATGCATTTACTATTTTTTTTCTCTTTAACTCTTTATTTAATGGAAAGGCAGCACACAAGTGCAGGCCACCACTAATACATTTTGTAAGAGTTCTCCTTTACCAATGAGGACCAAGATATAGGTTGGTAGACTACCTTCACTTCATCATTTTAGCACACTATATATCTCAATCCTGTCTGGTATTGATTAATAGGCCATCATTCTGTAGTCCTATGGCTGGACGTGGCACAGACGGGCTCACGTAGCCAATGGCAAAACATTCCTGGAAATGGTTTCAAAATGGTTTCAACATTTCTGTAGCTTCTATACCTACTGGTGTTAATAAAATAAAAAAAATGCCAGTGAGTAGAGTAGGTCGCAGGGGTAATCGGTTCCATCCCATAACAGATTACATGCTGCTGAGGTGAATATGTTCCTAGTTGTGCGGAACGTTGCCTGGTTCTCACAATCCATTTCAGTCTCTTTGCTAACATCAATGGGACAGGTATAATCTCTATTCTATATGTCTCTCTTGCTTTCAGACAATCCTGCTGTATCTAAATATGAGTGCCAGTTGGTGGTGGACATAGGCAAACTGAATGAGAAAGATGCCTGGTCCACCATAATAGAGATATTATCTCTGTATATATGTATGTGCATCTACATGGTCCAGTCACAAATATGCGCCAGATCGTGATCTGCCCACAGGTGATCATACGCACTTACTTTATGCTGTTATGCTGTATTATAGTTTATTTTATACAGATTATATGGTAAGGACAAATAACAGATGTATTCCTAGCCAAATGGTCATATCAGAGACCAGACTTGTCCAGAGACATTTGGGAGCTATAAAGGATGTGCCATCTTCTAGTAGTGTCGCTGTTAAGGCAGCAATGGATTGAGGTTATAGCTATTAGTATCCCATCTTCTTCCAGATTATGGTGTGACCGGGCCAGGTTGGATGTTATGTCTAGACTTGTACTAGTATATTTTCACGTAGAAGTACTGGGAGGTTTATTTGTCTACTTATTGAGAAATAAGTGAAAAGTGCAAATCAGGTCAATTGCTAAATTGTTTTTCTCTGGCTGGGTCCACAGGATTATCCACAGGATAACATTGGGATATTGTCGAGCGACAGCGAAAATGGCACCAACACGGTCACGAGCTTTCTGGCCTCCCAGGATGCATTGGGGCCTCCACTATATAGTCCCGCCCACTGACTCAGTCAGATCAGTTTTTTGCTTGGTGCGGCAGGAAGCCGCATGGTCACAGGGCTGCTGTGAAAGCAGCCTTAACTTTTCATTAATTTATTTTTATAGACCTACTGTTCTGGTTTTTGAGCAACTTTTCTTAGCAGCGTCTTAAACGCATATTAGAAAGAGTCGCTCCAACAACTCCCCACCGGGTCGCAACAACGCTTACCTCCGCGGTACAGTGCTGTCTCGACGGGCGTCTCTGTCGGATGTTCTAGCAGGTCCAGCAGACGTAACCAGGCTGTGGCCGGAGCATGGGGAGACGGTGAGTCTATGGACTTCCTCTTACTAGAGGGGTCAGGACACAGCTACACTGATTTGGTGGAGACTACAAACAGTGTGTTGATGCGCCGAACATCTCGAGTGTGACAGCGCTACGCTCCGGGGATCATAGGCGCCAGGACTAGGTTGAGGCCGCGATCCTGGGAGTTTAAGTCAACAGGGGGTTTCAGACGCTCTCCTGGCCGCCCCTCCTCCGAGTTCATGGCCAGTTCCCGCGTGTCTCTCGTTTCATTAACTGAATGACCTCGCTTCCGGCTCAGACGCTACCACGAGGGTACTCGGTCGCAGCTTAGACGCTGCGGTTGTGTACACTGGATATAAACCCGCCCAGACCGAGGTCTGCATGCACGTGGAGTCGCTCAGCGTCCGTGTCCGTTGGTGAGCGTCCGTGTCCGATATCAGTTACCAAGAGCGGCAGTGTACACCAGTAGCGTCTGAATCCACTCAGCGTCTTACGAGCGTCTTTGCTTGGATATGGAAGTGTGGTGAGTCTCCCTGTATCCCGCTCTCTGGAGGCAGGGTATACAGTACTAAAAATTCCTTCTACTTCTTAGTATGCATTGTTAATTTTTAGTACCTATTGCATATGAGACCTGTATATTACTGTGTTTTCTGCATGTTATGATGAAAAAAAGAACCAGTTAAACAGAAGTACAATTTTCCTACTTATGTTTAAGTTATTATGGAGGTTGTATTCTCATATGACAATGTCTAATGCTTTAACATGTGACTGACTGCTAGTATGCGTGCTGACTTTTCTGTGTAATGTCAGTCCTTTTCTGACCCTCAAATCAGGTGCACTGTGGTCAGATTGATTTCACCTCTATATACTGATTATAGGGTGTTTTTCAGTCACAAAATTGTGTAGTCAATATCAGATAAAATGTCTGTGAGCGGCAAAAGTGATGAGGAGAATTTGTCAAGCACTCCCATAGCCCTAACATGCTTATCTTGTAAGTCAGGGGTAATTGATATGAATCAATTGGTCACTTATGAGGGTTTGTGTGCAAACTGTTTCGCTTTTCAGCGATGTAAAAAACAGGAGTTAGTTCAACCTCCAGTAGAGCCACCATGGAATATGTTCGCAAAGACTCTGTCTTCAATAGCGGACAGGTTAGCTCCGGTAGCACCACCTCAAGGGTTAGGTTACACTATGAACCCATACATGCAGCTCCCTTCCTATGGTTTGGTTCCGGTAGCTTCTACAAGCAACCAAGGGGCAGGTAAGACTAAGACAGATACGTCTGTATGGCAGACTACACAAGATGATACATCGGATGATGATGCGGAAACAATAGATTAAACTCCGTATGATGATCAGTCGCAGAGCTTTAGTTCAGAAGATGTAGCTGAACTCATTACTGCAGTGAAGGCTGTGCTTTCTCTGGAAGAACCAGCCAAGACAGCGTTAAAAGCAAAAGCACCTGTATTCAAACGAACAAAGTCAGTGAAGGCTGAATTTCCAGCGTCAGATGAGTTGACGGAAATGATGGATGAGTCTTGGGCAGCGCCCAGTAAAAGGTATAAGATTCCTAAGAGATGGGATTCTTATTATCCATTTCCTGCTGGAGATTGTTCGAAGAGAGAAGTTCCTCCAAAAGTAGATGCACATGTTCTGCGACTCGTGCATAAATCTGCTTTGCCACTGTCATCTACCTTTTTGAATGATGTCACAGACAGAAGGGTAGAGAGCCTATTGAAAAATATTTTTTCTCTTGTAGGTGCAGTGGTAAGACCTGCTATGGCTTCGGCCTGGGTAGCAAAGGCAATGGGCGAATGGATAGAGGAACTAGAGAATGACATCCCGTCTCCTACTAGGGAGCAAGAGGATCGTCTTTGCCGTTTAAGACAATCTGCCCAGTATTTAGAAGAAGCAGCTATTGATGTAGGCACTGTTGCTTCTAAAGCTTCAGCCCTGGCAGTAGTCGCTCGCAGAGCAGTTTGGCTACGGACCTGGAAGGCAGATGCGGAGTCCAAGAAAGAATTGGAAGCATTGCCTTTCGTGGGTAATATATTATTTGGAAAACCTTTATCGGATATCCTAGAATCAGAGGCTGAATCGAAAAAGGTCAGATTTCCGGCTACCTATAACCCTAAGTCCAAGGGTTTAAAATTTTGCTCATTTCGCTGGCAAAGCGAAAGCTAAAGAGGAGCCTAAACAACCCCAGTTTAAATCCAGGGTTAGGAAGCAGTGGGCTAGCAAAAAGCCAGCTTCCAAACCTGAACAGAAACCCTCAGCCTGAAGAGACGGGCCTCCGCCTGGAGGATTCCAGGGTTGGGGGCCGACTCCTGCAATTTGCACACATATGGCAACAGTCAACAGCAGATGCCTGGGTGCAGAAGGTAGTATCTCAGGGGTATGGGTTCCCATTCAGGAGGCAGCCTCCTCAAAGATTTTTTTGCACCAGACCGTCTCGTATAGAGTCGAAGGCCAATGCCCTGCAAGAAGCAGTCCAAAAATTACTGCAGTCAGGTGTGATTGTCCCAGTACCTCCATCACAAAAGGGACAGGGGTATTACTCCAATCTGTTTCTAATCCAGAAACCAAATGGGTCATATCGACCAATTCTAAATCTGAAGATGTTGAACAACTACATATGGATCCCGAAGTTCCACATGGAGACGTTACGCTCCATAATGTTGGCTATGGAACCGGCAGACTATATGGTATCTCTGGATGTACGGGATGCTTACCTGCATGTGCCTATAGCACTATCACATCAGTGTTACCTCAGGTTTGCCATCCTCAAGGAACACTTCCAGTTCCAAGCTCTGCCCTTCGGGCTAGCTACAGCACCCAGGGTGTTTACCTAGATCATGGTGGTTATGGCAGCTTGTCTGCGCAAGCAAGGGATAAGAATATTCCCATACCTAGATGACCTATTAATCTTAGCGCAGTCGCAAGATTTACTGTTGAGCCATCTCCAACAGACAAGAGTTTGTTTACAGAGACACGGGTGGCTCATAAATTGGGAGATTTGTTCATTTGGATGCGGATGGTTCATTTGGGAGCCATATTGGATTCAGACCTACAGAGAGTTCTCTTACCAGAGAAAAAAATAGTCAAGGTGCAGGTCATAGTCAAGGTGCAGGTCATGGCTCAGGAAGCGTTGCAAGCCCAGACAATGTCAGTTTATGCAGCAATGCGACTGTTGGGTCTGATGGTATCAACGTTCGACATGGTGGAATATGCGCAATTCCACTCCAGACCGTTGCAGCATCTCATTTTGACCAAATGGAACGGAAATCATCAAACAATAAAGAAGCAGATGATAAAGATTCCAGTATATGTAAAAAGGTCTCTAGCATGGTGGCTACAGACAGGCCATTTAAACAAGGGGAGACCCTTTTGGATAAAAGAGTGGAAAGTCCTGACAACAGATGCCAGCCTGCAAGGCTGGGGAGCGGTACTCGGAAGCCTATGGTTCCAGGGAAAATGGACCGCAAGGGAAAGTCGCCTGCCGATAAATCTGTTAGAAATAAGAGCCATTTACTTGGCTCTGGTTCAGGCAAAGGACAATTTACAAGGAAGACCAGCCCAGATCCGCTCAGACAATGCGACGGCAGTAGCATACCTCAATCATCAAGGAGGAACTCACAGCAAGAGTCTGATGGAGGAAGTAACTCCCATTCTAAAGTGGGCGGAACTCCATCTCCCGGCATTGTCAGCAGTATTTGTCCCGGGTGTACTAAATTGGGAAGCGGATTTTCTCAGTCGGCACACCATTCAGGAAACCGAATGGGCACTACACCCAGAAGTGTTTCAGACACTGGTGAACAGATGGGGTCTACCAGAGATAGACCTTATGGCGTCTCGTCTAAACAACAAAGTTCCGAGGTACGGATCAAGAACAAGGGACCCAGGAGCGGTACTGGTAGACGCACTGTCAGTAGAATGGAGGTTTCAGCTGGCGTATCTGTTCCCTCCAATATCTCTGTTACCCAGAGTAGTGAGAAAGATAAAACAGGCAAAAGGAGCAATCATTCTAATAGCTCCAGCTTGGCCAAGAAGGCATTGGTACACAGATCTGTTGAGAATGTCCGTGGAGGCACCGATACTGCTCCCTCAACGTCCAGACCTGTTAATGCAGGATCCTTGTCACAGTCATCTGGATCGCCTGTCTTTGACGGCGTGGCTGTTGAAACCTCTATCTTAGAGGCTAAAGGATTTTCAAAGCAAGTAATCCAAACCATGCTTAAAGCAAGAAAGCCTTCTTCGGCCCGTGTATATCATAGAATATGGCAAGCCTATATTCATTGGTGTTCTGGAAAAAATTACAATCCGAGATCTTTTAAAGTAGCTAGAATTTTGGATTTCCTGCAGGCAGGATTGGATAAAGGGTTGAAGGTTGCTTCCTTGAGGGTGCAAGTCTCAGCATTGACTGTATGGTTTCAGCAGAAGATTGCTGACCTACAGGATGTACGTACGTTTTTCCAAGGAGTAGTACATATTCAACCTCCATTTGTTCCTCCTGCAGCTCCCTGGGATTTGAATTTAGTTCTTAAATTTCTCCAGGGTCCTTTGTTTGAACCACTTGAGAGAACAGATCTTAAGTGGTTAACGGTTAAAGTTCTTTTTTTTACTGGCAATGGCGTCAGCCATAAGAGTGTCAGATTTAGGACCATTATCTTGTAAGTCTCCTTTCCTAAGTTTTTTTCCAGATAGAGCTGTTCTCAGAACGAGATCTAGTTATCTTCCAAAGGTGGTATCAAAGTTTCACCTAAATGAAGAAATTGTAGTCCCAGCTTTTCAGGTATCGGGACTTTCTGCGGGAGAAGCGTCGCTGGACGTGGTCCGGGCTTTAAGAATCTACATAGATCGTACTAGTGCCATCAGGAAAACAGATTCTCTCTTCATCCTGTACGGATTCCATAGGAGAGGGTGGCCTGCTAGTAAACAGACGCTGGCGAGATGGCTCCGAATGGTAATATCAGAAGCTTATTCTCATGCAGATTTCCCTATTCCGGCTAATGTCTCTGCACACTCTACACGTAAGGTAGGTCCTTCTTGGGCAGCACAACAGGGTGCTTCAACAGAACAGATATGTAGGGCAGCCACATGGTCTTCCATAAACACATTCATCAGACATTTTGCCTTGGATACTTTTGCCTCTCATGACGCAGACTTCGGGCGAAAGGTCCTCCTGTGCAATCAGGAGCGTCCCCACCACTAAAATGGCTTTGGGAATCCCAATGTTATCCTGTGGATAATCCTGTGGACCCAGCCAGAGAAATGAACGTTATGGTAAGAACTTACCGTTGATAACGTGATTTCTCTTATGTCCACAGGTATCCACAGGGATCCCACCCTGACGCATCTGATTTGAGGATCTAGACAATCACGAAACCTCTTCCTTCTTGTATGGAAGGGTGTGCATGTGTGTTCTTATCGCCTGTACAGGTCTCTACCTAATGTTCCTGCCTAAAATCGCTGTGGAAAGAACTGATCTGACTGAGTCAGTGGGCGGGACTATATAGTGGAGGCCCCAATGCATCCTGGGAGGCCAGAAAGCTCGTGACCGTGTTGGTGCCATTTTCGCTGTCGCTCGACAATATCCCAATGTTATCCTGTGGATACCTGTGGACATAAGAGAAATCACGTTATCAACGGTAAGTTCTTACCATAACGTTCATTTCTATTGTGTGACCTTTCTATAATAATTTTATATCACCATTTCCTTTAATAAGTACTTTTAAATAATTAGACTCTTCAGGGAATAATAGGTCAAGTGGCTGAAACACTTGCCCAAGAGTTTGTGCACCAGAGTTGCTGAAGAAGTGACCTCTCATTTTTCTGTACAATTGCACTTTGTATAATTTTGACTTAAAGCTTTAAATAAGTGCTATTCCAAAATCCTTTGCAAAATGGCTTTCCGTATGGTGCATTAAAGTTATCTGCAAGTAAATTTACTGATGGTAAAAATGAGTTCCCCATGTGGCTGCTACTGACCAGCAATGATATTTTTGCAACATGTTAAATTATCTCGATAATCAAATAACATGCAATTCCGGTATCAAAAGCTTCATGCCGTTCTGAGTGGTGCATATGGGGAAGGAAGTCTGTTGCTGATGGATCTCTTGCACCTAGCATGGAGCTGGTGCAAGTACCAACACTAACAATGATGGATGAGGCGTAAAATCATTTGGCGGAACTGGTTGCTGCTTGCACACGCACAAACCCAGCATTAGCATAAAACAGTAAGTCTGGCCTCTGTGGCTCCCTACAACTGCATTCACTTTGCATGTGACTCAGAATCCGGAAGCTAGATTCCCATTTTCAACTGGATATTTCTATACACTTCGTTCCAAAACCATTGGGCAACTCCACCATACATGGTACACTGTGCGCTCTCCAGCAGTGGTATCAGGAATTCAGGTGTGGGCTACATGCAATCTGTACAGACCATCTGGGTCCAAGGTCTTTTCCCCCCTTCAGATCGCGCTTTCTCTAGCTATACATATTGTATCAGCAGTTCTAAACTATTCTACATAAACAATTGTGTTTCTCTGAATATCTTAATCTTTTAATATGAATGGAAACTTTCCGTGGGTGCTTCTATGTACAATGGCACATCTAGACATCCTTTCTGGTCTACCAAATTATTCTTTCCAGAGCTCAATGCCCACCACGTAATTTGTCTCTGTCAGTAGGAAAGCTGTTAATTTAGCAGTGACTGTCCATCTCCTGGAGCATGAATGGCAGTCGTCACTGAACGAAGTAGCAGGGTTGGGCTGTCAGTACCTTTCCAGAAGTGCTGGGCTGCAGGAGGTCCGCATGATACAGCCAGCTAACAGACCACACAACACATGGTAGTGCAAGATTGTGAAAGCACTGTGAGATAAGATTATTTTCCCACTTTTCATGTTCTAGGGGCTTAGACACATACAGTACATGGGCAAATCTGCAAGTCACAAGCAATGAGTATATTTACGTCCGTATGCAGATATAGCTGTACTTTAAACTTGTGACTCTGCGTGTAATTGCAAGAGAGGAGACTTGGACACAGATGTATATCCATCTGATAGGAGCCATATCTGTTGTAGGTGTGGGAAGCCTGGTGCAACAAGATAGGTCCATGGTGAGAACTAACTAGCCATTTTATATTGGAAGTTTGCCTTCCCAACTGATAATACAATTTGTAATACATTAATGGTCTATTATATGAAGTCACAGCCATCTATTTCCAACTGGACTGTGGCCGGAAAGGAGGAGGAGGAGGATGATGATGATGATGATGATTATTAATGATACTATTTTCTCTAAATATAGTAACACAACTTGTTTTTGGTATACATGTTGCGCATAAACTGTTGCTGTAGACCCTGATGTATCATGGCTGAGCATATGCACAGAAATGCATTTAACTGTTCTGCTAATGTTCATGGTGTAAATACATCCGATTAATGAGCCCCAAGGTATACACGGAATCATACTAATTTACATTTCACTCTAGCTGCCAATTCTATACTGCCAGTACACGCTAGCTCCCATCATAGAAGGGACAGACTTGCTATGTGTGCACGTTCTGTACATACTAGCAATACAATATGTCTGTTAATTGATTTGAAAATGTATCAGCATCCATTTAAAACTCTTGGCAGTCTGCAGTTTCACAGTGCTTACAGGGATAATGATTTAAAAAAAAAAAACCCTCTAAAAATCAATGTCAGTGGTAAATGCTGACAGTGCTGTCTATAACATAATATTTAGTTTTGTACTGAATCCCTGAAAGCACCTGTAATCTCCTGTACTAGTTTTACTGAGCTGAGTGTTCAACAGCGCCACCTGTAGGACATACCTGTACTTGTACTACACAGCAAATCCTGCATATTGAATCTATCATCTGGAGAAGCACAATGAATTAAGAAACTGCAGTAACATCAAAAGGGCTCTTTCAGTCATCAGTGCATCCATAATTGTGTGACTAGAATACCAAAGTACAAGAGACAATGGTAACTAATCATCGAAGTTAATTTGTACAGTTTAACCCTTACGCACCTTAACAGAGGCTATTCCCTCCTTCTGACAGCCAATGTTGGTATATACAATATAGTTTATATTTATTTGCATGCTTATAGGATGCTAAATTTTATTAATTATTATTATTATTATTATTATTATTATTAATAATAATCTATAAATAGCAGAAGGATTACTTTTCTGAGTGACTTATTTCTATGATGCTGTTGGGCAAGGCACATCATATATCAATCTGCACAAAAAAAATGGAATCCTTCCAAAATTTAAGACGTTAAATATAATACACAACAACTGTATAAAACTGTATACTACGTCCCTTGGTTTGTAGAATAAATATTCCCCAAGCTTGTGACAAAAACAAATGTAGAATAGTCTTATACAACCAATATAATCTCAGGGTGATGACTCCCCAGACCCCCCCCCTCCCCCCTTGTTGGCATACCCAGATTCACACTTTATCAAGTGATAATTCATATATCAAGGTATCATTCAAAGTGTGGATTTCTTTATTCTTACACCCTGGTATGTGTACCCAAAGAGGTGAATAGGTGTGTGTACTCCCACTCTATTGTGGACAGGTCAAGCCTATAACGATATCTTTAATATTTAAGATGGTTCCCAGTATAGATGGGCATACCCTACTCACAATCAGCACGGTAATTCACACCGCACATCAAGGTTTCTTTTATGGATTCATATGGCATGACACCATCTCTCTCCGTAATATATGCAAAATAATTGGCTGTTCATACTTCTCCTTGTCAACGCGTTTCGGTTGTGTAACAACTTTTATCAAGACATGTTGACAAGGAGTAGTGTGAACAGACAATTTTATTGCATATATTCTGGAGAGAGGAGGTGTTGTGCCATATGGATCCATAAAAGAAACCTTGATGTGCGGTGAACTACCCTGCTGATTGTGAATCTTAATTGGAAGCAAAACAAAATTGCAGGTACATTTGGTAAAGCCATGCTGCACTGCAGGTAGAGGAGATGTGAAATGTGCAGAGAGATTTAGATGTGAAAGGGGCGTGTCCAAACTCAAATCAAAGTTGAAGTGTAAAAATAAAGCAGTATTTGTGGGCTACATGCAAAAGCAGCCAATATTTACCCTGCATGCAAATAATAAATGTATTGTACGCTTTACATTACAACAACGCTTATTCCAGATACAAATTTAAGGGGCCTATACATAAAGCCCGCTGAAAGGGACACTGGCCAAACTTTCTGCATAATTTGTACTATTCTTTAAGTAAGGGGTTCGGCAACACTTCCCACGCATTGGCCATGCCCCCTCCCTGTACCAGGGCCTGGCAAAGCTGTCAGTATCCCTGTGCGGGTGGTCTTCAGTTTGCCAGCGGCCGGGCTCCCGATGAGCAGCATAACGGCGCCGGAATCCCGGCCGCCAGCATACCGACAGCTTTTCTCTCTCTTGGGGGTCCACGCCCGCCCTGGTGGGAGAATAGATAGCGTGGCGCTCCACCGTGCCCACAGTGTGGCGAGCGCAGCGAGCCCGTAAGGGGCTCATGTGCGCTCGCCCAGCTGTCGGTATGTCGGCGGTCGGGATTTCGGCGCCGGTATGCTGGTCGTCGGGAGCCCGACCGCCGGCATCACCTACTGTGTGTTTGTATGGTAAGACAGAGAAGTAAAGTACTATACTAAGAGGGAAATGTAAGAAGAGGTGGTAAATGCCAAATGTGGTATAACTAGTGCTATATGACACTTTCATTGAGCCTCAGTATGTAGGAAAGAAAATAACATAGTGAAATATCACTATCCTCTTCGTTGTCTGCAAACATCTAACGATTTTATGGCACTTATCGCTTATCACGTCTTCACATATTGGCATTATTGCCTGCTGTAATGTGTGCTAACCTGGCTGCACCTTGTGGTGTTTGCTAAATCTCTGCATGCAGTGGAGGCGGCCGGGCAGTAACACACAGCACATCAGTGATGCTCTGTTGCTCTGGCAGGAATCACCAGGAATTTCTCTCCCTCACTCTGGCGGCCAAGATGTTACTATATCCTGGCGTTATTGCTTCCTGCTTCACCTCCATAAGAAGAAGGAATAGCTGTAACAGCATGTTACTTGCCACTATAGTACATCTCCCGGTAAGTACCTATAGGCATAGCCATTTTGGAGTCTTAAGGGCCCCATACACTTGAGCGATAATGCCCGATTTAAGCCCGATATATCGGCTGAAAATCGGGCATTTTAGAGGTGTTCCCGACCGATCCGATGCGCGTTGCCGTGAGCATCAGATCGGATCCTCCAGATTGAATGTGCTGCACATTCAATCTGGTCCAACCTGGGGGCATGGCTGGGATCACCCAGGATCGCCATGATATATCGTATGCAAATGGGCAGCATCCGATGTATCTTGGCCGATCCTGCCCCATGAGATCGTTCTAGTGTATGGGGCCCTTTAAACTGCTCCCCATACTCTAGTCACATATGCCACATTGAACATGCTGAATGTGTTAAAGTGTAATTTGTCATAATTGCTGATCTCCTGTGATTTGTTTTCCCCATGGAATTTAAAGCTGCGTTTTTTCTAAAGGCAACATTTTTATTTTATTTTAGGGTTAGTGCTTGAAACATAGAATTTGATGGCAGATAAGAACCACTTGGCCCATCTAGTCTGCCCCTTTTTTTTTTTTTTTTTAACCAGATTTTTTTTTATCTCAAACCTTATTTGATCCTTATTTTTTTTGTAAGGCTATCCTTATGTCTTTCCCATGCATGTTTAAATTGCTCTGCTGTCTTAGCCTCTACCACCTCTGATGGGAGGCTATTCCACTTGACCACTACCCTTTCTGTGAAGTGATTTTTCCTCAGATTTCACCTGAACCTCTCCCCATCCAGTCTCAGTGCATGTCCTCGTGTCCTATTTCTTCTCTTCATTTGGAGAATGTTTCCCTCCTGGACCTTGTTAAAACCGTTGATATATTTGAAAGTTTCTATCATGTCTCCTCTTTCCCTTGTCTGCTCCAAGCTATACATATTGAGATTTTTTAGTCTCTGTGTATGTTTTGTGATGTAGGCCAGGCACCATTTTAGTTGCCCCCCTTTGTACAGTCTCTAATGTATTAATATACTTTTGAAGATATGGTCTCCAGAATTGAACCAATGACCTATACAGTGGCATTATTACGTGTTTCTTTCTGCTGCTGATTCTCTCCCAATGCAGCCAAGCATCTGACTAGCCTTCCTCATTGCTTTGTTACATTGCTCACCTGCCTTTAAGTCACCTGAAATAGTAACTCCTAGATCCCTTTCCTCCTCAGTAGTTTCCAGTATAGTGCCATTAATACTATATTTAGCCTTTGGATTTTTGAGACCCAAGTGCATAATTTTGCTTTTTTTGGCATTAAACTGTAATTGCCACACTCTTGACCATTACTCTAATCTACCTAGGTCCTCAATAATTTGTTTTACCCCTCCTGCTTTGTCTACCCTGTTGCATACCTTTGTATCATCTGCAAAGAGGCATACTTTCCCTTTGATGCTATTTGCAATGTCACCAATAAAGATATTAAAAAACACTGGTCCAAGTACAGATCCCTGGGGTACTCCACTGATAACATTTCCCTCCTGTGAATGCACTCCATTTACCACAACTTTCTGTTTTCTATACTGCAACCAAGATCTTATCTATTTAATAATCCTAGTATCTATGAATGCCAAATTGATTTCTCACAAACATTTAAAATGCCCGCTCTAATATATATTGCAGACGCCAGGCACATCTTATTACCATATACGATAAAAGTGCGCTGTACATCGCAAAACACTGTATCCCATAAGAGAAAACAATACACCCACACATTATCTAAGTTCCAAAGCTCATTGATGTATATTTGTTATTAAAAAGGATATGGATTCAATATATATTACAAAGTACAGTATACCTATAGTTACATGGTTACAACTCACACAGTAAGCAGTTAGAACATAGTTACATATAGTTATATACAATTACATACAATTTCAGTTACATGCCAGCGATACAATTACCATTCCCTCCAATGTAGCTTAGGTCTCCCTCTCTCTGTAAATAAATACAGGAACTGAACTGCTAGCAACTCCTCCATCATCCTCTGAGACCACACAGCCACTCTGAGATTAAAAAGCAAGTGAGCTCCAGTGTAATCAATATGTTATCTAGTTTCTGGGGGAGGGGACTCATGAGTCACCAGTTTCTTTGCATATGCTGATTAGGTTCAGCCCTGAAGACTGCCAAAGGGCTGGCCTGAGTTCCCTGTTCACTGTATCATTCATTGTTCTAACAAAGTGATTTGAGCTTTTATACATTCAATCATAACTATCCGCTGCAATGTCCTACAACTTAATAACAAGTATCAAATTAATCTACACACCAATCTGCTTGTTCTAAAAGTAAACATGACAGGTGTATCTGGTTCCGTTCAAATAATACACATTCATGACATTAATTCATTAGGTGATTTTAAATCACCATGATGTCTGGCACTTGATATTATTATAATTATGTACTGTATGAAATAAGTGTCGTATCCATCTCTGTGGCATGTCCGTGTAAATGCGTGTGTTACCATATATTGCTGTGCTCGCTGCGCATATTTGCAAGTATAGCAACTTAAATGTGTGTAGTTTGTATGTTCTCTTTATGTAATATTTTTGACTTTGACATATCCAATTTCAAACTTTCAAGTTTATTTAGCAGTCTGTGATGTAGAACCGTGTAAAAAGCCTTACTAAAGTCTAGATAAGCTATATCCACAGTTCCACCTTTATCCACCACTTTAGTCACACAGTCAAAGTCAATAAGATTTGTTTGACATGATCTTCCCCCAGTGAATCCATGCTGTTTGGGATCCTGTAAATTGCTGGATTTGAGATAATCTACAACTCTTTCTTTTAAGAGTGTTTCCATTAATTTCCCTACTACTGATGTAAGAGTAACTGGTCTGTAGTTGTTTGCCTCTTCCTTACTTCCACTTTTGTGCAGTGGGACTACGTTCGCTCTTTTCCAGTCCTCTGGAATTACTCCTGTAGCTAATGACTGGTTGAATAATTCTGTCAATGATGCTACCAGCACCTCTTTAATTAAGCTTACAGTTGTCATGTCAGATATGAGGTTAAAATTAGAGATGAGCGGGTTCGGTTTTACTCTATTAAACCGAACACGCTCATCTCTAGTTATAATATACATAGATAATCGGGGGGGGCGTGGCCACTGGCAAGGGAGTAGGCAGCAGGTTCCAGGAGCTCCCCGGCCCCTTAATCCTGACGCGATCCTGAGCCTTTCCAGTGCCTCAACTGCACTCCAATCCCTCCCTCATTCCTCTGGACTGTGGCGGGCGCCCCTCTTCGTCACATCTACCGGCTTCCTGGCCGCGGCAGACGGTATCCGGTGCTGCAGCCTAGGCCTCCCCTGGATCCCTGGACTCAATTTTGGAGCTTCTGGCCATGCAGTCCCGGGTGATTACGTCCGTGGACCTGCACCACCGGAAGCCTGAGGGGAGGACAGACACCTCTGATGTCCCCAGGTAACATTACCCTGCTGCTCCGTGGGCCTAGTGTCTGGTGGAGGAATTCTTGTGGAGAGGGAGAGAGGGCTGTGAATCCGGCAGCCATTTTGGGAGCAGCTCCCTCAGTCAGCACCACACTGATCTCTGTGCCTGCAGAGGCTGCATAACTGGATGGGCTGTTTATGTTACTCTCTCCCTCTGTGACTACTGCTCCTGCCTCCTGCTACTCGGGTACAGGTTGTCTTTACTGGATCTTCATATTTGTGACCCACTTGCTGCCTGCAACTGTCTACACTTCTACTTTGTGACGCTGCCTGAGCCCCTCTCTCTTTTTATCTGCCAGTACATACCTGGTCACCATAGTAAAGGATGCGCAGCGTGCGGTCGCAGCTAAATTGGAGAAGTTTGCCAGACAATCAGCCAGTCAGGCCTCGCAGACCCCCCCACCCCCCCCCAGTCGTCCTCTCCTGCTAAACCTGATCCCCCGACCGTGGCCGCTTCAGGTTCATCTCCGACACCCTCTACCCCCTCAATTCAGCAAGTTTTGGAAGCTATAGCGGGGCAGTGAACGACGTTTGTCTGATAAAATGGAGAAAGTACAATGTGACCTTTCCTTATTGCGGCAAGATGTGCAACGTATCCGAGAGAGAGAGTGGGAGAGGCCGAGACGCGCGTCTCTAATTTGGAGGATTTATGTGGCCCTTTAAAACAAACCGTTTCCACTGTGTCTCAACAGATTTCCTCACTTCAAAACAAGCTCCTGGATATGGAGGGACGCGTCCGCAGGAATAATGTAAGATTTGTAGGCCTGCCTGAGAAAGAGGAGGGATCTCATCCTGAGGAATTTCTTGAATCATGGCTCAAAGAACTGTATGGTGCGAATTCCTTTACTTCACAGTTCGCGGTGGAACGTGCACACCGGATTCCCTCCCGGCCTTTACCTGTTGGTGCCCCTCCACGCACCTTTATCGCCAAATTCCTGCACTATAAAGATCGTGACTCAGTCCTTCGTTTGGGCCGAACAAATGGCCCACTCCTCAGGAATGGCGTCAGGGTGTCTGCATTCCCAGACTTCGCTGCGGATGTTCAGAAAGACCGGGCCCAATTTATGCCTATCAAGCGTAGTCTCCGGGATCTTAATCTTTCCTACTCCATATAATTTCCGTCCAGGCTCCGTGTGGTGGCAGAGGGGGAGACTAAATTCTTCAACTCACCTAGAGAGGCGGCTGCCTGGTTAGACAGATATGCACCGGACGCCCACCAGCTGGCTCCAGTCTGATTTCCTGTGTTGACATTGCCTTGTTTCTGTGCACTGGATATGCAAGTATATGTCCGGGGAGCCCCCCCTTGCTTTGGTGGTTCTGGACTTTACCGACTAGTCTTATTTACAGGTTTCTCTTGGGAATTTAGTTCTTAAGGGTTGGGTTTTGTTTGGGGTACAAGTATGTCAGTGTTTGGGGAGGTATACGAGGTGGGGGGTTGTTGTTGTTGTTGTTGGGTAATTGTTTGTTTTTGTGCCTTTTTTTTTTCTTTCTTCAGTTTTTTATTTTTCATACATGCATACTCCTATTTGCGAAGTGAATATATGTTGTTATGATTGGTGCAGCCTATGGTTTAGGGACAGGGAGTGGTCTGCTTTTAGGGACTTTAGGATCCATTCTTACTCTGGGCTAATGTATGTGCAGCTCCCCTTTGGTGGCTCTGACCCTTTGCCTGGTTTATTTAAACATGTGCAAATTTGGTTATTTTCACCAGTGGGTCTTCCAGAATGTCTTGTATGGTTTTTATCCGTAGTAACTCACATGATTTCACAGGTACTATGCCCGACCTGAAATATCTTGCCTGGAACGTCTGAGGTATTAATAATAAAATAAAATGTTCCCTACTCCTAAAAATGATTCGGAAGTATGACCCGGATATTGCTTGTCTTAGCAAGACGCTTTTGGAGGGTAACAGATTGCTGTCTCTCCGCAGACCCTGGGTGGGCATATCACGCCTCGCACTCCTCCTTTTCTCGTGGGGTGTCGGTTCTGATAAAAAAAACCCCTGCAATTTGAGTTACTCTCGATTAAAACTGACCCATACGGTAGATTTGTGTTTATAGAATGTAAATTGAGCTCTCGGACCTTTTTTCTTTTGTCTGTTTATGTCCCTCCTCCGTTCTCCTATGAAGTTTTGCAACAGGCCGCCTCATTCATCGCTTCCTCCACTCTTACCCCTGTTATTTGTTTAGGGGACTTTAATAATGTCATTGATACTTCCCTTGATAGATGAAAGGCTCCTCATGTCCCCGTTGTGGGTGGTGGCTCAACTAAGTTTGCTGATTTTTTAAGTAGTCTGCAGTGGATAGATGCTTGGAGAACTCAGCATCCCACGCTCCAGCAGTTTTCCTGTTTTTCCAGCACACATGGTTCTTTTTCTAGAATTTACCTAGTCCTACACTGATGCCTAAAATCATGGATATCCATTATGAGGCAAGGGGTATCTCTGATCATTCACCCTTACTAATGTCACTTAATGTGGAGTGCCAGAGGGGACAGTCCTACTGGAAATTACATCCTTCCTGGTTGAGCCAGTTGGGCGACTATCATGACCTAGAGACACAGTGGGAGGGATAGTTCACTAATAATACTGGTTCGGCCCCAATAATCCTAGTTTGGGATTCATTTAAGGCATTTTTACGTGGTACGTTTATTGTACATAAAGCAGCCCATAAAATGTCTTGCAGGGAAAAGGGAAGGGTCCTAGAGACTGACTTTAGAAATCTGGAGGTTCAATACTTGAAAGATGGTACCCCTGAAATTAAAACACGCTGGTTGATAGCTCAGTCAGCTTAGTTGGCTCACCTATCTGACAAAAACTCACGCTCTCTTGTGTTTCGGGCTACCTATATATATATATATATATATATATATATATATATATATGCAAGCAGATAGGCCTGGCAGCTTGCTAGCCCATTTAGTGCACTATGACCGCTCTGGAACTACTGTTGCTCAAATGTCCAGTCCTGATGGCACCATTGCGCAGTTATTTCTCTCTTATTATGGGGATATCTGTAGGTCTCAGCTAGCATGTTCCGATGAGGACCTTTGCCTTTATTTGACTAATATTACTCTTCCTACACTCTCCTCCGAGGCTCGTGATCTGGTAGATGCACCTATAACATTAGATGAGGTAACTGTGGCAGTTAGTTTATCTCCAAATGGTAAGGCGCTGGGCTGTGATGGAATCCCCACTGACGTTTACAAAAAACATATTTACTTTTTTGGCCCCATGCTGCATACTATCTATATGGATATATTTGCTACTAATCAATTTCCCCCTTCTATGTCCGAAGCTATCCTCATAGTAATACCGAAACCCAGTAAGGACCCTAGGTCTCCGGACACTTTTAGTCCTATCCCCCTAATTTCCACTGATGCTAAGATCCTGACAAAAATGTTGGCGATATGGCTTAACACGGTTAGTGCCTCCATAATTCACCCGGATCAAACCGGCTTTATGCCTGGGATGTCCACCTCCATTAATTTGCGTAGACTGCATACCATTCTGCAAGCCCCACATGCCTTTCCCTCAGATTTGGTTGTGGTCTCTTTAGACGTGGCCAAGCCGTTTGACAGTGTTGAATGGCCTTACTTATGGGAAGTCATGAAATGTATGTGTTTTGGGCCTAACTATATAACATGGACTAAATTACCAAATTCCGAGAGCCAGGATCTCGGTAAACGGTTATGTTTCTGTCTCCTTCAAATTGTCCCGTGGCACCAGACAAGGTTGCCCCCTTTCTCCCACATTGTTCGCCCTAGCCATTGAGCCTTTGGCTTGTCTCATTAGATCGCACTCAGGTATTGTAGGTATTGCTACAGGCACTCGCACAGATAAGATTGCCCTTTACGCAGATGACCTGTTATTTTTGCAGGATTATGTCACGTCTATGAATATTTTGTTGCAGGTGATTGAGGAATTTGGCAGTTTTTTTGGTCTCCATATTAATTGGACCAAATCAATTATAATGCCTGTTATTGGCCCTCCTCCTGCTGTTCCAAAAATTCCATTACCGCTTTGCTGGACAGCACAATTTAAATACTTCGGTATCCAAATTACACACGACCCTTCTGATTTCATACCTCTGAACCTCGACCTGCGTATGCAACAAGTTAATCTAAAACTTGGTGTAAGCTCCCGTTACCTGTGACTGGCAGGGTCAGCCTCATTAAGATGTTATTATTGCCTAAAATTTAGTATATTGTTCTGCAGTCTCCATTGAAATTGAATAGTATTTTATCGTCTTTGATATGGACTAATAGGAGACCCAGAATACAGCTGAATATTCTCACCAGGCAGAAATGGTGTCGCCTAATTTTCAAATGTATTACCATGCCGCTCAATTGGCACACCTTAGGGTACGCACTTAGCGTAGCCGACGCTTATCCGTGGTCGAGACGCACATGCGGCACGCTCGCTCACAGCTTAACGCTTGGGGTCGAGCACGCTATAGGCGGCCGACTACCGTAATGCTACGCTACTAGCGTAGCGGACGCTCGTGACCGCGAGGGGAACACGAGCGGCGCAGACGCTCACGGGACGACACTCAGTAAACCTTGTATGCAACACAATGAAAGGATACTCTTATACTGTAAACCTTGTACTGAAATACTGTAGCGATATAACGCTTCTTAACCTTGTGAATACTAAAGCTGCTTGAGCGATTGAGACGCTCCGATTACCCTCTGCAATGTAATAAACACACGATACCTTGCTAAGGTTCCAACACCTTTACTAACAATGTCTAGCTATGTAAAAAGGGGAAAACAGTTTGTAGTGTATGAACTGTTAACTAACATCAATATCTAAGCAGAATAACTACACATAAATATGCAATAGCGTCACAATCTTATACAATAACAGAGAGTGAGAGAATATGGCAAATACAAACAGGGAATAAGTTGGTTACAGAGAATAACTTACACACACTGGGGAATGATCGCAACGCAGTCCTGGTACCAGCTCCGAGTTAGTCAATGATGAAAACCGTTGTGGGGAGAAGACTGAGCTGGCCAGGCTGGCTGTTTCTTATATACACTGCGTACAGTACACTACAAAGGGACCTATAATCTCATTGTTCATTGGACACAGGAATGTCTCCCCGCATTATAACAAAAGGTCATAGGTTGGTTTGAACAGGTGGGCTGTGACTATATCGAACTGCTCAGGTGGGAGGGAATCTCAAGATTCCCGCCGCATGGATAATGAACCGCAAATATAGTAAATGTCCAGAAACTACTAATAGACATAACTATACGCAGGAGCGATTAATCTTTACCTAACCAGCACCGGATTGTTCCTAATAAAATGTTCTTTAGTTAGGTACCAAACACCACCGCTCAGATCCTATCTGACCCTTCGTATCATGCAAAGAGGAATTCCTCTGTTCACTGACCAGTTACATTAAACAAACTTACAGTTATTATTAAGGGGAACATTATCTATAAAACATACTATTTGGTTTTACTATGCAGCGATTGAGTCGCCCGCTAGACGCACACAAACTCTACCGTAAATGCACATACCACGCGCTCGAGCGCATGGCCGAGGAGGCGCCATCACGCAACTGCGAATATGCGCACGCACGGGAGAGAATGTGCATGTGCAGCGGGCAAGCGCATGGGGTGAATATATGGCAACGTGTAGCATGATATTTTTCTGACTTTGACAGTCCACCCTTTGGCAGTCATCAATAACTGCCACTTCCTAAAACAGTTCAAAAAAGAAAAATATATGTCATCATGTAAATACCATTTTATGATTGGGTAAAAGGAGGAGAGGAGAAGGTGGGAAAAAGGTATGACCTAGTGAGATAGTAGAAGCATGTGTGTATGAATCCATGTTTGGGGGGTCATGTATCATCGTGCCGTACGTGTTTTAAATCAAGCTTCGAGGTATGCGAAGTATACATTTGAATTCCTTCTTATCCCGTATTAAGGGTCTGTGGATGGGCTGTCAAACTTTACCGAGCTCTTTTCGGCTTTTGGTTGCAACAAATGGGGGAGCACATTTAGTTGATGATACATGAATGGGGGGGTATGTGAGTGCTGATATCTGTGTCTATATTCCCTATCGACTATGTGTGTCATTACCTGAAGGTTGTAAAGGTGAAGATAAGAAGCAATTATTATAAATGCAGTCATAAACTATGTGAGTTTAATATGCATTCGCCGATTGAGGTCTTGTCTTGATGTACATGTTGTCTGATGTCTCTCGATGCTTTTGCTATAAATGGCGACAAAAGCTTTTCCATTGTCCAGAAAGTTACAGTCACTAAAGTATTTGGGCTATCGTAAAAATTTAAAGTCACTAGGGATATTGGGGGTCTGTGGTATAGTCCATCAATGGTCTGTATTAAAAGAGGTTGTCAAATTCTTCTTCCAAGCGGATGTCTTTGTACCTTGGAGGAAAACAAAGGAGAAACGGGTGAAAGAAACGGACCGTGGAATCACATTTTCATCACAACATTGTCTCTATCGTTGGGTCATAAATCAAATTTGTTGTTGTTATTATAGTGTCCTTGCTTCTCAGACTCATCACTCTGGTATTACCTTTACACTTCGTTAAAATCCGAACGCATCTAAATATCAGGCCAACAAATATGACGACACCCAATATACACAAGAGAAATTTCCCTACATCCATAATAATACCTTGGGCTCATTCTCCTAAACCAGAGAACCAATTTCGTGGGTTCAACCATGACACCCAACTGGTCAGCTCATTAGCCACAGCAGCGAGAGTGAGATTGTGTCTCCCACTTTAATTGCAAAATGTCATCCATCTTTTGGTCTATGACCTCGACCGGGTCCTCTGTGCTGTTTGTGATATACGTGCAGCACTTTATTCCATATTGAGTCGCTAGGGTAACACAATACCGCCTGTCACTTCCGTGAGGTAATTGAGAATCATCCTATGCTGAACCAGCTCTGTTTTGTAGGCTTGTAACTCTCTCCCAGTATACCTGAATGTGTCGTCATACATTTCGGTGATATTGTCTAATAAATTTGCAAGCGCAGATATATATCTATAACTTAACACTCCTCTGGCGGTACGAGTGACATCTAACGCGAGTAGGACTTGAATCCCGGTGGATTCATGGATCAGGTCAGAGGCCGGATGCTCTGTTCTTTCTATCAGGTGCCGTTTAACGATGTGCTCGTAATGAGTGTGAGTATAAGGAGCTTGGGCACTACGGTGAATATCTTTCATTTTGTTATGGGATACAGTCATTACTTCAGGCAGTACTTTTCCAATATAACATAATCCCTCTGAGTTTGGGGCCAGCCACTTATACGCCTTCCTCCCGCATATGAAATATGCATCATCGGGGAGAACATATGGGATGGAGTAGGACATTACCATGTTACAAATTTTCCATGTGAAATCTCCTAACCCTAATTCTCCCATCTGTTTAGTACACGTATCTGTTTGTACGATATGTGCACAGTATCCTGGTGATACCTCTCCAACTCGCATGGTCCTACTTCCTAAAGTGTACCTATACCGGAAAAATTTTCTATGGTCGGCTATCTGGCGTATAAGTTCTGTGTCTATGGGCATTCTGTCGGCTCTGTGTGAAAATGTCATGGTTTGATTACTCCATGACACTTCCCAATTTCCCGGCTTTCGGGGATTGGAAATGTTAAAGCATACTAAGGACCTATCCACATGATATTGGTGGAGCTTCAAACTAGGAGGACTAGAGATATTAAACCTCTTGTCCACTGGCCTCCCATCACTTAGCTCAAGTACCTCTCCTACAGTTAAACGGAATGGTACTAGCCCTGATTTGCTATGACCTTGAGGTACTTGAGAGCATACCCAACAGTCTGTCTGGTTTAACACTTTACCCACTAAGGAGTGATAGTCACTCAATGGATGCCGGTCCATGTGGATATTAAAACTGGACTGGTATTTCTTGATGCACCCATCCTCAACTATGTTATCACAATGCCTACAGATGCAGTTTTCTTCAGCTAACAATCCTTCACAATTTCTTCTATTGTCAATGCTACCAGATCGTTTTCTGATACTCGCCTTTACTCGGTGATTATGTTGTTCTTGGAAAACTACGCCTCCATCCTGGTCATCAGAACCCATTCCAGATCCTTTCTCGACCTCCATGGTACTCTCACCGAAACAGACTGCTCTGGTCAACATCATGGTCAACAGGAAAACACGGACTGCAGTCTCTTGGGGCGAGTCCATCTTACAGGAGGAGAAAGAGAAATTTGGAATGGGGGTACAAAAAAAAACTTTGAGGGGAAAGAAAAATGTTACGATGTCTTATGTCCTCTAGTCTTGTTGTTCTTCTTGTTCTGCTGTCATCTCAAAGGTGCTGTCTCTCAGTCTTCCAAACGAACACTCGGGTGATACAATATTCCTTCCAAATCTGCGATCTTTCTGTAAGGAGCAAAAAATCTTGCATTACCGTTTGTCTAACTGATGTGTGACATACCATCTTTAAAGCATGAGAACATGAGAGAGAAGAAAAAAAAAACAATGGAGAAAGAGAACAATTCATATATATGTGTTAAATAAAACAACAAACAAAAAAAAACATTGTCAGATCTTCTGTTCACCATCAGGCTGTCACACCAACACATCCATTGGTATCTCTGCGCAGTCTCCCCCACCAGTATTTCCACACTCCACCCTTTTGTGCCTGGCCAGGACACACCGATGTCGGTAGGTCACACTGGGGTTAGGTAGACTTCTGCAAAGACCAAGTAGCTATGTGATGTTTGAGTTCTGCCGATGAACGTCAGAGATGGGGAAAAGAAACATTTACAGATAAATTACAAAGTTTACCCGGCCGTCCCTGTGTCTTCAAGGAATGACCTCCCAATTACATTAACTACAACCTCAGGCTTACTATCAGTCCTAATGATCACCTTTCCTGATTGCATATTATAGTTGTAGGTCAAGATTTTACATATGTGGTACCTGATTACAATTTCATTTTTCATGTCGTTGTCTAGGGGGTTTATATACCTTCTGTGGTTCTTTAAACCTACAATCTCGTGCATAATGACCCTCCTTCTGGCAATTATAACACCTTATCACCTTTGACTTACCCACAGGGATCTGAGGCTTCTTACCTCCCTGTGCTTCCCTGTGTTTGCTGATGTTTTGCTCATGCCCAACAGCGTACTTTCTTAATGCAGCTACCGAGATATTTCTCCAGTTTGGGTTGGTGGTCTGTACCCTTGTTCTTAACACTTCCTTTAAACCATTCATTAATACCTTAACCGCTAATTCTCTATGCTGTGCTCTACAATATGAGGTACATTTGTTTGTGCGTGATATATAACACCGTACGTACCTGTGGACACGATCTCACCTGACCCTCCGTTAGGGGGTTTGATTACTGCCTTTACCGATTTGGTCGCGTCCACCTTGGATGTCTTGTGTGATGGCTGCTGGAAACGGTGCCGACATCGTGCTGGGCTCACTTTCTTGCTTGTAATCCTGAGGGAAGTTTAACATGGGGTGCGACTTGCACAGGTTAACAGTTGTACATTTAACAGTTTTACTTTTATCATTGTTACATTTACTACTACCATAATTATTAATACAGTTGCTAAGTGCATTTTTATCATACACCAGTGTGCCACTCTCTGTAACCACCTTCTCTCTTGTTGCCATATTTTTCTTACCAAAGTGAGAGTCAGCTGTATAAGCTAATTCTCCTTGTATTTCACTTTCCCGTTGCCATAACTGTAAACAATCATAATATTTGATCCGTCTCTTTGCAGATTTAATGAGACATATCCTTCTCCTTAGATTTTGCAACACATCTGGGCTAAAACTGCCTACTTGTGGGAACTTTTCCCCGTCATGCACAGTCATTCTTTCCCATTCATTGAATAATACCTTTGTGTGTGATCCATTTCGGACTTCCCGGTCTGTATCACACGTTATCCTTGCCGACTCTATTGGCCGGTTTACTAAGTCAACCCGAACCGAGGTTGATCGCCCCCTACCTGAACAACTGGCCCCCATCTTTGCAGGTGTTGCTTTCACTACCTCTGACCTTCAAATCAGGGTCTTCAGCGAACCCTCACAAAAACCAAGATGTCCGGGGTAGGCCGGCGGCGGAAGTTTACCGAGTACTCCACTCACTCTCGCCCACGTTGGCCAGTACTGCAATCACCAACTCAGAGCTGCTGTACCCAACCTAGGGCCCCTATGAACCTTTATTTACTGAGGCGTGTGGGAGTAGGTTACCCGTCCCCAGCAAGTATCGGTTGTTAGAGAATTCCTGAGTGACCAGCGAACCTCCCTTAAAATAAAAAAAATTACACAAATCACGTTAGAATGTACAAATAGCGTTTATGACCCCTCTTGCGTACGCAAACGGTACTGGGTCAAGTTACAAACTAATGCACACAATTACGTGCGGTACAATCGTACTGCACACAAGCAACTAATCTTATGTGCGGAACGACCAGTGGAATCGAAAATTGTGGCTGCTGATTCCTTCAGCCGGAGCTTAATGGCCTATATGGGTACCGCACCAACCCTTCCTGGTGTTGTGCTTCTTGCCTCCTGGTCTGTCTCTGGACCTCCTGGTCCGTGACCTACTCTGCTATACTCTAATGCTCTTATTTCAATATTTAACAAGGGATGCCTCCCAAGCCACCACACGCCGTCACTTTCGCGGATGTCCTCACGAAAACTCGACTTCTACGTTCCAACCAAAAATGAGAAAATACTTATATATATGTATACACACTCTTTCACCTCATATACTCTTTACTTTCGTTTCTGCGCAGAAATCCCTTTGATTCAGTAACAGTCTAGTCCAGAGGAGTTGCAACTAGAGAAGGATCTATTAGCTTAAAATTTTGGACACTGAGATTGATTTGCGCTATTATCGCGTTGCCTCCGTATCGCCTACTTAAAACAATACTATCGTGTGATTTGTATCATGTGGGCGTACCCAGACGCTCCGTTGCGTAATATACGCTCCGTGCGTCGGCCGTCGCGTACGCTAGTCCCGTCCTTTGTTAGAGACGTGTACGTAAGCCAGGTATATCCACAGAAATACAACTAACACGTTTATATCAATGTAGATGATCTTTAACTGTAATCATCTACCGAGCACCACACAGGTCTTTCCTTGTAACTTTAGGCAAAGCCGTGTGCGTGTTTTACAAATTATTCCTTAACGTATTAATATTACTTTTAACTACCAATAGCAACAAATCTTTCTCAGCACGTTATCAATTGTGAAATGGCAAACAGGAAAGTCAAGTGTGAAAATACACAAATGAAAAGAAATGCAGGTGTGTGCGTGTGTTGCGTACGCAATGTGTACCAAACAGAAATGAAACCGTTTTAAAAGACAATAGCGTACTGTTCTTACCTTCCGGTTCCGGATTCCACCAGCACTCCTACAGCGTAGCGAAACAGACGCTTATCTAGCCAGCACTACTGTATCCCTCACCACCAATACGGATACGAAGGGATACTGCCTTCCCGCCCTTGCTGACAGATAAAGTCTGTGTTCGCTAGTGCGGATATGTGGAGGACGGACGAGGCCCCAATTGATAATGCCGATTTATTACCTTATAACCTTCACTATATACTGGTAAGAGGCTCAGTACGCAATTGGCGTATGGGGTACCGTAAGGGTACGCACTTAGCGTAGCCGACGCTTATCCGTGGTCGAGACGCACATGCGGCACGCTCGCTCACAGCTTAACGCTTGGGGTCGAGCACGCTATAGGCGGCCGACTACCGTAATGCTACGCTACTAGCGTAGCGGACGCTCGTGACCGCGAGGGGAACACGAGCGGCGCAGACGCTCACGGGACGACACTTGGTAAACCTTGTATGCAACACACAGAAAGGATACTCTTATACTGTAAACCTTGTACTGAAATACTGTAGCGATATAACGCTTCTTAACCTTGTGAATACTAAAGCTGTTTGAGCGATTGAGACGCTCCGATTACCCTCTGCAATGTAATAAACACACAATACCTTGCTAAGGTTCCAACACCTTTACTAACAATGTCTAGCTATGTAAAAAGGGGAAAACAGTTAACAGTTCATACACTACAAACTAACATCAATATCTAAGCAGAATAACTACACATAAATATACAATAGCGTCACAATCTTATACAATAACAGAGAGTGAGAGAATATGGCAAATACAAACAGGGAATGAGTTGGTTACAGAGAATAACTTACACACACTGGGGAATGATCGCAGCACAGTCCTGGTACCAGCTCCGAGTTAGTCAATGATGAAAACCGTTGTGGGGAGAAGACTGAGCTGGCCAGGCTGGCTGTTTCTTATATACACTGCGTACAGTACACTACAAAGGGACCTATAATCTCATTGTTCATTGGACACAGGAATGTCTCCCCGCATTATAACAAAAGGTCATAGGTTGGTTTGAACAGGTGGGCTGTGACTATATTGAACTGCTCAGGTGGGAGGGAATCTCAAGATTCCCGCCGCATGGATAATGAACCGCAAATATAGTAAATGTCCAGAAACTACTAATAGACATAACTATACGCAGGAGCAATTAATCTTTACCTAACCAGCACCGGATTGTTCCTAATAAAATGTTCTTTAGTTAGGTACCAAACACCACCGCTCAGATCCTATCTGACCCTTCGTATCATGCAAAGAGGAATTCCTCTGTTCACTGACCAGTTACATTAAACAAACTTACAGTTATTATTAAGGGGAACATTATCTATAAAACATACTATTTGGTTTTACTATGCAGCGATTGAGTCGCCCGCTAGACGCACACAAACTCTACCGTAAATGCACATACCACGCGCTCAAGCGCATGGCCGAGGAGGCGCCATCACGCAACTGCGAATATGCGCACGCACGGGAGAGAATGTGCATGTGCAGCGGGCAAGCGCATGGGGTGAATATATGGCAACGTGTAGCATGATATTTTTCTGACTTTGACAGTACCTGGGTGCAAGATACTGATGGCCGTTCTTTACACTGAGTATTTATCCAATGCTATTATCCTGGCCTCTCTCCCATGCAAGTTTTATTAAGCGGGTGCATATCTCCTCCCATCGTCTTTCAGACTACAAAAATTTGGCAGGCCTTGAGGGTTTTTCTTCAATTTGATAGTTTGGACCCAAATACTCCCCTCTGGTACTCTAGCTGGCTCCCTGAATTGAAACCCCTTGCGGGAGAGTAGGTTTGGGCTCCCAGATCCATAATCTCAATATCCCAATTATACAGGGATGATACATTAAAATCTTTTCAACAATTAAAAGATGAGTTCAATTTACCCAATTCATATTTTTACAGGTACTTACAACTCTGGCATGCTCTACAGACTCCGTTCATGAACTCACCCCCTGTACTCCTCCCGTTTCCCATTAAGACCTTTGTGAACAAATTGGGCCGAGTTAAGAACACTTCCCTCGCCTATGTATATCTTCGTACTAAACTTCACATGGACCCTCTCTCTCGTCTCCGTGAGAAATGGGAGGGAGATCTGGGCCCTATAGGCGAGGATGACTGGGCTCTTGCCTTGGAGTACCCTGGCATAGTCACTAAGTCCCCTAGATTTCAACAGATCCAGCTTTTTATTCTACATAGAACATGTATGACACCAGTTCGGCTGGCAAGGTTTGGGACTGGTCACTCAGACGTCTGCCCTAAATGTGGTGTTGCTGTAGGCTCCTTCTGGCATCTTGTGTGGGATTGTCCGTCAGTGCGGGTGTTTTGGTCTGGGATCAGGTCGATTCTGGAGGGCGTGATAGTCACTCAATGGATGCCGGTCCATGTGGATATTAAAACTGGACTGGCATTTCTTGATGCACCCATCCTCAACTATGTTATCACAATGCCTACAGATGCAGTTTTCTTCAGCTAACAATCCTTCACAATTTCTTCTATTGTCAATGCTACCAGATCGTTTTCTGATACTCACCTTTACTCGGTGATTATGTTGTTCTTGGAAAACTACGCCTCCATCCTGGTCATCAGAACCCATTCCAGATCCTTTCTCGACCTCCATGGTACTCTCACCGAAACAGACTGCTCTGGTCAACATCATGGTCAACAGGAAAACACGGACTGCAATCTCTTGGGGCGAGTCCATCTTACAGGAGGAGAAAGAGAAATTTGTAATGGGGGTACAAAAAAAAACTTTGAGGGGAAAGAAAAATGTTACGATGTCTTATGTACTCTAGTCTTGTTGTTCTTCTTGTTCTGCTGTCATCTCAAAGGTGCTGTCTCTCAGTCTTCCAAACGAACACTCGGGTGATACAATGGCCCTCATTCCGAGTTGATCGGTCGGTATTTTTCATCGCATCGCAATGAAAATCCGCTTAGTACGCATGCGCAATATTCGCACTGCGACTGCGCCAAGTAATTTAACAATGAAGATAGTATTTTTACTCACGGCTTTTTCATCGCTCCGGCGATCGTAATGTGATTGACAGGAAATGGGTGTTACTGGGCGGAAACACGGCGTTTTAGGGGCGTGTGGATGAAAACGCTACCGTTTCCGGAAAAAACGCAGGAGTGGCTGGAGAAACGGAGGAGTGTCTGGGCGAACGCTGGGTGTGTTTGTGACGTCAAACCAGGAACGACCAGCACTGAACTGATCGCACAGGCAGAGTAAGTCTGAAGCTACTCTGAAACTGCTAAGTAGTTTGTAATCGCAATATTGCGAATACATCGGTCGCAATTTTAAGAAGCTAAGATTCACTCCCAGTAGGCGTAGGCTTAGCGTGTGTAACTCTGCTAAATTCGCCTTGCGACCGATCAACTCGGAATGAGGGCCAATATTCCTTCCAAATCTGCGATCTTTCTGTAAGGAGCAAAAAATCTTGCATTACCGTTTGTCCAACTGATGTGTGACATACCATCTTTAAAGCATGAGAACATGAGAGAGATGAAAAAAAAAAACAATGGAGAAAGAGAACAATTCATATATATGTGTTACATAAAACAACAAACAAAAAAAAACATTGTCAGATCTTCTGTTCACCATCAGGCTGTCACACCAACACATCCATTGGTATCTCTGCGCAGTCTCCCCCACCAGTATTTCCACACTCCACCCTTTTGTGCCTGGCCAGGACACACCGATGTCGGTAGGTCACACTGGGGTTAGGTAGACTTCTGCAAAGACCAAGTAGCTATGTGATGTTTGAGTTCTGCCGATGAACGTCAGAGATGGGGAAAAGAAACATTTACAGATAAATTACAAAGTTTACCCGGCCGTCCCTGTGTCTTCAAGGAATGACCTCCCAATTTCATTAACTACAACCTCAGGCTTACTATCAGTCCTAATGATCACCTTTCCTGATTGCATATTATAGTTGTAGGTCAAGATTTTACATATGTGGTACCTGATTACAATTTCATTTTTCATGTCGTTGTCTAGGGGGTTTATATACCTTCTGTGGTTCTTTAAACCTACAATCTCGTGCATAATGACCCTCCTTCTGGCAATTATAACACCTTATCACCTTTGACTTACCCACAGGGATCTGAGGCTTCTTACCTCCCTGTGCTTCCCTGTGTTTGCTGATGTTTTGCTCATGCCCAACAGCGTACTTTCTTAATGCAGCTACCGAGATATTTCTCCAGTTTGGGTTGGTGGTCTGTACCCTTGTTCTTAACACTTCCTTTAAACCATTCATTAATACCTTAACCGCTAATTCTCTATGCTGTGCTCTACAATATGAGGTACATTTGTTTGTGCGTGATATATAACACCGTACGTACCTGTGGACACGACCTCACCTGACCCTCCGTTAGGGGGTTTGATTACTGCCTTTACCGATTTGGTCGCGTCCACCTGGATGTCTTGTGTGATGGCTGCTGGAAACGGTGCCGACATCGTGCTGGGCTCTCTTTCTTGCTTGTAATCCTGAGGGAAGTTTAACATGGGGTGCGACTTGCCAGGTTAACAGTTGTACATTTAACAGTTTTACTTTTATCATTGTTACATTTACTACTACCATAATTATTAATACAGTTGCTAAGTGCATTTTTATCATACACCAGTGTGCCACTCTCTGTAACCACCTTCCCTCTTGTTGCCATATTTTTCTTACCAAAGTGAGAGTCAGCTGTATAAGCTAATTCTCCTTGTATTTCACTTTCCCGTTGCCATAACTGTAAACAATCATAATATTTGATCCGTCTCTTTGCACACAAACTCTACCGTAAATGCACATACCACGCGCTCGAGCGCATGGCCGAGGAGGCGCCATCACGCAACTGCGAATATGCGCACGCACGGGAGAGAATGTGCATGTGCAGCGGGCAAGCGCATGGGGTGAATATATGGCAACGTGTAGCATGATATTTTTCTGACTTTGACAGTACCTGGGTGCAAGATACTGATGGCCGTTCTTTACACTGAGTATTTATCCAATGCTATTATCCTGGCCTCTCTCCCATGCAAGTTTTATTAAGCGGGTGCATATCTCCTCCCGTCGTCTTTCAGACTACAAAAATTTGTCAGGCCCTGAGGGTTTTTCTTCAATTTGATAGTTTGGACCCAGATACTCCCCCCTGGTACTCTAGCTGGCTCCCTGAATTGAAACCCCTTGCGGGAGAGTAGGTTTGGGCTCCTAGATCCATAATCTCGATATCCCAATTATACAGGGATGATACATTAAAATCTTTTCAACAATTAAAAGATGAGTTCAATTTACCCAATTCATATTTTTACAGGTACTTACAACTCTGGCATGCTCTACAGACTCCGTTCATGAACTCACCCCCTGTACTCCTCCCGTTTCCCATTAAGACCTTTGTGAACAAATTGGGCCGAGTTAAGACGACTTCCCTCGCCTATGTATATCTTCGTACTAAACTTCACATGGACCCTCTCTCTTGTCTCCGTGAGAAATGGGAGGGAGATCTGGGCCCTATAGGCGAGGATGACTGGGCTCTTGCCTTGGAGTACCCTGGCATAGTCACTAAGTCCCCTAGATTTCAACAGATCCAGCTTTTTATTCTACATAGAACATGTATGACACCAGTTCGGCTGGCAAGGTTTGGGACTGGTCACTCAGACGTCTGCCCTAAATGTGGTGTTGCTGTAGGCTCCTTCTGGCATCTTGTGTGGGATTGTCAGTCAGTGCGGGTGTTTTGGTCTGGGATCAGGTCGATTCTGGAGGGCACGGGGATATCTGGGAACTTGCTTACCCCGAAGTTTTGTCTTTTGGGGATGGGATGCTCTACTTCTATGTCCAGATGGAAGACTCTATATGTTCATAATATCTGTGCTTTGGCTAAGGTGTGCCTTGCGAGACTGTGGATGGTTAAAAATAGTCCCTCACTTTCTGAATTCAAGGTCTTGGTGAATGACACTCTTTCCAAATACCGCTTCATATATATGAAACATAATGCTACCTCTAAATTTGAGAAAATCTGGTCTCCCTGTCATAACTCTCCATACTCCTCCCCTGACCTTCTCATATAATGGGTATTAGGGTTCCGTAAGTCATTGAGCCCTGGACCATGGTGCACCTTTATAATTGTGATTTCACTTCCCGCTCTTCCTTTCACTTTTTTTTTTTCAAGGTTAGTTAGTTAGTTGTTGCAAATGCAACTCATTTAATAAAAATGTTCGGTGATGGTTTATATACTGTTTACGGATTTCACCACCTTTCCAGTACATGAAACAGTTTGATTACATGTGCACTTCTAGTATTGGTGTCTACTAATGGGTACTTGTTTGCCAGGCTATTTTTATAGCTGTGCTTTATTATAATACAAGTTGAGTATTCCTTATCCAAAATTCAAAATCCCACATTTTTGGGTCCCCTGCTGAGATAATTACTTATATATTATATATTATGTGTATATATAGATATATTATATAGATATATAATATAATATACATATATATGTGTCATTATCTCAGTAGAGGAACCAAAAATGTGGGATTTTGGATAAGGGATACTCTACCTGTATATATAATGCTTCCTCATCGCTATGTTTTTCAGATATTGTATTATGTGTACTGCCAATGTGTGTTACACTTATTCATGTACGATGTGTGATATCTGTACCTGACATCCTTTCTGAATAAAAACACTCTATTTAAAAAAAAAAAATATATATATATATATATATATATATATATATATATATATATATATATATATATATAGATGCAGTGGTGGCCGGCACTCCGTTTATTGCTGCGTAATGGCCTGGGTGCCCTCCTTACCACTAAAAGTGGAATTTACAGTTGGAGGAAAGCTGGCGGCACTCTCAGGACTTATGAATAATAGTAATATAAAGGCAATCAAAGCCTATAAAGCATCAACGTTTCAGTTTTATTTGAAAAACTTTCGTCAGGATACAGAGCATACAAAAACACATACCTTTATAGAAGAAATCACCCACAGTGTGAACTCGTGGTCCGGAGGCTGCGGCTAGGGTGAGTGACGTCACAGCAATTGCGACGGGTGCACCCGTCGCAATTGCTGTGACGTCACTCACCCTAGCCGCAGCCTCCGGACCACGAGTTCACACTGTGGGTGATTTCTTCTATAAAGGTATGTGTTTTTGTATGCTCTGTATCCTGACGAAAGTTTTTCAAATAAAACTGAAACGTTGATGCTTTATAGGCTTTGATTGCCTTTATATTACTATTATTCATAAGTCCTGAGAGTGCCGCCAGCTTTCCTCCAACTATATATATATATATATATATATATATATATATATATATATATATCTACATAGATAATCAACAAACATCTGAGTTACAGGATTTTGATTCTGCACTGAAAAGCAATGCAGGGTGAAATATACTTGTCTTGTCCTAGAATGCTATGTTAGTGTCGTTATACAAACCCTAATAGACTGCTGTCCTTCCCTGAGATAGATGTAAGATAGAAGAATGGGATCTATTGACCTGAACGAGCCCGCACTTTACCTTTGTGAAAAGAATTCTAGCTGCTCATGCTTCCTGGCTCCCACAATACTTCATCGTCGAAGAGGAAGAAACCTGCTGGGCCTTGATTTGATTGAACCCTTATTGTACTGTCCTTGGCAGCCAAATAAAAGAGATATTCTTAGTAACAAATAAAACTGGAGAGGGGAAGAAGTAGCAGTCAGGAGATCTTGCACATTATAATTTGGGACATTTATACAAGAGAGAAGAATGTTTCTTGTGAATATCATACAAATACCATAGGAAAATAGCATGTTATACGTTATGTAGTGGCAACATTCTCTGTGCTAAGATACTCCCATACTGTCCATCTTTTGGTTTTAATTCCTCTTTCTTATACATCCTACAGGATGCTGGGGACCACATTAGTAACATGGGGTATAGATGGGCCAACTAGGAGCCATTGGCACTTTAAGAGTTTGAGAGTGCGGGCTGGCTTCTCCCTCTATGCCCCTCCTACCAGACCCAGTTTAGAAAATGTGCCCAGAGGAGCCGGTCACAGCTAGGGGAGCTCTACAGAGCTTCTTTAGAAAAAGTTTATTTTACAGTTTATTATTTTACAGGGAGGCTGCTGACAACAGCCTCCCTGCTTCATGGGACTAAGGTGGGGGAGTAGTGTCCGCCTTGCAGGGTCTGAGCCACTATCTCCGCTGACAGAACACTGAGCTCTTGAGGGGATCGAACGTTCCCCGCCACAGGGGATTGCTCACCCCGGCAGCATGCTGCCACCCCCTTACAGAGCCAGAAGAGGCGAGATATGGTGGCACAAGGGTAGGAGCTCAGCTCTGAGCGGCTGCGCTCCGGGAAGGCTCAGCAGCACACAGTGTTGGCGCTTAGAGGGGCGTCCTTAGCCAGCGTCTTAATACCCTACACTGGTCACAGACGCTAACCGGAGACTAAATCCCCAGGCGGGCGTCACAATCCTCCGTATACAGACGCTCAACAGGGGACGGAATCCCCCGCCGTGCGACGGAGTCCTCAGGCCAGTATAAAGAATTTGTGCGGGAAGATGCGCCATCTTCAAGGGGCGGAGCTTCTCCTCAGAGCGGACCCCGCAGCGTTCAGCACCATTTTTCTGCCTGCAGTTCCTGTACACAGACGCTGACAGAGCTGTCCCTCCAAGCTACTCCAGCTATCCTGTGTGGTACCAGGGGGTTGTAGAAGGGGTGGGGGGGTGAATTAGATTTGTGCAACTACTACAGTACACAGTGGGCGCTGATGAGGGGTATCCTTTATATATAACAGCGCTGTGAGTGGGTTGGCTCTGATCTGTCTCTCTTGCCATTCTCAGGGGGGAAACTCTGTCTAACCTACCCTGTGTGTGTGTGTGGAGTGTTTGGGGTCTTCAGTCAGCTATGTCCAGGGACTCTGTGTCATATGCAGCTGAGGACACGCCCTCTCAGGATGATCTCATTCCATGTAATCAGGATTGCACTGTTGTAGCGCAGATACCAGCAAGGGAGCCAGAGTGGTTATCCTCTATCAAAACTATGATTTCTCAGATTTCTGCTAGGGTTGCTCAGAATGAATCTGCAACTCAGGTTTTACAGAATTCTATGGCAGTTTGGTCTGGTTCTGTTACCTCAGGCCCCCCCCCTCTGTGGGTTCCCACAAACGTGCTCTTGCCCAGATCATGCAAGACTCTGACACGGCAGACGTGACACGGCAGACGGTGATGGGGATGTACTCAGGGGGGCCGCATCTCTTGCAAAAGGGGTGCAGTTTGTGATAGAGGCTATTAGAGATTTGTTGAATATTACTGACACAACACCTGAACAGGTTGAGGAGGCTTACTTTACTGACAATAAGAAAGCCTCGCTAACCTTCCCTGCGTCCAAGGAATTAAATGCTATTTTTTGAAAAAACATGGGAAAATCCAGAGAAAAATTCCAGATCCCTAGGAGGGTTCTGGTTGCTTTCCCCTTCCCTGAGGAGGAGATAAAGAAATGGGAAAACCCACCCATAGTAGACGCATCTGTATCCAGACTCTCAAAAAAGGTGGTTTTACCTGTCCCAGGATCTTCCGCTTTAAAGGAGCTGGCTGATCGCAAGATTGATACTACGCTAAAATCCATATACACGGCTTCAGGGGCGATACTACGTCCTACTGTTGCCTGTGCATGGATTTCCAAAGCTATAGTTAAGTGGTCAGGCACGTTGCTTGAGGATTTGGATACGTTGGATAAGAGTGACATTGAATTGTTTCTCCGTAACATTCAGGATTCTGCAGGTTATATTTTTTTTAATTCCTCTTTCTTTTACATCATACAGGATGATGGGGACCACATTAGTACCATGGGGAATAGATGGGCCAACTAGGAGCCATTGGCACTTTAAGAGTTTGAGAGTGTGGGCTGGCTTCTCCCTCTATGCCCCTCCTACCAGACCTGGGTTCAATGGCTGCAGGAATTTCTTCCATGTCCATCTCAGCTCGTCGAGGACTGTGGCTGCACCAGTGGTCTGCCGACGCGGAATCCAGGAGAGGTGTGGAGACCCTACCCTACATAGGTCAGTCTCTCTTTGGGGAAGCACTGGATGCATGGATCTCCATGGTTACAGCGGGTAAGTCCTCTTTTCTTCCCGCAGCAGCTCCTGCTATGAAGAAGCATTTTCTTCAGCTGCATCTCAGTCCTTTCGGGTTTCTAAACCAAGAAAGACCAAACCGGCCAACACCTTCTTTAGAGGGGGCCGACCAAAGTCCAAGAAACCTGCTGCGGCATGTTCCCAAGACCAGAAGCCTGCTTCAGGTGCGCTAAAGTCCTCCACATGACGGTGTACAGCACAGCCTGGAGGTAGTGCCGGTGGGGGCGAGACTCAGACATTTCAGTCACGTCTAGGTGTCGTCCGGCCTGGACCCCTGGGTACTAAATATTGTGACCCAGGGGTACCCGCTGGAATTTCAAGATCTCTCTCATCTGTTCTTCACATCTGGCTTGCCAGCTTTGCCGGCAGACAGGGCTACACTACAGGGAGCCATCCAGAAGTTGGTGGAGGCACAGGTCATTGTACCAGTCCCTCCTCAAATGCAGAACACAGGTTACTATTCAAACCTTTTTGTGGTACCGAAACAGGATGGTTCGGTCAGGCCCATTCTGAACTTAAAATCACTAAACCCCTTTCTGAGGGAGTTCAAGTTCAAAATGGAGTCTCTAAGGGCAGTGATATCAGGGATGGAAGAGGGGGAATTCCTGATATCCCTGGATATCAAGGATGCGTACCTCCACATTCCGATTTGGCTGCCGCATCAAGCTTATCTCCGATTCGCTCTGTTGGACTGTCATTTTCAGTTCCAGGCCCTACCATTCGGCCTCTCCACAGCACCAAGGGTTCACCAAGGTGATGGCGGAAATGATGGTTTTCCTCCGCAGGCAGGGGGTGAACATAATTCCGTATTTGGATGATCTGCTGATAAAGGCATCGTCCAAGGAGAAGCTGTTTCAGCATAGTTGGATCCTGAATATTCCAAAATCTCATGTGGAACCAACCAGGAGGTTGTCCTTTCTGGGAATGATCCTCGACACGGAGGTGCAGAGGGTATTTCTTCCAGAGGAAAAAGCGTTGGTGACACAAACAATGGTCTGGGATGTCCTAAAGCCACCCCGGGTGTCGGTTCATCAGTGCATTCGCCTTCTGGGGAAGATGTTGGCCTCTTACGAGGCTCTGCAGTATGGGAGGTTTCACGCTCAGTCCTTCCAACTGGATCTCCTGGACAAGTGGTCGGAATCCCCTCTACATATGCACCAGAGAATACGTCTGTCGCCAAAGGCCAGGATTTCACTCCTCTGGTGGCTGCAATTACCTCACCTTCTGGAGGGCCGCAGGTTTGGGATTCAGAACTGGATCCTTCTAACCACGGATGCAAGTCTCCGGGGCTGGGGCGCAGTCACTCAAGGGGAAACCTTCCAAGGAATGTGGTCAAGTCTGGAAGCCGGCCTGCCAATAAACATTCTGTAACTAAGAGCCGTATACAGCGGTCTTCTCCAAGCGGCCCATCTTCTGAGAAACCGGGCCATTCAAGTACAGTCAACATAACGACAGTGGCTTACATAAACCGACAAGGCGGAACGAAGAGCAGAGCTGCATTGTCAGAGGTAACAAAGATCATTCTCTGGGCAGAAAACCACGCTTTGGCGCTGTCAGCAATCTTCATTCTGGGAGTAGACAACTGGGAAGCGGACTTCCTCAGCAGACACGATCTCCGTCCAGGAGAGTGGGGTCTCCATCCCGAGGTGTTCACGGAGGCAACAGATCTTTGGGGCGTGCCCCAGATCCATGTGATGGACTCTTGTCTCAACAAGAAGCTTCGGCGGTATTGTTCCAGGTCGACGGACCTGCAAGTAGTGGCGGTGGACGCCCTAGTGACTCTGTGGGTGTTCCAGTCGGTGTACATGTTTCCTCCACTTCCACTCATTCCAAGAGTTCTCAAACTCATAAGGAGAACAAGAGTTCAGGCAATCCTCATTGCTCCGGACTGGCAAAGAAGGGCTTGGTACGCGGATCTTCTGGATCTACTGCTAGAAGAGCCGAGGCCTCTTCCTCTTCGGGAGGACCTGCTGCAGCACGGGCCGTTTGCCTACCATAGCTACGTTTGACGGCATGGAGGTTGAACGCCAGATACTAGCTCGGAAGGGCATTCTGAACAAGGATATTCCTACCCTGATACAGGCTAGTTAAGCAGTAACGTCTAAACATTACCATCGTATTTGGAAAAAATATGTGTCTTGGTGTGAGTCCAAGAAGTTTCCTACGATGGAGTTTCAACTGGGACGTTTTCTCCTCCTCCTGCAAGCAGGTGTGGATATGGGCCTGAGGTTAGGATCCATAAAGATCCAAATTTCTGCTCTATCCATTTTCTTCCAGAAACAGTTGGCTGCCCTCCCTGAGGTTCAGACATTTTTGAAGGGAGTTCTGCACATCCAACCTCCCTTTGTTCCTCCTACGGCGCCCTAGGATCTTAACGTGGTGTTGCAGTTCCTCCAGTCGGATTGGTTTGAGCCTCTACAGGAGGTTGAGGTCAAGTTTCTCACGTGGAACGCTGTCACTTTGTTGGCCTTAGGTTCTGCTAGACGTGTGTCGGAGTTGGGGGCTTTGTCATTTAAAAGCCCATACTTGATCTTCTATGAAGTTAGAGCTGAGCTCCGGACATGTCAGCAGTTTCTTCCGAAGGTTGTGTCGGCATTTCATATCAACCAACCTATTGTGGTGCCAGTTGCTACTGACTCCTCAATTTCATCCAAGTCCTCAGATGTTGTAAGGGCTCTAAAGGACTATGTGAGGAGGACTGCTCATCACAGAAAATTGGACTCTCTGTTTGTTTGTCCTGTATGATCCCAAGAAAATTGGGTGTCCTGCTTCTAAGCAGACGATATCTCGCTGGATCAGGTTCACTATCCAGCATGCATATTATACGGCAGGCTATCCGTGTCCTACGTCTGTTAAGGCCCACTCTACTCGTAAGGTGGATTCTTCCTGGACGGCTGCCCTGGGTGTCTCTGCTTTGCAACTCTGCCGAGCAGCTACTTGGTCGGGGTCGAACACGTTCGCAAAGTTCTACAAGTTCAATACTTTGGCCTCTGAGGACCTAAAGTTTGGTCAAGTGGTTCTGCAGGAGCCTCTTCGCGCTCCCTCCCATTCTGGGAGCTTTGATACATCCCCATGGTACTAATGTGGACCCCAGCATCCTCTAGGACAGGCATGTCCAAACTGCGGCCCTCCAGCTGTTGAGAAGCTACACATCCCAGCATGCCCTGACACAGCTTTAGCATTCTCTGACAGCAGGGCATGCTGGGATATGTAGTTCCACAACAGCTGGAGGGACGCAGTTTGGACATGCCTGCTCTAGGACGTAAGAGAAAATAGGATTTAAAATTACCGACCGGTAAATCCTTTTCTCGTAGTCCGTAGAGGATGCTGGGCGCCCGCCCAGCACTTCGTTATCCTGCAGTGGTTATTAAGTTCAGTACTGCTTAGTTCTTGGTAAGTACTGTTTTTGTTACTGGGTAAGTAATCCTGTTCAGCCGTTGCTGATGTTTCAAGCTAGTTAGCTTGGGTTGCCTTGTGTGTGAGCTGGTCTAAATCTCGCCACTGTCTGTGTAATCCACACTCTCAAACTCTTAAAGTGCCAGTGGCTCCTAGTGGACCAGACAATACCCCATGGTACTAATGTGGACCCCAGCATCCTCTACGGACTACGAGAAAAGGATTTACCGGTAGGTAATTAAAATCCTATTTTTCCCCTAATCTCCCTAATTCTCACCTCTTATTTATTACACTTATGGCTGTAAAATCCGTAATGACACAATCTTCTATAAAAGTTTGTATTTATTTCATACTAGCTGGAGTACCCGGCATTGCCCGGGATTTTAAGAATGTCTGTTTACAAAAATGAATGTAAATATTAAACACACACAGTATAAATAACATTGTAGACAGCTGAATACCCGTGCCATGAGGATGGCAAATTAGAATGTTAGTTGTTATTTCATTTACGTTGATTGGAGATCTAGTATATGAGCATATCTTGCTTCCCTGACGCACTTTGTGTAGTGGCCGGACCCCTTCTTGTTCCCCCAAGGGACCCTGCACTTCCTACTATACAGCGCTCAGTCTGTGGCTTCCTGCTTCCTCCATTCCCTTCCTCACATCATGTCAGTGGCCCTGTGAAATTATCGATTTATTTACAGTTTCTTATATAGCGCAGCACATTATGTATCTCCTGATATACTCTGTGCTGCTGGGGGACCGTGCTACTTCTACTATATAACTCTCAGTGTGTGGGTTTGTGCTACCTGCATTCTCCTCCTCACATCATGTCACTGGCCCTGTCACATGCAGCCCTGTCATCACTGACATCATGTATGTCCTCATATAGTCTGTGCTCCTGACCCACCCTAGGGGTCCTAGTGGTGTCTTACCTGCCCAGTGTTTGTTCCCAGTTTGTAAGTCATATGTGTAGCAAGTTTGTTGTAAATTGATCCAGGCATGCGGGAGTCTGTGCTGCTGTCCCACTCCTAGGGGTGCTAGGGGTGTCTAACCGCCACAGAGCTTCTTCCCAGATTGTAAATCAGATATATACCAAGTTTGGTGTTAATGGCTCCAGGCCTTCTACAGTTATGCTGTCTGCTGATATACTCTTTGCTGCTGTCCCATTCCTAGGGGTGCTACGGGGGTCTGACCCCCCACAGTATTTGTTTCCAGAGTGTAAGTCACATGTGTACCAAGTTTATTGTAAATTGCTGCAGGCATTCCAGAGTTATTCTGTCGGCTGAAATACTCAGTGCTGCTGCCTTACCCCACCCAGGGGTGGTAGGGATTTCTAATTGTTTTAGTTGCCTCGGCCGTGTTTTCATTCGCTCGTATGTATAATTTCACGATCATAGCTTGTAAATTGTGGATTTGTATAGAAGGACAGAAGGACAAATTTTCACTTTTATACAGTAGATGTTAAGCCATTTGTTGTCTCATTGTAGTTACCATGTACAGTATTAACCACTGTCTTTAATCCCCCCAAAAAAGGGAATGAAACGTGGTGAGAACTCCAGTACGTGATGTGGTTGTTTCCCATTGGTGATAGCACTGCTATTGCCTCCGGTGATCAGACTAGCTTACTTTACGTTCTACTTTGCATTACAAATCGGATAGCTGTGTGCTGCATATGTGCATAAACCCAGCAATTGGCTAGTTGAAAAAAATTATTCAATAAGTGATTTATTTAAGCTCCAGGGATACCAAAAAAAAAATACTTCTCACCACATTTGGATAAATATATGGCTCTGAAATCTCAAGACAGTTAATATTTTCTTATAGTCACCTATAACATTGCACACACACACACACGTGCGCGCGCAGGGGGGGTTCCGAGTACCTAGAACCCCCCCCCGGACGCCGATCCATCGGCGCTGCTTACTGTTTTGTTCATACGTTTGTAAATCCAGTCATCAGGACACAGAGACATGTGAGTTCACTGCTGTGCTGTTTATTCCCTCCAACTCCAGGCACCCTGCACACTGGACCACCCACTTCCCAGCATCCCCCTGGTCCTAGGGACCATCACTGAAGATTCAGGCTTACACATGTTAGTAAGGGAGTGTCTACAAATATTAAGCATTCTAATACACTAACATCACATCCTCTTTTCTTTAAAGATAAGCCCTGTACGCTTCAATGCAACAATTAACAACGTCATATTAAGAACATCATCTAACACATTTCAATGAGTCTCTCAGGTCTGCGTATTTCCCTTTTGGGTCTTTCATACACAGTCTGTGTTTCATCGACCATGTTGGACCTTTCCAGAATCGTGGTTTGTTCACCATTATCAGGATCATCATACATGTCAGATGAAGGGTATTCTTCAGTCATGTTGTCTTCATTATGGTTAGGTTGAGATCTTAAATCCACCCGATTTCTTCTTACTTCCGTTCCATGCTCTGTACGTATAGTATAAGATCTTGGTGCTACTTGTGCTTGCACAATACCTTTCTGCCCCCAAATACCTTTCTCGTGATCTCTGAGACGGACTTGGTCACCCGATTTTAGACCAGATAAGCTTTTTGCTCACCTGTCATGGAACAGTTTCTGTTTCGCCTGTTGACGTTCCTTACTCAGTCTGACCAACGCTGAGTTATGTGTATTAAGCAGTTCATCATGTATCGGGAGATTTGCTCTAATCTTCCTTCCCATCAGCATTTGTGCAGGAGAAAGTCCATTCTGTAAAGGTGTACTGCGGTAGATTAAAAGACTTTTGTAGAAATCTTCTTTACCTTCTTGAGCTTTTTTCATGAGACTCTCTACAGTTTTTACTGAACTTTCCACCAACCCATTTGAGCGTGGATAGTGGGGACTTGACGTAGTATGGACAAATTCCCACTCATCAGCAAATTGTCTAAATTCAGCACTGGAAAACTGAGGACCATTGTCAGTGAACACTTCCATAGGAACACCATGCCTTGCAAAGATTGACTTCATGCAATTGATTATGGCTATACTAGTAGTTGTATGTAGTGTCTTCACCTCAGGGTAGTTAGAGTAATAATCAGTCACGACAATGTACGTTTTTCCCATTACAATCAAACAAATCTGCGCCAACTTTCTGGTACGGTCTCTCTGGCACTGCGTGAGGACTCAGTGGCTCGACTTGTTGTTTCGGTCTATACGTAAGACATAATTCACATGTAGCTGTAGTCTGTGCTATGTCTTGGTTCATTCTTGGCCAATACATAACTTCACGCACTCTCCGCTTACATTTTTCTTCTCCTAAGTGGCCTTCATGTATCTTGCACAGCATAGTTTTTCTTAGTCGTGCAGGTATGACAAACCTATTGCCTTTGTAAATAATACCATTGACAACTGTAAGGTCACTGCGGTACATCCAATAATCATGGATAGACAGCGGGCACGCATGTTTTTCTGCTGGCCAACCTTTCAGAATGATATCTTTCAACACTTTCATTGTGTCATCTGTCTCAGTTTCTTTCCTAATCTGTTCTTGTCTTGCAAGAGACACTGGTAGAGAAGCTACGATCAAATTAACATAGGCTTCTATCTCTTCATCCATCAGACTTTTGGAACCTTCACTTTTGTCCACAGCACGGGAAAGTGTATCAGCAATGTACATGTATTTGCCGGGACAGTACAGCAAGTGTACATCATATTTCTGTAGTCTGATAAGCATTCGTTGAATTCTCATGGGACAGTCATTAATGATTTAGTCATGATAGCTACCAATGGCTTGTGGTCAGTTTCCACTGTAAATGTTTGACCATACACAAACTGATGAAATCGCTCACATGCATATGTGATCGCTAGAAGTTCTTTTTCTATCTGAGCATACCTTGTTTCAGCACTTGTCAGTGCTCTTGATGCATAAATTACTGGTTGCCATGTATCCTCATGTTCTTGTAACAGCACTGAGCCTAGGCCAAATTGCGAAGCATCTGCTGAAATTCTTATTCTTTTCGCAGGATCAAAGAATTTTAGCACTGGTTGCTCTGTAATGATCTGTTTCAAGTTTTGCCAACTTTCTTCTTGTTCATGTGACCACATCCACTCGTTATCTTTGTCCAACAACAATCTAAGAGAGGCTGTTCGTTCAGAAAGTTGAGAAATAAACTTTCCTAAGTAAGTAACCATTCCTAGGAATCTTCTGACGTCGTCTTTGTTGTTAGGACGTTCCATGTTCACTATGGCTGATATTTTCCTTGGGTCTGGTTTTACACCTTGATCCGAGACCACGTCGCCCATAAAGGTAAGTGTATTCACGCCAAATTCACATTTGTCCTTGTTTTAGCTTTAGATTCACTTTCTTGACAAGTTCCATTACTTGTCTCAATCTAGAATCATGTTCTTCCTTTGTCGATCCCCAGACAATAATGTCATCCCTCATTGTTTTAACATCTGGAATATGTTCAAAAATCATGTGTATCTTTTTGTGATATACTTCTGGAGCAGACAATATTCCATATGGTAGTCGAAGAAATCTGTATCTACCTTCTGGTGTATTAAATGTACAAAGCTTTGAGCTGGCCTCATCTAGCTTCATTTGCCAAAATCCTGAAGATGCGTCCAATTTACTGAACCATTTTGCTCCCGCAAATTGCGACATGATTTCATCTCTGGTTGGTAGTTTGAAATGTTCTCGTTTAATAGCTTTGTTTAAACCTCTGGGGTCTAGACATATTCTGAGTTGTCCATTTTTCTTTTCAACAATTACTAAGGAGCTTACCCATTTAGTAGGCTCATCAACTTTCTGCATCACACCCAAGGCTTCCATGCGATTTAACTCTTGTTTCAGTTTTTCTCTCAGCGCAAATGGCACTTTTCTACAGGGGTGTATCACTGAAGAAACGTGCGTGTCTATATTTATTTTATGCTTTCCAGGCAAACCACCTAGACCTTCAAACAAGTCTCTGTATTCTGTAAACATCGATTTGCAGTCATCTTCTACTTGTGATGTCACCATAAAAACTTTCTTTAGCAAGCTTAGTTTCTCACAGGAACTTAATCCTAGAATCGGTTGCACATTTTTATCCACAATCAGTAGAGATGTTTTAAACTGTTGTCCCTTATATTTCAGTGTCACTAAGCATGTACCTTTCACAGGAATTTCCTCCCCGGTGTACCCTGTAACTTTCACTTTGGCTGGATGAATTTTGGGTTTTACTCTAAAAGTCTTATAGTCTTGAAACAATATTAAATTCACCTGCGCGCCAGTATCAAGCTTAAAGGGAATGACAATCTCGTTCACAGTTAAAGGGACAATCCATTCTTTCTTATCTGCACTGCAAAGTTCAATGCAATCCACAAAGAATTCCTCTGTTTGCTTAATAGCATGCACATTGGTTTGAGTTTTCATTTTACAGCATTTGGCAAAGTGATTAAGTCTACCACATTTCATGCAGGTTTTACCATAAGCAGGGCACATTTTAGGATTGTGAGCATTTCCACATCTACTACACATTTCCTTGTTAGACTGTGGCTTACACTGCTTCATTCTTGAGAATGGAGGTTTGCGTGGCTCTGTTTTCTGCACTACATGGACAGCACCAGCTTCCTTGTGTAATGTTTTGACTTGAAATCTAGTTATTTCTGCAGATCTACACATAGTCACAGCCTTTTCTAGTGTTGGGTCCTACTCTCTCAGCACTCTCTCTCTCAGTCCATTATCAGGTATTCCACAGACAATACGATCTCTAATCAGTGAATCCTTTAAATCACCAAACTCACAGGTTTTACTGAGTGATTGCAGCTCTGTAACATACTGATCAAATCCATCTACAGACTTCTGATCACATGTGAAAAACTTATATCTTTCATATGTCACATTTTTCCTTGGCACAAAGTAATCTTCAAACTTCCTCTCCTATCACATGGAGGAAAATGGATGCCTTCGTTTTGTCAGGCTCTGTATCAGCTCCACATGCAGCAAGATATATATATTAAACCTTTGCTTAAATCTTTTCCAGTTTTCAGACAAGTTACCAGACATCAGCATGCCTGTTGGAGGAGCCAGTTTATCCATGGTTACTCAAAGTTTGAAGAGAGGAGCACACGGCAGACACTGATTATCACAGCCTTACAGACTGCTGCAGGATTCTTTCACACTCTGAGAGCACTAGCAGTCCAAGTTACACTTCTTCTGACACCATGTTTCGTCATACTTTTGTAAATCCAGTCATAAGGACACAGAGACATGTGAGTTCACTGCTGTGCTGTTTATTCCCTCCAACTCCAGGCACACTGGACCACCCACTTCCCAGCATCCCCCTGGTCCTAGGGACCATCACTGAAGAATCAGGCTTACACATGTTAGTAAGGGAGTGTCTACAAATATTAAGCATTATAATACACTAACATCACACTTACCGTTTTTTTTTTTTTTTTGCGTGTGTGTGTGTACACAGTAAGGAGGAGCTCAGGCATGCTGCACCCACACGGCTGCAGCAGCAGCTCCCTCCTTACACTACCAGTGAGAGAAGTTGTCTGCTGGGTTCCTGTAGGGGGAGCTGCAGCGACAGTGTGCAGCTCCTACCAGGCAGGATGTGGGTTAATGAGAGAGACAGCGCCCGGTGAGGGCACTGTGGGCAGGCCAGGCAGTAGCTGTGTGTAATGTTTTCCCTGACTCCAGGTGCGTGTCACATATTTCGGGGGTGAGACGGTGGTCTGTAATAAAATATCCTGGCTGGGTAAGTGAAATACTGTTCCTATTACTGCAGCAGTGTGAGTGGCATGTGGATGGATGTGCTTCGTTTTAATGGTGTGTGTGTGTGTGTGTGTGTGTGTGTGTATACTGTTTGTGTATGTATGCTGTGTGTATTTATGTATGCATGTATACTATGTATGTATGCATTTATACTGTGTATGTATATATGCTGTGTGCATGTATACTGTGTGTGTGTGTGTATGTATGTATGCTGTGTGTATGTATGCACGCATGCTGTGTGCATGTATACTGTGTATATATGTATGTATGCCGTGTGCATGTATACTGTGTGTATGTATACTGTACACTGTGTTTATGTATGCCGTGTGCATGTATACTGTGTGTATGTATACTGTACACGGTTTATGTATGCTGTGTGCATGTATACTGTGTATGTTTCTCTTTCATCCATCTGGGGGACGCTGCGCACTTACTGATGGGTTAGAGTGTGTGGGATGGGAGTTTGGCACAGAACCTATAGAAACGAACTCCTCCCCCCTCTAACCCCTCCCATCTCCAGCCTGACTAGCAGATAATCAGATCATCTGCGTTTTTAGTTTTGTGCCTGAGGAGTACAGGCACAGATTTTCTTCAGTATAGATTTTAGTTAGGTTTCTTTTGTTTGTTTTTTATTTTCCTTTTGTGTGCTTAGTCCCTGTTTACAGGAGACAAGTATACTAGGAGTGGGGTTAGTTAGCTATGTGTCTCCCACTCTGCAGAGCCTCTAAAAAGTCATCATATTGTTAGTCACTTGGGCTTACTTGATTCAGGATGGATTTCCTATGAGGCACTGTACTGGTAAGACAGCCACAACCTGCCTGGGTGGTGTTGGGCTGTTATTCCATGTATTGTAATTATAACGGTTTGTGCAGCGCTGGTGTACTTTTACTATTTAGTGTGGACCCTCCCCCTATTCAGAGCGGACGGAGCGGTTCGGTCCCGCTTCCGCCGCTCGTTTCATAGGAGCCGCGTCTTTTCAGACAGTCGCGGTAGTCACTTCGCTGAGGGGGCTTGTACGGAGGTCCGTTTGCTGGGGGGGGGGGATGCGATGACTGCTGCGGGACGCGAGAGGATGATGTTTGCGCCCTGTTCTCCCACCCAGCAGTGTCTTCCCGCCGCTGTCCTCACTCGGTGGGAGCGGGACTGAACTACAGGCGCCATCTTCTATCACTGCCTGTGAGATCAGCGGGGGATGCTGCGCTGCACACAACACAATACACAAGGGAGCCCAGCGTCTCACCCTGTTAGTACAGGCCGGGAGCAGCAGAAACAGCAAATATAGCACAGCTCTTTCATATGATCTGGAGTTATTTTATTCTAACCTTGGGATTCTTTATTGCTCACACTGTACTTACTACAGGGGGGTATACAGCAGTACAAGAAATATTAGAGGGAAATCTTGTATAAGTTTACCTCTCTATAGGACTACTGTATTTTTTCTTTGATATTCATTTCTCGTTTATTGTTTACTTAATAGGCCACTGATAGGTTTAACAATGGCCAGTAAACCAGACAAATCTGCTATAGGGAAAGCAGGCTCAGCTGTGTATTTTGCTTGTTCTCAGTGTGGCTCCAAGCTTTCAAAGGGTAGCAAGAATCCAGCCTCTCTCTGCACAGTGTGCTCCATTACACCTGACGTAGAACAGCCTAGTGTGTCTACAGATCAGTCTGTCCCTCTATGGGCCAGGAACATGGCCGATGCTATTGCTGATTTATGCTAATCGCAGTCAAGTACTGATTCCGATCAATCTAATGTGGAGCCACCATGGGCAAGAAATATGGGCAAAAGTCTTTCAGACTTAGCACAGTCTATTAACAAGTTTGTCGCTTCTTCAGGTTCAGCGGCTACTAAACGACAGCATCAGCTGCCCGCTATCGCCTTCCCAGGAGAGGAGTTAGATTCGGTAGCAGTGCCGTAACTAGGTATTTTGGCGCTGTGTGCAAGAAATGGCATTGGCGCCCCCCCCCCTCTACGCAAGACAGGAGCAGTGCGCGCCGCAGGGGCGGGGAAAAAAATAGGGGCGTGGCCACAAAATAATGGCAATTCATACTACGGTGCATAGTAGTCTCCATTATTCAAATTACGCTGCACAGTAGAGCCACTACACCGGGTAGAGCCCCTTTTTACAAATTATGGCAGAAGGCGTGCCTTTTTACACATTACGGCAGACAGCGTCCCCCTTTTTACACATTACGGCAGACAGCCTCCCCCTTTTTACACATTACGGCAGACAGTCCCCCTTATTACACATTACGCCGAGACAGAGTCCCCCTTATTACACATTACGGCAGACGGCATCCCCTTTTTTACACATTACGGCAGACGGCATCCCCTTTTTTACACATTATGACAGACAGCATCCCCCTTTTTACACATTACGGCAGACAGTCCCCCTTATTACACATTACGGCAGACGGCATCCCCTTTTTTACACATTACGGCAGACAACGTCCCCCTTATTACACATTATGGCAGACAGCGTCCCCCTTATTACACATTACGGCAGACAGCGTCCCCCTTATTACACATTACGGCAGACAGCGTCCCCTTTTTGTACACATTATGGCAGACAGCGTCCCCCTTTTTACACATTGCGGCAGCCAGTCCCCCTTTTTACACATTGCGGCAGCCAGTCCCCCTTTTTACACATTGCGGCAGCCAGTCCCCCTTTTTACACATTGCGGCAGCCAGTCCCCCTTTTTACACATTGCGTCAGACAGACACCAGAGAGAGAGAGAGAGAAAAAGAGAGAGAGACAGAAGGGAAGAGAGAGAGAAAGAGAGAGAGTGTCACAAAAATTCCCAATTGAGTCCACGGGCGCTCATACAAAAAAAGAAAAGAAAAGAACAAACATAGTGTACTCTATTTTTCATATATAATCCAATGAAGTGTATATAAGTAATTACTCGTACCCCACGGATTGGTCTACTGTTTTACAGGTAGAGAAACACACTTTTCATAGGAGCTGGATATCACCAGTCTGGAGTCTCTTCTATAAGGGTCTCCTTACGGATTATATCCATACCAAAAAAAGAAAAAGATTCTGAGAGTGCAACACCGTTTTATTACTTTAAAATAGACTTTAAAACAGAATCTGGGGGATATGAAATGGTCTCTCACCAATAGAAATGGTCTACCACATGAGCAGACAAAAAAGCATAGGTTAGATGTCAAACACAGGCGTCCCTGGAACCGGCTGTCCAAATCACATGGAATGGTTTCCACACCGTAGGTGGGGAGACGGTGTGGAAACCTTTCCATGTGATTTGGACAGCCGGTGCGCCCTCAGTGTAACTGCGCTGTGTGCCAGGCACACCTGGCACATAGGTAGTTACGGCGCTGTTCGGTAGCCACCCCTCTGGAGGAAGGTGATTTGGACTCTGAGTGGGAGGATGCTTCCGCTTGGGAAGAAGAGGAAATGTCTTCCTGTTCAGGTGTCAGGTTATTGATAGAGGCCATCCGTCAGGCTCTTAATCTTCAGGATACGGTGGAGGCGGAGACTTTGTTGGGCTTCATCATTCAGAAAAGACATGTAACGGTCTTTCCTTCATATACACATTTTGCAGAAATTTTAAACGAGCCTTGGCTTAAACCGGACTCGCGCTTTCAGGCTCCGAAAAAATTAAGATTTTTATATCCTTTTGCAGAGGAGGACACAAATTTCTTGGAAACTGCACCAAAGGTGGATGCTCCTATCTCTCATTTGGCGAAGGCTACGGTAATCCCTTCGGTACAATCTGTGACATTGAAGGATTCAACTGATCGTAAAATTGAAGCGATTCTTAAGTCCATTTTTGCCTTATCGGATATTTCTCTGCATCCAATCTTAGCTAGTGCCTGGGTCCTTAAGGGCGTTGATGACTGGCTAGCTCAAGTGGTTTCTGGTATGCAGTCGGAGGACCCGTCAGAGGCTATTCAACTAGCTGAACAAATTTCTGAGGCTCTCGCTTATGTTGGTGAGACCTTGTTGGACTCGGCCTCGCTACAGTCATGTGTATCTGCTCTAGCGGTTACGGCGAGGCGTTGACTATGGCTTCGTGTTTGGAACGCGGATTCTGATTCAAAACAGACTTTGACAGCCATTCCGTTTGAAGGTGAATTTCTTTTTGGTCCGGAACTTAAAAAGGTGATCTCCGACACTACGGGTGGCAAGAGCCCGTTTCTTCCAGTTGCCCCTCAGAAATCAAAAGCAACAAAATGTTGGTCTTTTCGTACTCAAAGCAGGGGCGGTGTCCAGTCCTTTCGAGCCTTTTCACGATTTCCACGCAGAGGTGCATACCGTGGTAGAGGCGCATAGGCACCTCGTAGACCGTCAGCCAAGCCTACCGACAAGCCTGACGCGGGGAGCACTCAGGAGGGATCCTTGGTGGTGGGAGCACGATTAATACAGTTCAAAGACAGGTGGCTCCTGTCACATCCGGATCGGTGGGTGACGGGGTCATAACCCGAGGTTACATTTTGGACCCCGAGGAACCTGTTCCAGACCGCTTTTTCGACACTACTCTCCTAAGCGATCCCTCCAGACGACAAACACTCATTCAGGCAGCTTCCACACTTTTACGGCAAGGAGTAATTTCTTCAGTTCCCAAACTTCAACAGGGTCAAGAATTTTACTCAAGTCTTTTTCTGGTAAACAAACCGGACGGTTCATTTCGACCCATTTTAAACCTAAAATGCCTGAATATGTATCTCTCCACCCACAAATTCAAGATGGAATCGATACGTTCGATCATCGCGGCCATGGAACTGGAGGAGTATTTGGCATCTATCGACATAAGACGCGTACCTCCATATTCCAATTTGGTCGGGTCATCAACAACTGTTGAGGTTCGCACTAGGGCCTTGGCATTTCCAGTTTCAGGCTCTTCCTTTCGGTCTTTCCACGGCCCCTCGGGTATTTACAAAAATATTCGGTCACGTGGTGGCGATCCTCAGATGTCAGGGGGTCAACATTACTCCTTACTTGGATGATTTGTTGCTAAAGGCTCCGTCACCGGAGCGTCTTAAACAACATCTACAACGCACCACAGACATTCTCCAATCTTTTGGATGGATTGTGAATTTCCGGAAATCTTCCTTGATTTCCTCTCAGGAGAAGATTTTTCTAGGTCTCCTGTTCAACACAAGACGTCAGAAGGTTTTTCTTCCTCAGGACAGACTTCAGGAGTCCGCTCCCTGTTACAATTGCTGATGGTCTTGGTCCTCTGATGTATGCAGGTGTTGGGCAAGATGGTGGCGACGTTCGAAGCAGTACCATATGCCAGATTCCATGCTCAGGCCCTTCAGGCTCAGATTCTGGGCTCTTGGAATCAAACGAGTCCACATCTGGACTTGCAATTGTGTTGGCTGTTGGTTCGGACTTGACAGTCTCTCCATTGGTGGCTTCACAGTCCCAATCTAACCAAGAGTGCACCGTTCGCTGTTTGGTCTTGGATGATGGTCAGCCTAGTCGGTTGGGGGGGGGGGGGGTGTTTCAATCTCAGCACTTCCAAGGACTCTGGAACGTTCAAGAATCAAAGTTACAATCAACATTCTCGAGTTGAGAGCAATTCGATATGCTCTACTTCAGGTACAAACCATCATCCAGTACGCATTCAATCGGACAACGCCATAGTGGTGGCTTACATAAACAAACAGGGCGGAACTCACAGTTGGAGAGCCATGCAGGAGGTCGCCCATATCCTACAGTGGGCAGAAAGGTGGGTTCCGACCATCCGTAGTTCACATTCCAGGAGTGGACAACTGGAAAGCGGACTCTATAGAAAGATTTAGGACTATCTGGTGTGCACTGGCTCCTCCCCCTATGACCCTCCTCCAAGCCACAGTTAGATTTCTGTGCCCGGCCGAGCTGGATGCACACTAGGGGCTCTCCTGAGCTCCTAGAAGAAAGTATAGTTTAGGTTTTTTATTTTACAGTGAGACCTGCTGGCAACAGGCTCACTGCAGCGAGGGACTAAGGGGAGTAGAAGCGAACCTACCTAACTGGTGGTAGCTTGGGCTTCTTAGGCTACTGGACACCATTAGCTCCAGAGGGATCGAACACAGGACCCGACCTCGTCGTCCGTTCCCGGTGCCGCGCCGCCGTCCCCCTTACAGAGCCAGAAGCAAGAAGGTGGTCCGGAAAATCGGCGGCTGAAGACTTCTGTCTTCTCCAAGGTAGCGCACAGCACTGCAGCTGTGCGCCATTGCTCCTCATGCACACCACACACTGCGGTCACTGATGGGTGCAGGGCGCTGGGGGGGGGGGGCGCCCTGAGCAGCAATATTAACACCTTGGCTGGCAAAACTAACACCATATATAGCCCCAGGGGCTATATAGGTGTATATTAACCCCTGCCAGAAACGATAAAATAGCGGGAGAAAGCCCGCCGAAAAAGGGGCGGAGCCATCTCCCTCAGCACACTGGCGCCATTTTTCCCTCACAGCTCCGCTGGAAGGAAGCTCCCTGGCTCTCCCCTGCAGTCCTGCACTACAGAAAGGGTAAAAAAGAGAGGGGGGGCACAATTTAGGCGCAGTATATATATATTATATAGGCAGCTATAAGGGAAAACACTCTGTATAGGTGATATCCCTGTGTTATATAGCGCCCTGGTGTGTGCTGGCATACTCTCCCTCTGTCTCCCCAAAGGGCTTTGTGGGGTCCTGTCCTCTGTAAGAGCATTCCCTGTGTGTCTGCTGGGTGTCGGTACTGCTGTGTCGACATGTATGATGAGGATAATGATGTGGATGCGGAGCAAATGCCTGTGAATGTGATGTCACCCCCTGCGGGGTCGACACCAGTGTGGATGGACTTATGGAAGGAATTACGTGACAGTGTCAGCTCCTTACATAAAAGGTTTGACGACATAGGACAGCCGGCTACTCAGCTTGTGCCTGTCCAAGCGTCTCAAATGTCATCAGGGGCTATAAAACGCCCGCTACCTCAGATGACAGATACAGATGTCGACACGGATACCGACTCCAGTGTCGACGATGATGAGACGAGTGTACCCTCCAATAGATCCACCCGTTACATGATTGAGGCAATGAAAAATGTTTTACACATTTCTGATGATACCCCTGGTACCACAAAAAAGGGTATTATGTTGGGTGAGAAAAAACTACCAGTAGTTTTTCCTGCATCTGACGAATTAAATGAGGTGTGTGAGGAAGCGTGGACTTCCCCAGATAAGAAATTGATCATTTCTAAACGGTTAATGGCTGCGTACCCTTTCCCGCCAGAGGATAGGTCACGCTGGGAAACACCCCCTAGGGTAGATAAAGCGCTGACACGCTTATCAAAGAAGGTGGCACTACCATCTCCGGATACGGCCGCCCTAAAAGAACCTGCTGATAGAAAGCAGGAAAGTACCCTAAAAGCTATATACACACACACTGGCATTATATTGAGACCCGCTATTGCATCAGCTTGGATGTGCAGTGCTGCAGCTGCGTGGTCAGACTCCCTGTCGGAAAACATTGATACCATGGATAGGGACAATATTTTGCTAACGATTGACCATATAAAAGACGCGGTCTTATACATGCGTGATGCACAGAGGGATATCTGCCGGCTGGCATCAAAAATAAGCGCTATGTCCATTGCCGCCAGACTGGGGTTATGGACTAGGCAGTGGTCAGGTGATGCCGACTCCAAGCGGCACATGGAAGTTTTACCCTATAAAGGGGTGGAACTTTTTGGGGAAGGTCTTTCAGACCTCGTTTCCACAGCTACTGCTGGGAAATCGACTTTTTTGCCACAGGCTACCCCACAGCAAAAGAAAGCACCGTATTATCAGGTACAGTCCTTTCGGCCCCAGAAAAATAAGAGGGCTAGAGGCTCATCCTTTCTGCCGAGGGGCAGAGGAAGGGGGAAAAAGCTGCAGCACACAGCTAGTTCCCAGGAGCAGAAGTCCTCCCCTGCGTCCGGTAAGTCCACAGCATGACGCTGGGGCTGCTCAGGCGGAACCGGGAACGGTGGGGGCACGTCTCAGGTTTTTCAGCACACAGTGGGCTCTCTCACAAGTGGATCCCTGGGTCCTTCAAGTAGTATCTCAGGGGTACAGGCTGGAATTCGAGACTTCTCCCCCCCGCCGTTTCCTAAAATCTGCCTTGCCGGCAACTCCCTCTGCCAGGGAGGCAGTGTTGGTGGCTATTCAAAAACTGTATTCACAGAAAGTGATTGTCAAGGTACCCCTCCTTCAGCAAGGAAAGGATTACTACTCCACAATGTTTGTGGTACCGAAACCGGACGGTTCGGTGAGACCCATCTTAAATTTAAAAGACTTGAACACTTATATCAAAAGGTTCAAGTTCAAGATGGAATCGCTCAGGGCGGTTATTGCGAGCCTGGAGGAGGGGGATTACATGGTCTCCCTGGACATCAAGGACGCGTACCTGCATGTCCCCATTTACCCTCCGCACCAGGAGTACCTCAGATTTGTGGTACAAGACTGTCATTATCAGTTCCAGACGCTGCCGTTTGGGTTATCCACGGCACCGAGGGTCTTTACCAAGGTAATGGCCGAAATGATGATACTCCTTCGCAAGAAGGGAGTTTTAATTATCCCGTACTTGGACGATCTCCTGATAAAGGCGAGGTCCAAAGAACAGTTGATAGTGGGGGTGGCACTTTCTCGGGAAGTGCTACAACAGCACGGCTGGATTCTCAATATTCCAAAGTCACAGCTGGTCCCGACGACACGTCTTCTGTTCCTGGGAATGATTCTGGACACAGACCAGAAAAGAGTGTTTCTTCCACTGGAAAAAGCCGAGGAATTGTCATCTCTGGTCAGAGACATCCTAAAACCAGGAAAAGTGTCGGTACATCAATGCACACGAGTCCTGGGAAAAATGGTAGCTTCATACGAAGCAATTCCATTCGGAAGGTTCCACGCAAGGACGTTCCAGTGGGACCTGTTGGACAAATGGTCCGGGTCCCATCTCCAGATGCAACAGCGGATAACCCTATCATCCAGAACCAGGGTGTCGCTGCTGTGGTGGCTGCAGAGGGCTCATCTACTAGAGGGCCGCAGATTCGGAATACAGGACTGGGTCCTGGTGACCACGGATGCCAGCCTTCGGGGCTGGGGGGCAGTCACAAAGGGAAGAAATTTCCAAGGACTGTGGTCAAATCAGGAGATTTCTCTTCACATAAATATCCTGGAGCTAAGGGCCATTTACAATGCCCTAAGCCAGGCAAGACCCCTGCTTCAAAACCAGCCGGTACTGATCCAGTCAGACAACATCACGGCGGTCGCCCATGTAAACAGACAGGGCGGCACGAGAAGCAGGATGGCTATGGCAGAAGCCACAAGGATTCTCAGATGGGCAGAGAATCATGTGTTAGCACTGACAGCAGTGTTCCTTCCGGGAGTGGACAACTGGGAAGCAGACTTCCTCAGCAGGCACGACCTCCACCCTGGAGAATGGGGACTTCATCCAGAAGTCTTCCAAATGCTGGTCAACCGGTGAGAAAAACCACAGGTAGACATGATGGCGTCCCGCCTCGACAAGAAGTTGAAAAGATATTGCGCCCGGTCAAGAGACCCTCAGGCGATAGCGGTGGACGCTCTAGTGACACCATGGGTGTACCAGTCGGTTTATGTGTTTCCTCCTCTACCTCTCATACCAAAGGTACTGAGAATAATAAGAAGGCAAGGAGTGAAAACCATATTTGTGGTTCCGGATTGGCCAAGAAGAGCTTGGTACCCGGAACTTCAAGAGATGCTTGCAGAGGACCCTTGGCCTCTGCCGCTCAGACAAGACCTGCTGCAGCAGGGACCCTGTCTGTTCCAAGACTTACCGCGGCTGCGTTTGACGGCATGGCGGTTGAACACCGGATCCTGAAGGAAAAGGGTATTCCGGAGGAAGTCATCCCTACCCTGATCAAAGCCAGGAAGGATGTCACCGCAAGACATTATCACCGCATTTGGCGGAAATATGTTGCTTGGTGTGAGGCCATGAAGGCCCCGACGGAGGAATTTCAACTGGATCGATTCCTGCACTACCTGCAAGCAGGGGTGACGTTGGGCCTAAAATTGGGGTCCATAAAGGTCCAGATTTCGGCTCTGTCGATTTTCTTCCAGAAAGAACTGGCTTCACTGCCTGAAGTTCAGACTTTTGTCAAAGGAGTTCTGCATATTCAGCCTCCTTTTGTGCCCCCAGTGGCACCTTGGGATCTCAATGTGGTTTTGGCATTCCTAAAATCACATTGGTTCGAACCACTTAAGACTGTGGATTTAAAATATCTCACGTGGAAAGTGGTCATGCTGTTGGCCCTGGCGTCGGCCAGGCGGGTTTCAGAATTGGCGGCTTTGTCTTGTAAAAGCCCTTATCTGATTTTCCATATGGATAGGGCAGAATTGAGGACTCGTCCTCAGTTTCTCCCAAAGGTGGTCTCAGCTTTTCACTTGAACCAACCTATTGTGGTGCCTGCGGCTACTAGGGACTTGGAGGATTCCAAGTTGCTGGACGTAGTCAGGGCCCTGAAAATTTATGTTTCCAGGACGGCTGGAGTCAGAAAAACTGACTCGCTGTTTATCCTGTATGCACCCACCAAGCTGGGTGCTCCTGCTTCTAAGCAGTCTATTGCGCGCTGGATTTGTAGCACTATTCAGCTAGCGCATTCTGCGGTAGGCTTACCGCAGCCTAAATCTGTAAAAGCCCATTCCACACGGAAGGTGGGCTCATCTTGGGCGGCTGCCCGAGGGGTCTCGGCTTTACAACTTTGCCGAGCAGCTACTTGGTCAGGGGCAAACACGTTTGCAAAATTCTACAAATTTGATACCCTGGCTGAGGAGGACCTGGAGTTCTCTCATTCGGTGCTGCAGAGTCATCCGCACTCTCCCGCCCGTTTGGGAGCTTTGGTATAATCCCCATGGTCCTTACGGAGTTCCCAGCATCCACTAGGACGTCAGAGAAAATAAGAATTTACTCACCGGTAATTCTATTTCTCGTAGTCCGTAGTGGATGCTGGGCGCCCATCCCAAGTGCGGATTGTCTGCAATACCTGTACATAGTTATTGTTACAAACATCGGGTTTTGTGGTGAGCCATCTCTTCAGAGGCTCCATTTGTTATCATACTGTTAACCGGGGTTCCTATCACGTGTTATATGGTGTGATTGGTGTGGCTGGTATGAGTCTTACCCGGGATTCAATAATCCTTCCTTATTGTGTCAGCTCTTCCGGGCACAGTTCCTAACTGAGGCTTGGAGGAGGGTCATAGGGGGAGGAGCCAGTGCACACCAGATGGTCCTAAATCTTTCTATAGAGTGCCCAGTCTCCTGCGGAGCCCGTCTATTCCCCATGGTCCTTACGGAGTTCCCAGCATCCACTACGGACTACGAGAAATAGAATTACCGGTGAGTAAATTCTTATTTTTTCTCTTGGCCATTGCTTCGGCCAGGCGTGTTAACGAGTTAGCGGCGCTTTCTTCCAAACCACCTTTGTTGGTCTTTCTTGAAAATCGAGTGGTCTTGCGTGCAAAGCCTTCCTTCTTGCTAAAGGTTGTGTCGGCTTTCCATGTGAATCAGGACATAGTCCTTCAAGCGTTTGTTCCAGAGTCTTCTGGACAGGATTGTCATTTAGAGTTATTGGATGTTGTTAGAGCCTTACAAATGTATTTGTCCCGTACTGAGGATATTTGTCGTACAGATACCTTGTTGGTTTTGAACAATGCACCCAAGCGTGGCTGGCTGGCCTCTAAGAACACGGTGGCACGCTGGGTTACTTCTGCTATTCGGCAGGCTTATATTTCTTCGGCGTTGCCTGTTCCTGACGCATTGAGGGCTCATTCGACTAGGGCTGTTGGAGCTTCTTGGGCTGTTCGCGGTGGTGTTTCTGTCGAGCAGCTGTGTAGGGCGGCGACCTGGTCGTCTGTGCATACCTTCACTAAGTTTTATTTATTATTTATTTATTACCAGTTATTTATATAGCGCACACATATTCCGCAGCGCTTTACAGAGAATATTTGGCCATTCACATCAGTCCCTGCCCCAGTGGAGCTTACACTCTATTTTTTCTATCACATGTACACACAGACACATTCACACTAGGGTCAATTTTTGTTGGTAGCCAATTAACCTACCAGTATGTTTTTGGATTGTGGGAGGAAACCGAAGTACGCGGAGGAAACCCACGCAAGTACGGGGAGAATATACAAACTCCACACAGTTAGAGCCATGGTGGGAATCGAACCCATGACCTCAGTGCTGTGAGGCAGTAATGCTAACCATTACACCATCCGTACCGTTTTACCGGTTTCATACTTTTGGTTCGGAGACTGCCTCTGTTGGGCGTCAAATTTTACAGACAACTATGCCATCTGTGTCTCCTTCCTCTATTTAGCTTGCTTTGGGAAATCCCATCAGTAAGTGCGCAGCGTCCCCCAGATGGATGAAAGAGAAAAAGGGATTTTTGTTACTTACCGTAAAATCTCTTTCTCGGATTCCATCTGGGGGACGCTGCGATCCCTCCCGTATTTTTGTCTGGATTATTGGTTATGTTCTGTTCTGTCTCTTCCGACTTTGCCAAACGTAAACTGAGGTGATCTGCTAGTCAGGCCGGAGATGGGAGGGGTTAGAGGGGGGAGGAGTTAGTTTCTATAGGTTCTGTGCCAAACTCTTATCCCACCCACTCTAACCCATCAGTAAGTGCGCAGCGTCCCCCAGATGGAATCAGAGAAATAGACTTTACAGTAAGTAACAAAAATCCCTTTATGTGTGCTGTAGACTGTGTATGTGTGTATGCATCTATGCTGTGTGCATGTATACTGTGTGTGTGTGTGTGTGTGTGTGTGTGTGTGTGTGTGTGATGTATACTGTGTGTGTGTGTGTGCATGCTGATTTTGTAAGTATGCTACTGTATGTGTATGTATGGCGTTCCGGCACTCCTGACATACAAAATGATACTGAGGTGCCCTCTATAATTAATTGTAATACCATTAAAAAAGGCAGGGACACTCACAAATTTTGTCAAAAAACTGTAATGATGCGAAGTCACAGCATATCAACGTTTTGGGGCCCGTAGCCCCTTTCTTTTTTTTTTTACCAGTATGCATATATATATATATATATATATATGTACACACACACACACACACACACACACCAATGCATGCATACATACATGTGCGGAAACCCCCCCCCCCATGGAAATCCTGCGTTTGCTACTGCATTGCGTCATCCAGATGCAAATTTTCACTCTTCAGTTGGGTTTGCTCCATAACTAGATAAGGACCTGCGACAGCAGTTGAAATAACTCCCCTCTCATCCTTTGTGCAAATGTCTACCATAGCGAAAAAGGTAAAACCGACACTGGAATGTAGTAAGGGCTGAAGTATCTCTATTACCGCTTTCAGATCGCAAACCCAGGTCCGAGCAGGCTCGGACCCTTTTATATTACAGTTTCGATCCGGGCTATTCCCGGGTTGGTGCCTTTCACACTGAACCCGGGTCACCTACCTTGATGTGACTTAAAATGGATGTGATGTGACTTAAAATGGACTTTTCTGGCTCACATTGATGAGGTTTCAAAGGAAATAAGAGGAGGGTCTGGGGACTGCTCTGAGCAGACACACAAACAGCCAATTGGCACCTTTTTCTGTGACCTGGGTTGGATATCTCGGGTCAGAGGCTTTCACACTGCACAACGACCAGGGTCTGACCAGTGTTTAACCCTCCTTTTAACCCGGGTTGAAATGCAGGGTTGCTCGACCCGGGTTATTCACTTTGTCGCTTTTACACTGCACCTCGTCCAGGGTTGACCCGCCAATAACCCTGGTTATTTTGGCCATGTGAAAGGGGTATATGTAGGAGTACATTTACATCCGTTGATCGGCGTAAGGCGGAGATGGTAGTTGAACTGAGGGGCTATTCGCTGCTTTGGAGCAATTTATCAATAATGTCCACCCAGGACAGCTCATCCGGTAACATTGTCCCAGGAAAAAGTTTACAGGACTTACTTACAGCGCAAATGTAGCCATCTGGTGGTGAGGGATAGAGATGGCAAGTTTTGTAAACACTACAGTTATCTGTGGTATCAGTAGCATTATATCTTTTAATAAATGGCAAACAGACTGAATTTGCCATAATTTTTGCAAAACTATTGAACGCTGCACAGAGTTTAATTTCTTTATTGCACTTGTCTCCTAGTTCTATAATACCCCTTTCTCTTACGTCCTAGAGGATGCTGGGTACTCCGTAAGGACCATGGGGTATAGACGGGCTCCGCAGGAGACATGGGCACTCTAAGACTTTAGATGGGTGTGAACTGGCTCCTCCCTCTATGTCCCTCCTCCAGACCTCAGTTAGATCCTGTGCCCAGAGGAGACTGGATGCACTGCAGGGGAGCTCTACTGAGTTTTCTCTGAAAAGACTTTTGTTAGGTTTTTTATTTTCAGGGAGCACTGCTGGCAACAGGCTCCCTGCTTCGTGGGACTGAGGGGAGAGAAGCAGACCCACTTTCCTGGACTGATAGGCTCTGCTTCTTAGGCTACTGGACACCATTAGCTCCAGAGGGTCGGAACACAGGTGTCGTCCTTGCTGTTCGTCCCAGAGCCGCGCCGCCGTCCTCCTCACAGAGCCGGAAGATAGAAGCCGGGTAAGTATATGAAGTAAGAAGACTTCAAAGGCGGCAGAAGACTTCAGATCTTCAGAGAGGTACCGAGCAGCGGTCGCGCTGCGCGCCATTGCTCCCACTCACACACAAGGCACAGCAAGGGTGCAGGGCGCAGGGGGGGCGCCCTGGGCAGCAATAATTACCTCACATTAAACTGGCACTATTATTAGATACTGCGGAGGCAGTATGTTATAAAACCCCCGCCAGTATAAACAAATGAGAGGGACCGAAGCCCGCCGTCGAGGGGGCGGGGCTTGATCCTCCAGCACTAACCAGCGTCATTTTCTCCACAGCATGCTGCAGAGAAGCTGCTCCCGGACTCTCCCCTGCTGAACAAGTAACGGGGCAAAAACGAGGGGTGGGGGGGCACATTGATTTGGTGCAAATTATAGATAAAAAGCGCTATTCAGGCTGGGACTTTGTTTTCAGTATCTAGTGGCGCTGGGTGTGTGCTGGCATACTCTCTCTAAAGGGTCTTATTGGGGGCTGTCCCCATATTCATATATCCCAGTGTGTGTGGGGGGTGTCAGTACGTGTGTGTCAACATGTCTGAAGCGGAAGGCTCATCTAGGGAGGATGCAGAGCAGATGGTGGTGGTGTCTCCGTCGGCGCAGCCGACACCTGATTGGTTGGATATGTGGAATGTTTTAAATGCTAATGTGACCTTATTACATAAGAGATTGTACAAAGCAGAGTCCAAGGACAAAGCAGGGAATCAATCCATGGCTTTGACTGTGTCACAAGACCCTTCAGGGTCCCATAAACGTCCCTTTTCCCAGATAGCAGACACGGATACCGACACGGATTCTGACTCCAGTGTCGACTATGATGATGCAAGGTTGCACCCAAGGGTGGCCAAGAGTATTCAATATATGATTATTGCAATAAAAGATGTTTTGCATATCACAGAGGACCCCTCTGTCCCTGACACGAGGGTCTGCATGTTTAAGGAAAAGAAACTTGAGGTAACGTTTCCCCCATCTCATGAGCTGAACGCTTTATTTGAAAAGGCTTGGGAAACTCCAGACAAGAGACTGCAGGTTCCCAAGAGAATTATTATGGCATATCCTTTCCCCTCAAATGACAGGTTACGGTGGGAATCCTCTCCCACGGTGGACAAGGCCTTGACGCGCTTGTCCAAAAAGGTTGCACTACTGTCCCCGGACAAGGCAGCCCTCAAGGATCCTGCGGATCGCAGACAGCAAACTACCTTAAAATCAATTTATGCGACTACGGGTGCCCTACTCAGACTGGCAGTAGCGTCGGCATGGGTGGGTAGCGCAATTGCAGCGTGGGCAGATAACTTGTCATCTGACATTGACACCCTAGATAAAGATAGTATTTTGTTGACCTTGGGTCACATTAAGGACGCAGCGTTATATATGAGAGAGGCTGCGAGAGATATTGGGCTGTTGGGTTCACGAGCCAATGCCATGGCAGTTTCTGCTAGAAGGTCCCTGTGGACCCGTCAATGGACAGGTGATGCTGATTCAAAGAGACTTATGGAGGCTTTGCCTTACAAAGGTGAAGTTTTATTTGGGGAGGGCCTCGCGGACCTGGTTTCCACAGCTACCGCGGGTAAGTCTTCTTTTTTGCCTTACGTTCCCCCACAGCAAAAGAAAACACCTCAATACCAGATGCAGTCCTTTCGGTCGCATAAGTTCAGAAAGGGTCGGGCTCTTCATTCCTCGCCAGAGGTAGAATTAAAGGGAAAAGAACACCAGCTACAGCTAGTTCCCAGGAGCAAAAATCCTCCCCGGCCTCTACAAAATCCACCGCATGACGCTTGGGCTCCTCTGCGGGAGTCCGCACCGGTGGGGGCACGTCTTCGTCTCTTCAGCCAGGTCTGGGTTCAGTCGAATTTGGACCCTTGGGTGGTCGAAATTGTATCCCAAGGCTACAAACTGGAGTTCGAAGAGGTGCCTCCGCACCGATTTTTCAAATCGGCCTTGCCAGCTTCTCCCCCAGAGAGGGAAATAGTTTCAGCTGCCATACAAAAGCTGTGTCAACAGCAGGTGATTATCAAGGTTCCCCTAGGGCAACAGGGGAAAGGGTTTTATTCAACCATATTTGTGGTCCCGAAGCCGGATGGCTCGGTCAGACCAATTCTGAATCTAAAATCCCTAAACCTATATTTGAAAAGGTTCAAATTCAAGATGGAATCTCTCCGTGCAGTGATCTTCAGCCTGGAAGGGGGGGAATTTATGGTGTCACTAGACATAGAGGATGCATACCTTCATGTTCCTATATATCCGCCTCATCAGGCGTACCTGAGATTCGCTGTACAGGATTGTCATTACCAGTTTCAGACGTTGCCGTTTGGTTTCCACGGCCCCAAGAATTTTCACCAAGGTAATGGCGGAAATGATGGTGCTCCTGCGCAAGCAAGGGGTCACAATTATCCCATACTTGGACGTTCTCCTGATAAAGGCAAGATCAAGAGATCAGTTACTAGAAAGCGTGTCTCTCTCCCTGAGAGTACTACAACAACACGGCTGGATTCTAAATCTACCAAAGTCGCAGTTGGTTCCGACATCTCGGCTGTCATTTTTGGGCATGGTTCTGGACACGGGAAAAAAAGAGGGTTTTTCTCCCATTGGAAAAAGCCCAGGAACTCCAGAACATGGTCAGGGACCTGCTAAAACCAAAAAGAGTGTCAGTTCATCAATGCACTCGAGTATTGGGAAAGATGGTGGCGGCCTACGAGGCCATTCCATTTGGCAGGTTCCATGCGAGAACTTTTCAGTGGGACCTTCTGGACAAGTGGTCAGGGTCCCATCTACAAATGCATCGGAGGATAAGCCTGTCCACCAGGGCCAGGGTGTCTCTCCTGTGGTGGCTTCAGAGTGCTCACCTTCTAGAGGGTCGCAGGTTCGGCATTCAAGATTGGGTTCTTGTGACCACGGACGCGATCCTCCGAGGATGGGGAGCAGTCACACAAGGAAAAAATTTTCAGGGAATATGGTCAGGCCAGGAGGCTTGTCTACACATCAATGTGCTGGAATTAAGGGCCATATACAACGGCCTTCAACAGGCGGAGAATCTTCTTCGCAACCTACCCGTTCTGATCCAGTCAGACAACGTCACAGCCGTGGCGCATGTAATCCGCCAGGGCGGGACAAGGAGCAGAGCAGCAATGGCAGAAGCCACCAGGATTCTTCGCTGGGCGGAAAATCATGTAAGCGCTCTGTCAGCAGTCTTCATTCTGGGAGTAGACAACTGGGAAGCAGACTTCCTCAGCAGACACGATCTCCATTCAGGAGAGTGGGGCCTTCATCAAGAAGTCGTTGGGGACTTCCTCAAATAGACATGATGGCGTCACGCCTCAACAAGAAGCTTCGGACGTATTGTTCCAGGTCGAGGGACCCTCAGGCAGTGGCGGTGGATGCCCTAGTGTCACCGTGGGTGTTTCAGTCGGTCCATGTGTTCCCTCCATTTCCACTCATCTCAGAAATACTGAGAATCATAAGACGAACAAGAGTGCAGACAATACTCTTTGTTCCAGATTTGCCTCGAAGGGCCTGGTATTCAGATCTTCAGGAAATGATCACAGAAGATCCCTGGCCTCTTCCTCCCAGGGAGGACCTGTTGCAACAGGGACCCTGTGTGTTCCAAGACTTACCGCGGTTACGTTTGACGGCATGGTGGTTGAACACCAAATCCTAGCTAGGAAAGGTATTCCGAGGGAAGTCATCCCTACTATCACCGTATCTGGAGGAAATGTGTATCTTGGTGTGAAGCCAAGAATGCTCCTACGGAAGATTTTCAGCTGGGTCGGTTTCTCCATTTTCTACAGACAGGAGTGGATATGGGCCTAAAGTTAGGCTCCATTAAGGTGCAGATTTCAGCCTTATCTATATTCTTTCAGAGGAATTGGCTTCTCTCCCAGAAGTCCAGACTTTTGTAAAGGGAGTGCTGCACATCCAACCTCCATTTGTGCCCCCAGTGGCACCGTGGGACCTGAACGTGGTGTTACAGTTCCTTAAATCACACTGGTTTGAACCTCTTCAAACTGTTGAATTAAAATTTCTCACTTGGAAAGTGGTCATGTTGTTGGCCTTGGCATCTGCGAGACGGGTGTCAGAATTGGCGGCTTTGTCTCACAAGAGCCCCTATCTGATTTTCCATGTGGATCGAGCAGAGTTGAGGACTCGTCCTCAATTTCTGCCTAAAGTGGTTTCGTCGTTTCATATGAACCAACCTATTGTGGTCCCTGTGGCTACAGGTGACTTGGAGGATTCCAAGTCCCTTGATGTAGTCAGGGCCTTAAAAATTTATGTAGCCAGGATGGCTCGGGTGAGGAAAACAGAGGCACTGTTTGTCCTGTATGCAGTCAACAAGGTTGGCGCTCCTTCTTCTAAGCAGACTATTGCTCGCTGGATCTGTAACACGATTCAGCAGGCTCATTCTACGGCTGGATTGCCGTTACCAAATTCGGTAAAGGCCCATTCCACTAGGAAGGTGGGCTCTTCTTGGGCGGCTGACCCGAGGCGTCTCGGCATTACAGCTTTGCCGAGCAGCTACTTGGTCGGGTTCAAACACTTTTGCTAAGTTCTACAAGTTTGATACCCTGGCTGATGAGGACCTCATGTTTGCTCAATCGGTGCTGCAGAGTCATCCGCACTCTCCCGCCCGGTCTGGAGCTTTGGTATAATCCCCATGGTCCTTACGGAGTCCCCAGCATCCTCTAGGACATAAGAGAAAATAAGATTTTAAACCTACCGGTAAATCTTTTTCTCCTAGTCCGTAGAGGATGCTGGGCGCCCGTCCCAGTGCGGACAAATTCTGCAAGGCTTGTATATAGTTGTTGCTTACATAAGGGTTATGTTACAGTTGAGATCAGTTTCTGGCTGATGCTGTTTTGTTCATGCTGTTAACTGGTTTAGTATATACCATGTTGTACGGTGTGTATGGTGTGGGCTGGTGTGTATCTCACCCTTAGATTAACAAAAATCTTTTCCTTGTACTGTCCGTCTCCTCTGGGCACAGTTCTTTAACTGAGGTCTGGAGAAGGGGCATAGAGGGAGGAGCCAGTTCACACCCATCTAAAGTCTTAGAGTGCCCATGTCTCCTGCGGAGCCCGTCTATACCCCATGGTCCTTACGGAGTACCCAGCATCCTCTACAGACTAGGAGAAAAAGATTTACCGGTAGGTTTAAAATCTTATTTTCAGACTGAAGCCCCTGGTCCAGCCTGTGTCATTGAACATCGCTGGCTAAACCCAGGATATTGGCAGGGCTTATTTCTGCTGGTGCTTGGAAGTGACATCATCTCCAAGTGCCGGGAATTCAGCAGTGAACAGGACCCGGGTTTGGACTACCCAGGTTACCATTTCACACTGCCCCGTAACCCGGGTCCTTCCTGAACCAACCCGGGTTGGATTGTCTGATTACTGAACCCGGGTTAACCCCAAGCCATGACCTGGGTTAATGCGTCTGTGTAAATGGGGTATAAATTAAATGTCTATTGGAAGTGAATTACTGTTTTCTTTTGTGTCAATATTTATTTAGACTTAGGAGTATGGGACCTATTTATCAGTATTCCTGTAATGTGTACCTCCACTGATTGCACACCCTGCCAGTGGTGGCCTACGCAGTGCACCCCAGATGGTGGCCTCAGATGGTTCCTTCTTGGGCAGGAAGTTCTTCACGTGGATCTTTCCGTACATGTTATATATACGTTTTCCCATATAGGCAACGGGCCCTTGTATGGCTCACAGCTTAACCCACAGTTTAACCTTTGTAGTGCCACCAACATGGCAGCCTCATCTGGTATACTTGTGGATGGGATGAAAAATATATGGACCTGACTGTTTTTTGTTGGGACTTGAGACTCTACTCTGAACATTAGGATGTTGCAATCACCCCATTTTGTGTCATCTCTCCTTGGGGTAGACTGTTCAACCAGGGTAATCCTACGTAGTGCTCCCAAAAATCACATCTCCTATCAGTTTTAAGGCAGCTGAGCAAGGTCGCACATGTATGTGGGTCTGAAAGCCTTGACTTGGTCATCTAGTAGCAATTCCAATCAAAAAAAAAAAAAAAAAATATATATATATATATATATATATATATATATATATAATTTCTCTTACACCCTAGAGGATACTGGGGTCCACATTAGTACCGTGGGGTATAGACGGGTCCACTAGGAGCCTTGGGCACTTTAAGAAATCAATAGTGTGCACTGGCTCCTCCCTCTATGCCCCTCCTACCATACTCAGTTTAGAAAATGTGCCCGGAGGAGCCAGTCACGCTTAGGGAAGCTCCTGAAGAGTTTTCTACATTTATTTTCTGTTTGTTGTTTTACAGGTGTTGCTGGGTGGCACCAGCATGCCTGCTTCGTGGGACTTAGGGGGGAAGAACGGCCCAACTTCCTAAAGAGTTAATGGTCCCGTTTCTCCGCTGACAGGACACTGATCTCCTAAGGGAGTCATTCGCAAGCCCCACCACGGTGAGCGTACCCTCCTGCAGCATGCCGCCACCCCTAACAGAGCCGAAGATAGAAGAGTGGTGAGTACAGCGCCAGCGTCCCGGTTAGCGGGTCGCCGGTGAAAATGGCGGCATGAGGGTTGGAGCACAGCGCTGACATGCAGGCTGCGCTCCAGGGGCTCAGGATGACATGCGGCTGCGTGTGTCCCACTGTGAGGTGTGCGCTGAGCCACCAATGATACCCACACTCACCATCCAGTTTACAGAGGGTTTTAACCATCGGATTAAGCACTCTAAACCTCAGGCCAGTATAAAAAAGACTGGAAGCTGCGCACCATTACGGAGGCGGTGCTTCACTATGAGCGGATCCAGCAGCTCACCTGCACCATTTTCCCTCTGCAGCTCATACTGGCAGGCATCACAGGGACGCGCAGCTCCTCCCAGAAGACTCCACATCTCCTCAGCGGTACCAGGGGTTATAGTAAGGGGGAGGAGGTTGTAGTATACCAAGTCCTCTGAAGGGATTTAGTGTGGCGACCCAGCTGTGTTTTTACTCGGCTACAGGGGTGCGGTGTGGCTGGCTCCTATTTATCTCTCTCCCTGCGGGCTCTATGTAGGTTCTTCTGTGTTTCACCTTCTGTATGTGGGTGTGTGTGGGTCCCTTCGCATTACCATGTCCAGGGACTGTGTGTCCTGCACAGCAGAGTGTCTGTCCTCCCCTGAGGACTTGCTACCGTGTACCCATAACAGTACACATTCTCAGGATAGTGGGTCAGAACCCCCATGGTTAGATTCCATAAAGGGGATGATATCTAATATTTCTACTAAATTAGCCCATACTGAGAAAGAGACGCAATACTCAAGACAGTCTATGGATGACCTGATGAATAGAGATTCAGTTCCCATACCAACGTCTCAGACCCCTCGCCATTTGCCCACCAAAGCGTACACTAGCCCAGCTTATGCAGGCTGATACTGATGACGATACATCAGACCCAGAGGAGGGTGAAGTGGATGCGAGTGGGGGGGATGCTGTCCTGTCACAAGGAATACAGGCCCTGATAGAAGCTATGTCCTGCACGTTCCTGACAGGGTGGCAGAGGTGGAGGAGGAATCTTATTTTAATGTAAAAAAGCAATCCTCAGCTACTTTTCCTGCATCAAAGGAATTGAATGCCCTGTTTGAAGAAACTTGGGCTAATCCTGACCATGGTATTCTGAGGACACGTGGAGGACTCATCTGCCGTTGGTAACTACTCCTGGGGACGCCTGGCTGATATTTATTAAAACGTGCATTTGTCTACATTTATTTGTAGACCATTGAGATCGGTGAGAGTCCACCTGTTCCTGTATTTTGTTTATTGTTTTATTAAAAAGTCTTTTAATGGTAATACACTATTGAGACCTCTTTTATTCACATGTGAATTTCATACGAGTCGATTGGGAGAGAGACTACACTATATAAGGACTGGAGGATAAGCATCCCGTGAGTCGGTGGCTTGTTGTAAACACATCCCCATGGTAGTAATGTGGACCCCAGTATCCTCTAGGACGTAAGAGAAAATAGGATTTTAATTACCTACTGCTAATCCTTTTCTCATAGTCCGTAGAGGATACTGGGTGCCCGCCCAGTGATTCGTGTTTCCTGCACTGTTAATTAGTTAAGTATTGTTGTTGGTTCAGCTTTTGCTGTTCCTGGTTTCAAGTTTGGTTAGCATGGCTTTCCTCTTGTTTTTGTGTACTGGTTCGAGTCTCACCACTGTTCTGTTACATCCTTCCTCAGGTTATGTCCGTCTCCTCGGGCACAGTTTCTATACTTAGTCTGGTAGGAGGGGCATAGAGGGAGGATCCAGTGCACACTATTGATTTCTTAAAGTGCACAAGGCTCCTAGTGGACCCATCTATACCCCATGGTACTAATGTAGACCCCAGTATCCTCTACGGAATATGAGAAAAGGATTTACCGGTAGGTAATTAAAATCCTTTTGTTTATTTATTTTTAAATTAAATTTTTCAAGGAAGGAAACATTTTCAATAAAAAAAGCATGTAATCTCCACAACTGCCTTGAGGTGGCTATAGTGACCTGCCTTTCTTAAACATAAATGGCTAGCTTCCCCATGCACGGGGAGTTATGGGCCCTCATTCTGAGTTGTTCGCTCGCTAGCTGCTTTTAGCAGCCGTGCAAACGCTAAGCCACTGCCCTCTGGGAGTGTATCTTAGCTTAGCAGAAGTGCGAATGAAAGGATCGCACAGCAGCTACAAAATAATTTTGTGCAGCTTCAGAGTAGCTCCAGACCTACTCCTAGCTTACGATCACTGCAGATTATTTAGTTCCTGTTTTGACCTCACAAACACGCCCTGCGTTCGGCCAGCCACGCCTACGTTTCCCCAGCCACGCCTGCATTTTTATCTGGCACGCCTGCGTTTTTTCGCTCACTCCCTGAAAACGGTCAGTTGACACCCAGAAACACCCACTTCCTGTCAATCACTCTGCGGTCAGCAGTGCGACTGAAAAGCTTCGCTAGACCTTGTGTGAAACTACATCGTTCGTTGCAAGAGTACAACACGCATGCGCATTGTGCCGCATACGCATGCGCAGAACTGCCGGTTTTTAGCCTGATCGCTGCGCTGCGAACGAAAGCAGCTAGCGATCAACTCGGAATGACCGTCATGGCCGGCAATACTTAGCAATAGCCACCACTAGCGATAACATTTGTTAAATAACTTTTTTTTTTTAAAAAGGAAGACTTTTTGAATCTTTGCGAAAAAGCCCATTAATTACAAAATACTTGTGTGAATGTAAAATGTTCCTTATAAGTGGCAGAGAAACGACGGTATTTTGTCTAAAAATGTTTGACAGAGAGGTCTGTGTTCATATAAAGATACATGTTTTATTTATTGATTTTCTTGAATATGTATTAATTTAATTGGCAAATGCGTATTGTGTGCTTTGGTGAGGTACAATAAAATATCAAACCTAGACCTGTGTAGAAATGAGATACCTATATAGACGGTTGTATTACTTTTTATTCTGTAGCTTAGCTACATATTCCTGGAGTGACCCAGAATGCACTATGGCATTGTGACGGTTTCATTGTTTCTGCATATACATACATCAGATGGTGCTGGTCTCAAAGAGCAAAGGTAGCATGAGTTTATGTTGCACATGTACTGTAGCCATACCCTAACTGTAATACCAGTTTCTTCTACTGTACTTTTCTTCTGCGGTTGGTACATTGAGTGCAAAGAACAAGATACTGTAAATTACCCAATTTATGACATTCTTCTTTTTTCTTCTTGTAGGAGCTGACATTGTCCAGTGGCTGATTAAGAACCTCAACATTGAAGACCCAGGTAAATAAATGTATTACAGTACAGTTTGTTTAATAATGTTGTATGATGTCATAATAATCCCCAAGGAAATACACCACTAGTTTCCTTGGTCCTGTAATTTGTAAATGTTGTACTTTCTAATGATATCTGACATTTGTCCTTCTGTCATGGCACAGGTAATATAGTGGTAATTGCACAACCATCAATCTCAAACCCTAGTACAAGAGTAGTAATTACAGTACAAACAAGCTTCCTGGACATCTTAGGGCAGGGGTGGCCAAACAGTCGATCGCGATCGACTGGTCGATCGCGGACATGCGACCAGTCGATCGCGATCCGCCGCCCAGCCACCCGAAGCCGCGCCTCTCCTGCCTGCCGCTCTGCCTCCTCAGTCTGGTCTGCGGCAGTGACGGCCGAGTGTATAGCTCAAATCAGGTGCCGGTTCGTTAGCCAATGAGAGCTCGCGGACCGGCACCTGATTTGAGCCATACACGCTGCCGTCACCGCCGGAGATCAGACTGAGGAGGCAGAGCGGCAGACAGGAGAAGCGCGCGCTGCGCTCTCCACACACCAACGGTGAGCTCTTCTATGGGGGCATATCCGGCATTGTGGGCACATAGCTCAGAGGGGGCATATCTGGCACTGTGGGGTCATATGTGGCACTGGGGGCATATCTGGCTCTGCGGGCACATGGCACTGTGGGGGCATATCTGGCACTGTGGGGGCATATCTGTAATCTGGCGCTGTGGGGGCATATCTGTATCTGGCACTGTGGGGGCATATCTGGCACTGTGGGCACATGGCACTGTGAGGGCATATCTGGCACTGTGGGCACATGGCACTGTGGGGGCATATCTGGCACTGTGGGTCATATGTGGCACTGTGGGGTCATATGTGGCACTGGGGGCATATCTGGCTCTGCGGGCACATGGCACTGTGGGGGCATATCTGGCACTGTGGGGGCATATCTGTAATCTGGCGCTGTGGGGGCATATCTGTAATCTGGCACTGTGGGGGCATATCTGGCACTGTGGGCACATGGCACTGTGGGGGCATATCTGTATCTGGCACTGTGGGGGCATATCTGGCACTGTGGGCACATGGCACTGTGGGGGCATGTGTATCTGGCACTGTGGGGGCATATCTGGCACTGTGGGCACATGGCACTGTGGGGGCATATCTGTATCTGGCACTGTGGGGGCATATCTGGCACTGTGGGCACATGGCACTGTGGGGGCATATCTGTATCTGGCACTGTGGGGGCATGTGTATCTGGCACTGTGGGGGCATATGTGTTTGAGGTTTTTACCTGTGGGGGCCAATGTGTTATTTCGTGTGAGGCAGTCATTACACTCTGCGCAGCAAGGCTACGTCCCTTTTTTTTTTTTGTTATACCACGCCCACTTTTTGTTATACCACGCCCACTTTTGTTGTGACACGCCCCTTTTTTGCGCGTGCGCGCCTACGACGCGCACTATTATTCCTCCTGGGTAGATCACAAAAGCTTTTTAGCTTTCACAGTAGATCACTGACTCCAAAAGTCTGGCCGCCCCTGTCTTAGGGCATACAGTGACTATCATAAATCATATTTTACAGCGCACCTGAGAAGAGTTAACAGTGTTGTAATAGCTTTCACTATACTTCCAAAACCCGTCCATTCGGCTGCAATACCAGCACATGTGCATTGACACATTAACAAGAGGGAGGGGAGAGGTCTGAGGACCCCTCTCCAGCTAGGCTTTCCCCATAGGGTTTTAACTATTGACAGGGGCACCAAACAGAACCTCATAACAGACCCCATTGGTGTTCCTCATCACCTTTTGTTGGCTGTGTCATCTTTGTGTGATATTTTTGGACAGATGGTGTCGGCACAGGTGAGGGTAAGGACTTGCAATGTACCAGAGCTGTTTCTGCCTTCAGTGCATGCACCATCTTCTGAAAACACTGCCATCACAGGAAAATCGATGGTGCTAAACCATCATCCCTAATTCACAGAGACCCAATGGTTAGCCACGGCTAGTGTAGATCTCGCAGATAGAATTTCTTGGATAGCAAATACTGAATATGATTAATTGCATCCATAAAGCGTCACAGAAGGATATGGTGGTATCCAGGACGGTGGTTCAAGCCAGCCAACTGCGCCACGGGCGGAGCAACGGCACAAATATCCACAGGTCTCTGGGACTAATTCAGACCTGATTGCTGCTGTACGTTTTCGCACAGTGGGCGATCAGGTCTGGACTGTGCAGGCGCCGCAGTGCGCCAGTGCATGCCAGAGATGCTTTTGGCATCTCAGCCCAGCGATCACCTCTGCCTGATTGACAGGCAGAGGCGTTCGCCGGGTGGGAGGGAGAGGGCTGGCTGGCAGCATTAGGACCGCCGTTCCGGGGGCACGGTCCAGACAACGCAGGCGTGCCCAGACCGCGCGGGCGAGTGGGCCGCGGCAGCTGCGTGACGTCACACACAGCCACTGCGACCCGGAATGCAACAAGTAGCTCCCTGCCAGTGCGCAGGTAGGGAGCTGCTTGTCAAGTACAAAAGCATTGCCGCTGTGCGATGCCTTTGTGCGGGGGTGGTAGGGCCTGACATGCAGGGTTGACTAGCCCTGTGCTGGGCGTCCCCCCACATGTCAGAGTAACTGATCATAGATGTTCTAAATTTAGCACATCTACGATTAGCTCTGAATTACCCCCTCTATACAATGCAAGTATAGCGTCGCTGGGCGATGGTCAGAAGGATCTGATAGGTCTGGTAATTAAATGATCCAGACTGTTTTTCAGCCATCTTCAATAAACTGTATATAGTCAGCTTTACTCTCCTGGGAGATTGAAACCCTGGAGTCTCCTGAATATTCTGAGAGAGTAGGCAAGCGTGCGGTAGGCTATTTTAGTATACTTTGCTAGACCACCAAAAAACAGTGCCTTGTGTGGTGATGGCCTTCCATAGCTGTTTATGCAGGGACTTCCGCCACTCATCTACTGTGATAGCGCAATCTATGTTATTGTACTTACAACTGGATTAAGGGGAGATGACTTTTCAACAGGCCACCAGCAACAGCTCATTATTGGGAATCTGATATGACAAATCCTGCTTATAGAATTTATAGCATATCAAAAGAAAAAGAAAGAAGACTCCTTTTTTTGGCGCACTCTGCAGTAGAAACAAGAATATGATTATCATGTGTTGTGTATTGTTAGCGAAGATAAAATATAACTTTTACAATATCCTTAAAATAAATTCTCCTTAATAACATACAAGATTAAATAAAAACTATAGGGGCAGTTAGCGTCAAGAATTGTTTTCAAATAATTTTTGTACCAATCATTAGGTAATAATCAGCGAAAGGGACTCATTGAAACCTTTAGCTCTCACAGGCACACTGTCTCTATGGTGCGAAAACTTGTATTAGTTACATTAGTGATATACAGAGCCGGCCTTAGGCATAGGCAAACTAGACAAATGCCTAGGGCATTTGGTATGCCTAGGGGCAGAAGCAGCTTCTGCTGATTAAAATGATATGCAGCATGCCTATATTCTATGTGTGACTGCAGCTGTATCTGCATATGAAATGCTACATTACAGTGTATTCTTGGAAATCATTGTAATTTAGCATTTTGTATGCAGCTACATTCACAGTTGCACACAGAATATAGGCATGCTGCATATCATTGTAATCAGCAGAAGTTGCGTGTGCATTCTAGCCACATAGTAATGCAAATAAGACTCATTTTCATAAAAAAAGGCACCCAACGTTAGCTGAGCTGCCAGCTGACTCACGCCAGGCATCTCCTGCTGCATGGTGTACTGAGGTAAGATGTATGAGGACACATCTGTATCCAAGCAGAGGCAGAGGTCACAGTTTTAGCATTATTTCCCAGCAAGAACACACCCCTTTTTGGACTGTGCGCCAAATGCGCAATGTTCCTATTTAAAATATAGGGGGTAGGAACACCAAAATGAGGACTGCTATGGGTGAGGGGTGCTGGGAAAGGGGTGCAGGGTGAGAGGAGGAACTAGCAGCGGTGCTAGGGGGCACCAGCCAAAATCTTGCCTAGGGCATCATATTGGTTAGGGCCGGCTCTGGTGATATACATTGTATGCGTTTATCTATCGCTAAAAGTGAGTATGGTTAGGATAGAACAGAAAGATGAATCTGCTGTCAACGTTAGACTTTCTTTAAAATTTGTCAATAACCAGTGCGGAATCAAAGCTACCTCTTTCTGAGAATTTATAGCAGGGGTGGCCAAACAGTCGATCGCGATCGACTGGTCGATCGCGGACATGCGACCAGTCGATCGCGATCCGCCGCCCAGCCACCCGAAGCCGCGCCTCTCCTGCCTGCCGCTCTGCCTCCTCAGTCTGGTCTGCGGCAGTGACGGCCGAGTGTATAGCTCAAATCAGGTGCCGGTTCGTTAGCCAATGAGAGCTCGCGGACCGGCACCTGATTTGAGCCATACACGCTGCCGTCACCGCCGGAGATCAGACTGAGGAGGCAGAGCGGCAGACAGGAGAAGCGCGCGCTGCGCTCTCCACACACCAACGGTGAGCTCTTCTATGGGGGCATATCCGGCATTGTGGGCACATAGCTCAGAGGGGGCATATCTGGCACTGTGGGGTCATATGTGGCACTGGGGGCATATCTGGCTCTGCGGGCACATGGCACTGTGGGGGCATATCTGGCACTGTGGGGGCATATCTGTAATCTGGCGCTGTGGGGGCATATCTGTATCTGGCACTGTGGGGGCATATCTGGCACTGTGGGCACATGGCACTGTGAGGGCATATCTGGCACTGTGGGCACATGGCACTGTGGGGGCATATCTGGCACTGTGGGTCATATGTGGCACTGTGGGGTCATATGTGGCACTGGGGGCATATCTGGCTCTGCGGGCACATGGCACTGTGGGGGCATATCTGGCACTGTGGGGGCATATCTGTAATCTGGCGCTGTGGGGGCATATCTGTAATCTGGCACTGTGGGGGCATATCTGGCACTGTGGGCACATGGCACTGTGGGGGCATATCTGTATCTGGCACTGTGGGGGCATATCTGGCACTGTGGGCACATGGCACTGTGGGGGCATGTGTATCTGGCACTGTGGGGGCATATCTGGCACTGTGGGCACATGGCACTGTGGGGGCATATCTGTATCTGGCACTGTGGGGGCATATCTGGCACTGTGGGCACATGGCACTGTGGGGGCATATCTGTATCTGGCACTGTGGGGGCATATCTGGCACTGTGGGGGCATGTGTATCTGGCACTGTGGGGGCATATGTGTTTGAGGTTTTTACCTGTGGGGGCCAATGTGTTATTTCGTGTGAGGCAGTCATTACACTCTGCGCAGCAAGGCTACGTCCCTTTTTTTTTTTAGTTATACCACGCCCACTTTTTGTTATACCACGCCCACTTTTGTTGTGACACGCCCCTTTTTTGCGCGTGCGCGCCTACGACGCGCACTATTATTCCTCCTGGGTAGATCACAAAAGCTTTTTAGCTTTCACAGTAGATCACTGACTCCAAAAGTCTGGCCGCCCCTGATTTATAGCATATAAAACAATGTAACAGCATCTGGAAAAATGGAAACCGGTCCTCAGGGAACCACTAGCAGTGTAGAGTTTAAGGACAGTTATTCTGATTGACTCAGAAGTTTCCACAAGCCCTTGATGGGTTCTTAACTGTCCCTGAGGAGGACACTTAAGATATACTGCTATTATACACACTGCAGGGTTTCTAACAACAAACTTTAAGTGCACCAAATTATTACATTACAGTTCAATCAGATAACGTAAGACACATTTTGTCCCATACGTGTATGTTAATTATGATGTAAAGGAAAAAAGTAATTACAGCATTCTGTGCCTTAAAGCAGGGGTGGGGAACCTTTTTTCTACCGAGGGCCATTTGGATATTTATAAAATCCTTCGGGGGCCATACACAAAATCTCAACGTAAAAGATTACCCTGCCCCCCAGCAGGTCTGCCCCATAGAGGTACTGTGTGTGCGCGCTGGAGGCGCGCGTGCCAAAAAATGGGTGTGGACAGTTAAAATGGGACGTGATACACATATGCCCCCAATAGTGCAGTGCCAGATCCACAGTGCCAGGTATACAAATGCCCCTCACAGTGCCAGGTATACAAATGCCCCCACAGTGCCAAGTATACAAATGCCCCTCACAGTGCCAGGTGTACAAATGCCCCTCACAGTGCCAGGTGTACAAATGCCCCTCACAGTGCCAGGTATACAGATGTCCCCACAGTGCCAGGTATACAGATGCCCCTCACAGTGCCAGGTATACAGATGCCCCTCACAGTGCCAGGTATACAGATGCCCCTCACAGTGCCAGGTATACAGATGACCCTCACAGTGCCAGGTGTACAAATGCCCCTCACAGTGCCAGGTATACAGATGTCCCCACAGTGCCAGGTATACAGATGCCCCTCACAATGCCAGGTATACAGATGCCCCTCACAGTGCCAGGTATACAGATGACCCTCACAGTGCCAGGTGTACAAATGCTTCTCACAGTGCCAGGTGTACAAATGCTTCTCACAGTGCCAGGTATACATATGTCCCCACAGTGCCAGGTATACAGATGCCCCCCCCCCACAGTGCCAGGTATACAGATGCCCCCACAGTGCCAGGTATACAGATGCCCCCACAGTGCCAGGTATACAGATGCCCCCCACAGTGCCAGGTATACAGATGCCCCCACAGTGCCAGTTATACAGATGCCCCCACATTGCCAGTTATGCAGATGCCCCCCACAGTGCCAGGTATACAGATGCCCCCCACAGTGCCAGGTATACAGATGCCCCCACAGTGCCAGGGATAGATGCCCCCCACAGTGCCAGGGATACAGATGCCCCCCACAGTGCCAGGTATACAAATGCCCCCCACAGTGCCAGGTATACAGATGCCCCCACAGTGCCCCCCCCCCCCCTTCCGTGCTACTTACCGCTCCTTTCGGCAGGACACGGAGGAGAACGCGGCTATGTTGGGCGGCGGCGTGTAGGACTTGAAACCAGCCGCCGGTTCGAGAGCCAATCAGAGCTCGCGGACCGACAGTCGCGGCTCCTGATTGGCTGCCGGTCCGCGAGCTCTGATTGGCTCACGAACCGGCGGCTGGTTTCAAGTTCTACACGCCGCCGCTGCGCTCTCCTCCCTGTCCTGACACTGACAGCTGAGACACGCTGTCGCCGGACTGAGCGGCTGCGTGTCTCACTAGGAGAAGCGGGTGGGCCGGAGCAAACGGCTTCGCGGGCCTTATACGGCCCGCGGGCCGGAGGTTCCCCACCCCTGCCTTAAAGCATACATGATTCCAAGTCCTCCTGAATCCTGCACAGGGAACTACAGTATTTTGTGACATGCACCAATACTTATTATTCTGCAGCCTATCAATTTCCTAGTAACCGGTCAGTGATGTCACTGAGTGGTATCAGAGGATCTCATGTAGGACACACAACGCCAAGTGGTCCTGGAGGAGATGTCTCCACAAACTAGGGTGCACCTACTGTAGGTGAGCTGAGGGGTGGTAGAGTCTGAAGAGACGCAAAGGTGTGGGTGTTACGTCAAAGGGTCAGCCTCCCCCCACTTTAGAACCACCCCGCTCATTAAAGAATACATTTTGGTTTTCTCCTGAAATACAGCTTATTTTCACTGTGTAAATGAATTATTGGAAAGTAGGGACAGGATCCGGTCAGCATACCGGTATTCGGGATACCGGCAGTGGGAATACCGACACTGGGCAGAAGACCGACGTTGGGAACCCAACATGGATCACAATGCTGGCGCTGGAATTCTGACTTCCATGACTGGTTACCTGTGGCGTTTTTGTGCATTTTTTTTTTATTTTTTTTAAATGTTGGACAACAACATACACTCATAAAGAAGCATTAGTGGAATGCTCTTTTGGTCCAGTCAAAATACATTTTAGTCAAAGTTGAAGGGTAATGAGGGGAAATCTGGTTGGCCAGTGACACATCTGAACATTTGCTGCAGCTAAAAAAGGAGGTATTACCTGTACCAACATCACATTAACACACAGAAATTGGAAAGAAACTGGGCTTTCCTTGAAATGGTCACATTGATGCATCCAGTCAGAAAAGTCTACTGGGTGGCTGCTGGAAGATAATCCTGAGCACCAATCCCAATCTCAAAGACTATACGGGGACTGGTGAATGGCTAAATCTGATGAACAGGGACACAGCCCGACGCATAGCACTTTAGGCACAGACTAGAACTGCTCGTTCTCACAGTATACACAAAAGAGAAATATTGCAGAACATTCAGTTTTATGAAGATCAATTTAGTCAAACATGTTTTTGCAACAGCAACAACTTCCTGATGGCAGTAAATGAATCCCCTCCTTCCCAGCAATGAAAGTTTGCTATTAGTCTGCTGTGATTGTAGATACACATGTGTGTCTTTAGGATGCCTGTCTTCCATACTAATGAATCATGTCTGTGTGAAATGGATTGCTCCCCCGAGTCTGTTATTTTATAGATTTCTCCGTTTGAAAGTTCCATTATATACCGTAGTGCATTCCTCTCCAATTGTCAGCACTCTGTAAGCTAAAAATGTACAGTATAAACCATCTCTACAAATGAAATGGTGCTGAATGCTTTATCTGTTATCCTTTATTTGCATTACATTTGTTATTAAATATGTTTGGCTGTTTCGTTGCCATATTTCCTCTGCTGCTATAGATTGGCGCATGCATGATGTCTTTAATATTGCAGAAATCTGCAGCTCCTTTAAATTCCCAACTGCCAGGCTTCTTGTAAGTGGACATTGCACAGGGCTCCCCCTATTGGGGAGTAGGTTTATTACATTTTTATTAGAAAAAGTTTTACAAAGTTAACGCATTAGCAAACATACTTGTTCCCATCCAGTTTGCATTCCTCTAGCAAGTTAATATAAAAGGCCTAGATGAAAATAACATAGCTTTATCCCCTTTTGATTTTAACTATTTCTACATTAATATTATATTGTGGTATATGTAATAAGTATTGTGTAAAACTTACAACTTTGCATTTGTTTCTCTGAGTTATTTATTGGTAATTTAATTGTTTCTCTGTTATTGAGGGGGAGAAGGTAGCCAGCTAATTGGGGTATAGCAGCACATCTAGAACATCTATAAAGAATTGCAGAATATGTCTGCGCTGTGTGAGAATCAGATAATGAGCCGGATGTAATAGCGTCCGAGTTTGGCGGACATGCGGGTTGCCTTTTTTTTTAAAGGAGCAGTCATTTACAAGGCAAAAACCATGCCTTGTAAATGATGTGTGGTCTTCAGTATGCCGATTGTCGGGATCCCGGCGCACAGTATACCGGCGCCGGAATCCCGACAGCCGGCATACCGACACTTTTTCTCCCTCGTGGGGTTCCACGACCCCCCTGGAGGGAGAATAAAATAGCGTGGTGCGCGTAGCAAGCCCGCAAGGGGCTCATTTGCGCTCGCCACGCTGTCGGTATGCCGGCGGTCGGGCTCCCAGCGCCGGTATGCTGGTCGTCGGGAGCCCGGCCGCCGACATACCATACTACACCCGTAAATGATTGCCCCTTTAAAAAAAATGTCAGAGTTCGGCCCGGCGACTGCATGCCTTGAAAATGAATGCAGAACAATGCCTTGTTTAAAAAAAGGGGGCAATCATTGTACATCTGGCCCAATGTCTCTCTGATTATGAGTTCTCTTTTTCTCTAGTGCCTTTGTAGGTGATTGTTGTTCTCTTGACTTCATTGTTCTTTCAGTCCAAACTGTACAACTGAAAGGTTCACACAGAAAGATAAGAAAACAAACAACCAAGACTATGTGACCCCATTGGTGGGTCCCTAATGCTAAAGTTCAAGTCCAGGTCATGGGACCCCACCAAGTCAGCACATGCCAACTGCCCTAAAGGCAGGCTGCTTTTCTGTATAACTTTGTAAACCTTGATCTAGCACTTTTTTTTAACATGTAATAATTTTTCTACCGATGTAACACCCTTTAACATTCTGTTACTTTTCACCAATGTAACACATGGTAATTGTTACATAAATATGAAGCAGAAGCTAACACTTTAACCTCTCTCTGGTTGGCCTTTGCTGACTTGTGGGGTCTTGACTAAAGTGTTGGGGACACACCAGAAGATGTTACCTGGTCGCGTTTTGGTGGGCCCTATATATTTTTGGCCATAAATTATGCTAAGCGCCTCAACTTTGCTGTATGTTAAATTGCAGAGTTTATTATAATGAATCTAATTAGCAGTGCTTAGGACTATGGAGGTTGCATCTGCATTTTAATTTTTCTGTTCGGAACTACAAGTCTCACAATGATAGCACCTCTTAATATGTTTTGAATTAGGGTGTGCAGTCCAGAGTGCCCCCCCCCCCCCCCCCCCCTTCCCATACAACTGAAAGGTTTGCATGATTATTTGGCTTCATGGATACAGGGCCATAGCAGGACATTGTTCCATCCATCCTGTGCCAGCCCACGTGACATCATGATGTCACAATGAGGGAGATGCTGGGACCAGGAAGTAGTTGAACAATCTGAGTGGTTTCACGGCAGCTACTGGAGTGTCCAAAAGACGGACTAGCCAGTATTTTAGGCTGCCCTGCAAGCCAAATGCTGGTGCTATGGAGGAGCAGCAATGCCACCCCCTAGGCTCATTAACTTGAGCACTGTTCCTCCTATCCATAGTAATGAGCTTGCATATATGATATTCTTCTTGTACCACTCCTCAGAGCCCCTTTCTTGTCTCCTATTTTCCATTGCCCTTTATACGGTCTATACTTTTGAAATAATATTATTATTATGATTTTTAAAGTGATCAGATAAAGAGATACAAAATGTACCATAGTAGTGTACACATTGGGTTTATATCCTCTTATAATTCAAGGATAATAAAGTGAATAGATAACTGAGTCCATCACATTTAGTCCTTCTATCTGGACCAAATAAAGCTTAGTGCTTTTTATCATCCAGGATTAGCCTGGTGATATCATTCCCTCGCCTACTGCCTGCAAACCCTGGCCAATGGGAAATCACCAGTATGTATTTAGCTTTTCTTCTGAGCATGACAGGTTGTTGAGAAATACAATAATGTTCTGAGAAGTCACATTGGGCCCCTGCAGCAACACATTCACCAGTAATGGAACATCTCTAGAGGATCTACAAAGGAAACATTTATATAACCGTATCTGTTCCAAAGAGCTTATGGTCCAAACAACACTACTTACTGATAAATGTATAATCACCGCTATGATACAGTGACTTAAGTCTAAAGCAACCCATTGGGCTAATAAGGCAAGCCTAACAGAAATACATAGCTAACCTTGCCTTGTTCTCTCTTACAGTTGAAGCAATACATTTAGGAAGCCTTATAGCAGCCCAAGGTTACATCTTCCCGATATCAGATCACGTTCTCACATTGAAGGATGATGGGACCTTCTACCGTTTTCAGGTGGGTGAATATTGGAATGTATTGAATGTAAGCCTAAGGCGGGTATGATTGGTGGAAGCTACACTACATGGAGCCCAGGTAACATAGTATGCACCAAGGCAGTTGCCATCTTTGTCACTGGGCTATTTAATATGGCTGTCAGATATTAAGGTGTATTGCTCTTCATCTCTGTGTGGGATAGACCTTGTCAATGTGCTGCGGAAATGGTCCCTTCTCATACTGTTCCCAAAATGCCACAGTTATTTGTATGCAAGTACTGTATGTTGTATAATACAAGTGTTTTTTTTAATCACTTTTAGCAAAGGAATGAGCTTGTTTTAATTCAATACGTTTGTTATAGACATGCTCCTGCCTTTAGCCTCGGGAGAGCCGTGTAGACCCATGGCCGGGCACCTAGGCTTTCATGTATTTCAAGGGGAGGCAATCATGAGGGCCGCCTGTCGGGGAGGCAATCATGAGACCAACGGCGGAATCCTGACAGGCGATGAAATGTTACCTCCGTAATACGGACACCACAGGCTTTTCTTCCTTTGTGGATGTCCACGACACCCATAGAGGGAGAATATATCCTGTGGCGAGCACAGCGAGACACCGTGTCTGCAGCGTGACGAGTACAGCGAGCCTGCAAGGGGCTTTATAGTGCTTGCGCCGCTGCTGGCATACTGACGGCTGGGATGCTGCTGTCGGTATCTGGACAGCTGGTATCCCGGCCGCCGGTGAATAGTAGGTATTCCATTTCAGACCCCCTCCCGCACTTCAATTGTTCACCCCACTACAGCTGACTTTTGGGAAGCAGAGCTTCTGCCATCATTTACACTTTCAGTATTCATATAGACACCAATACCCAGCCTGCTGACCTGTTTTCTCACAGCGCAGTCATTCTTCCTTTTCTTTTCTCTGCTGAAATAGTGCAAGTGCCCTATTGGTCCATTGTTTCTCCCTTCACCCCCAGTTGTCTCAGAACAAACCACAGCTGGTTACGAGAGTGCATTGCTACAGCTCAGAGTGCAAAGTGCCTTTTACCATTGGAGCCCTAGGGCGCAGGTAGCAGAAAATGTTGGGCCTCTAGTCCCTGCGGGGCCCCTAGGCCTTGAGGCTCGGACATTTTAAGCAAAGCAAAACAATTGGTACATATACCAGCAGGCAGGGTACCCCCAGTTTAGACAACCGTGTGGTTGATCTTATCTGCAGGTTATGGTTTGTCCTGCTGTTCAGACAGCACTATTTGTCTTCCAGTCCCCTCAATCCTGTTGTTTGCTTTCTTATTGTAATGTAATTCTTGACACATCTCTATTTTTTTTTTTTTACATGGTTCATGCCCTGGGTTTGGGGAAGTAGTGCAGTTGAACTTGATAGTATCGCAATTCCATAAATGTGACGTTTTAAAACATTAATACATAAATATATAATTCCAAATCACTTAGTTTGCTGAGGAAAATATAAAGTTCCTATAGTGGAGATGTATAAATAAATGAATTGTCTTTTTACATATGACAGATTACGTCAGCTGAGATCTGTAGTCTAGAAAAAATGGCTACTACGTGCAACTTTGTGTCTCCTGGCTAATAATAACAACAATATGCTGTTCATCACAATCAATAGTGATCAGACTGTGCTTTCATTCAACTGATTTCTTGAGTTAACTTTTATATAGATTGTAGTTCATTTTTCATAATAGTGCTACCTTATTGTGTACCAGTGCTAGGCTAGCTGACATGCATTGGCGTTTCTATAATGGGTGCAGTGTGTTCTATAATGGGTGCAGTGTGTTCTATAATGGGTGCCTGAGTCCCGGGGGGGGGGGGCCACACCGCACACCGCACACACTGCACCCATTTCTCCTATACTTACCTTTCTGGCATCCATCGGTGACTGTGTGTGGGCCCCCTCCTCTCCCGTAGCCGTCACGCCGCTGCTAGCGCTCTGAGCGCTGTAGACTCTGGCACAGTGCCAGAGTCTACAGCGCTCAGTGCGCTAGCAGCAGCGTGACGGCTACGGGAGAGGAGGGGGCCCACACACGGAGTCTGCACACGGGTCTCCTGCTGACATGCTATGGTGCTGCATTTTCAAAAAGGCTGAAGTGAAGACTTGGAGAGACCACCAGCAATAACCCGGGTTATTGTACTTGAGCGTGCAGCAACCTGAGTTGCTGTGCGGTCTGAAAGGAGTCCAGTTGAAATAATCCAGGTAGAGCGGTCCGGTATTTAAACCCCAGTAGCCACCAGGGTTGAATACGGCTTCAACCCGGGTCGCTGTGCGGAGTGAACAGGTAAGCCGGGTCGATGGAACGCGGTACCCATTCACTGTATAGGAGCAGGCAGCACTTGGAGATCATCTGATCTCCAATCACCACCTCCGCACGCATCACCACTGATGTCACCAAACCGGCAATATGGGGACGCCATCTGAATCGGGTCTCAAGTGGGTCACACCCGGAATGAGCCATGTACAAGTCCTGGGTGCGACCCGCAACTGCGGTCTGCAAGGGGTAAAACAAGGTCCTAGGGCCGTCCTGTTGCTCATCACTGTCACTTACAGTTTGATGGCAGCCCATGAACAACTTTCTGCACTATTGGTTTCATATAAATGTAGAAAAAACTGAGCCACAGCAGTGTGAAAAGCTTCCACTTTCAGTATACGGATATGGGTTCTATCGTGGATCCATGAAACCTCCCACAGTGGCCTTACAGTATATTGCATGCTTCAATGACTGGCTGAATATAGATTGGTCTCTTATAGGGGTACATTTAGTAGATATGATGATCCTAAGCGCAACATTAATGGCTGCCCCCACGCCCACCTTTGTTATTTTTATTATCTGGTTATAAGCTTAATTTGGCGATTGACAGTATTACTGTATATAATATAACAATAAAAGAAGCCCAAAAGCTGTATGACATTTCATATGACATGTGCAGCTTGCGCTACTTGTTGGCGGCAGGGGTGCACTCAGATGCTTGTTTTATTATAGTCATTGACAGTTCTATTCACATTGAGGAAAACCTCACAGTGTCTGATCACTTATCTCTTCGTATCGAATTTTATTTATTTATTTGTATTTGTTTTAAATTAGTAGGTGTTTACCGCAGTCCCTTTAACTCGCAAAATGCATTTTACAATAAAGTGAAGGTCAAACGGGCAGTAAATGGTGGTAGTTATTGCTGGTAGTACTTGAGCATGGTGCAGAAATGGGACATAGATGCTTGCCATGAGATGAGAACAAAGCCTAAGAAGACAGTATTGTGTAGTGTGGGGTGTATGTGGTATGTGTGTGTGTGTGTGTGTGTGTGTGTGTGTGTGTGTGTATATATATATATATATATATATATATAACAGATATAGGCGGCACTCAGGACGGCTTGTAAGAATCACACGGACCCCAGCATAGAGTTCAACGTTTCAATCTTGTTCACAGATTTTCGTCCTGACGAAAATCTGTGAATAAGATTGAAACGTTGAACTCTATGCTGGGGTCCGTGTGATTCTTACAAGCCGTCCTCAGTGCCGCCTATGTCTGTTATGTGGGGTGATTGACCGTTTGTGGCCTAATACACCTGGAAGGCATCGGATGCAATATTCCTGCTTATGTACAGAGGGGAGTGCCGGCTTCACGTTTGCTATATATATATATATATATATATATATATATATATATATACAGCAGTCAGGCTCGGCACTCCTCGCTGGGAAAGAATACTTGCTGTGGTGCCATCTGAGGATGTTAGCTATCCTTTGTATAGAGTGAAAAGCAGCGGCACTCGACAGACTGATGAATGAAATGTGAAGCCTTTATTACGGTCCTACGCCGTTTCGGGGTAATCCCCCGTCTTCAGGGACAAGCATTGCGAGTGCCGCTGCTTTTCACTCTATATATATATATATATATATATATATACACTGCTCAAAAAAATAAAGGGAACACTAAAATAACACACCCTAGATCTGAATGAATGAAATATTCTTATTAAATACTTTGTTCTTTACATAGTTGAATGTGCTGACAACAAAATCACACAAAAATGATCAATGGAAATCAAATTTATTAACCCATGGAGGTCTGGATTTGGAGTCACCCTCAAAATGAAAGTGGAAAAACACACTACAGGCTGATCCAACTTTGATGTAATGTCCTTAAAACAAGTCAAAATGAGGCTCAGTAGTGTGTGTGGCCTCCACGTGCCTGTATGACCTCCCTACAATGCCTGGGCATGCTCCTGATAAGGTGGCGGATGGTCTCCTGAGGGATCTCCTCCCAGACCTGGACTAAAGCATCCGCAAACTCCTGGACAGTCTGTGGTGCAACGTGGCGTTAGTGGATGGAGCGAGACATGATGTCCCAGATGTGCTCAATTGGATTCAGGTCTGGGGAACGGGCGGGCCAGTCCATAGCATCAATACCTTCGTCTTGCAGGAACTGCTGACACACTCCAGCCACATGAGGTCTAGCATTGTCTTGCATTAGGAGGAACCCAGGGCCAACCGCACCAGCATATGGTCTCACAAGGGGTCTGAGGATCTCATCTCGGTACCTAATGGCAGTCAGGCTACCTCTGGCGAACACATGGAGGGCTGTGCGGCCCCCCAAAGAAATGCCACCCCACACCATTACTGACCCACTGCCAAACCGGTCATGCTGGAGGATGTTGCAGGTAGCAGAACATTCTCCTTGGCGTCTCCAGACTCTGTCACGTCTGTCACATGTGCTCAGTGAGAACCTGCTTTCATCTGTGAAGAGCACAGGGCGCCAGTGGCAAATTTGCCAATCTTGGTGTTCTCTGGCAAATGCCAAACGTCCTGCACGGTAATGGGCTGTAAGCACAACCCCAACCTGTGGACGTCGGGCCCTCATACCACCATCATGGAGTCTGTTTCTGATCGTTTGAGTAGACACATGCACATTTGTGGCTTGCTGGAGGTCATTTTGCAGGGCTCTGGCAGTGCTGCTCCTGTTCCTCCTTGCACAAAGGTGGAGGTAGCGGTCCTGCTGCTGGGTTGTTGCCCTCCTACGGCCTCCTCCACGTCTCCTGATGTACTGGCCTGTCTCCTGGTAGCGCCTCCATGCTCTGGACACTACGCTGACAGACACAGCAAACCTTCTTGCCACAGCTCGCATTGATGTGCCATCCTGGATGAGCTGCACTACCTGAGCCACTTGTGTGGGTTGTAGGGAGGTCATACAGGCACGTGGAGGCCACACACACTACTGAGCCTCATTTTGACTTGTTTTAAGGACATTACATCAAAGTTGGATCAGCCTGTAGTGTGTTTTTCCACTTTCATTTTGAGGGTGACTCCAAATCCAGACCTCCATGGGTTAATAAATTTGATTTCCATTGATCATTTTTGTGTGATTTTGTTGTCAGCACATTCAACTATGTAAAGAACAAAGTATTTAATAAGAATATTTCATTCATTCAGATCTAGGATGTGTTATTTTAGAGTTCCCTTTATTTTTTTGAGCAGTGTATATATATATATATAATGACATACACAACGCTGTCAGTGAAGATCAAGTCCCTCCACAGCAACTTCAGCTATCTATCACGGTAACAAGGGGTTGTAGAAGGAGGGGCGGGGGAATGGCTGCAAAATGACTGTGTAACCTATTAAGGTGCACAGTCGACGCTGATAGGGGGTCTCCCTTTATATTAAAAACGCTGTGTGTGGGGGGCGTGGCCTGGCTGGCATACGAGTGAGCTGCATATTTCCTGAACTCCTGCCTACACGCTTATATAAATCCGTTTTTACCCCCTTTCCAAGCCTTCCTTTACCCTGCTTGGATGCCTTACCCCCTCTCCTTGTCCTTCTCCAGCTGTGGGAGCGTTTCGCGGAATCGGGAGGCAGCTTCTGCTGTCTCTGTGGATTGCGGCCCTCCTGAGTGACTGACGCCGGGGCCTGTGGTTTGAAGGAGTTCCGGGACGGACGCCGGAGCCTTTGGTGGACGCACGGGACACTTCTCTCTGCCGCGCGGCTTGTTGGAGCCTGCTGCCCTGCTCCTGCGCGCCGCTCGGTCTCCCGTCTGGTGGCTGAGTTGGACGCTAGCCGCGGCAGTGGGCTGTCTGGAGGTGAACAGCCCGTAGAGGCGGCCATCTTCTTTTTCCTCTTAGCGGCGCGGGCGGGCTGCCCGGCACCACAGCGCTCAGTGTGTAATATAAATAAGAGCCTGTCACTGATCTCCTCTCCCCCTTTCACTTTGAGATAAATTGCCTGCCTGCAGTATCTCTCTGGCCTCCGTGCCCTAAAAGCATAAATACAGCTATTCATATTAATAGCATCACCGCTTAAGTATAGCTGTATAGTGTGGATTCCTGTATTCCCCCCTCTGACCTAAAACATCATCTGATTCCTACCTGTAGCTCTCATTGTTGCCTGCCATCCATTGTGATATATTACCACCTTAGTTATCACCCCCCACATCGCCCTGCCTGTGTCATATATTTCTCCACTGAACACAATAGTATCCTCATCCCTGGAGGGACTCTGCTGGTCAGGTCTTCCCGGTGAGGGGGAACTCCTCGCTTCTCTGTACAAGACAACCTTATATGCTCATGTGGATGTAATTATTTTTTCATATTATACGGCACACAGTGGTGCTCCCAATATGTGTCTATACCTTTGTTTCGATGTAACATATATGGCATAACGACCATATACTCAGCGGTGATCGTGAATATCTCTCAAACTCGATACAGCACTGCATTCCTTCTAATCTGCCTACCTAATATTCATACAGCTCCTTGAACGTGTTATGGACAGATTCCTTACTGTGTCGCCCCCTAAACCTCAACGTACCCGAACGGGTGGCAAGAGACCTGCACCCTCTCCTGAATCCCCCCCCCCCCTCCGGAGTCTGACGTGACTCCTGTACTACCGTCCGACAGTTTGGACATCATGCCGCCAAAAGCTCCTCCCACGCCTCCCTCCTATGCTGACATTGTGAAAGCCATTAAAGAAACAGTAGAACCTGTTTCAGTTGCAAGCCGACAAATTTATGTCGACAGTCTCCGACATTAAATCAGAGCTGAATACTATGTCTCGCAGGATTTCCACTAACGAAAATCGCATAGGAGCTAACTTTCAGGAAATTGATGACCTGAAGCAATAGGTGTTACAGCTATCGTCTTCTCGACAGCACATGATGTCTAAGTTAGATGACCTGGAAAATCGCTCGAGGCGAAATAATCTGAGGCTAGTTGGCCTCAAAGAATCTCTTAAGGGCCCCGACTTGCTTAGATTTCTGCTTTCGGACTTGCCGAACCTGCTTGGGATTCCTGAAGAATTATCATCCCTTGAAATTGAACAGGCACATCGCCTGGGTCCACCGAGGGAATCTAACCAAGCCCGTCCTCTGCCAGTTATATTTCGCTGTTTAAATTTCCGACACAAGGAACTGATCTGGTTCGCAGCTCGGTCCAAAGGTGCCCTAAAATGGGAAGACCAACGAATATTTATCTTCCAAGACTATTCAGCAGAGGTATCCAGGGCTCGATGGGATATGTTGACTGTTTGTTCACAATTGTTCAGTCAGGCATTAAATTTATGTTGCTGTACCCAGCCCGGTTGCTCATATTCTTGCCACAGGGTTCTAAGGATTTTACAAACGTCGATGATGCCAAAGCGTTCCTGTTACAACTGACAGGATCCCCAGATTCTAACGCAATGGACCAAAATGAATAAGCTTGCAATTGGTCCGCTTTTTCCCATTACTTGTTTATGCAGTTGGGGGATATCGCCCCTCAACTCATATGCTATTTCATGTTTAATATGTTATAGAGGTTAAAGTATCCTGTTTCCTAGATTTTGATGGTTCAGGGAGGGGTCCTGATGCTACACCTCTGGACATTGCACTACCAGATCCTCCACACCTCTTTGATTTTTTCTGGATTTGTGTCTGGAATTTCTCTTCTCACTATGTTATGGTGATACACATTGTTGTGCTGTTTATTTTCATGTTCTATTTTTCCTTTACAGGAGAGTGTTCGCGGTTGCTGCTGTTATTTACAATATGACTGTGAACTTATTACTGTCACGAACCGGTCTCTCACCTTTGCGGGTTCTGGGGTTCATCCGTTGCCAGTGCGGTTGCTCGCGGTGCTGTGCGCCCGTGTGGGGACACGGCGTGATCAATGGCACAGGTAATGCAGAGTCTGGGAACTGTGAGTGCGGGGACCAAATGGCCTAAGGCACTGGATTTCTACGCGCAATCTCAAGTTCAAAGTTCCTTCTAAGAAATTTGCTCCCAAGTTCATTGGTCCATTTCCCATTGTAAAGGTACTCAATCCTGTGTCATACAAAGTCAAGTTGCCACCGTCTTTGAGAATTCCTAACGCCTTTCATACATCTTTACTGAAGCCTTTGATTCTCAATAAGTTCCGTACTACCCAGTCCAAATCTCCTAAAGTTCACTCTTTGCAGAATGAGGAATTTGAAGTTAAAGAGATTGTGGACTTACGTTTCCGATATGGACGTTTACAGTTTCTGGTCGACTGGAAGGGTTACGGTCCGGAGGAGAGATCCTGGGTTTTCTCTGAAGATGTTCAAGCTCCAAGTCTGGTACAGAAATACTTCTCCAAAAATCCTGACAAGGTTCAAAGGTGTTCGGAGACCACCCGTAGAAGAGGGGGTACTGTCACGAACCGGTCTCTCACCTTTGCGGGTTCTGGGGTTCATCCGTTGCCAGTGCGGTTGCTCGCGGTGCTGTGCGCCCGTGTGGGGACACGGCGTGATCAATGGCACAGGTAATGCAGAGTCTGGGAACTGTGAGTGCGGGGACCAAATGGCCTAAGGCACTGCGGTGTGTCTGCTGTATAGGAGGTGGCCATGTTGGAGACCAAATAGCTAATACAGAGCACTTGTGAAAACACCTGTGGGCAGGTGTAAGCCAATCCCGTGCTTGTGCTGCCTTTAAGTAGGCTGGGATTATGTTACTCTGGGCCAGTGCTTTGTTGTATCAAAGCTGTGCTCTAGCTCTGAGCTCTCTCCGTGCATTCCTGTGTGATTCCCGTGGTCCAGATATCGCCTCCGTTCCCAGAGGTCCGTCTGCAGCCTTCACTGCTGAAAGATCCACCGGCTCTCTGCTGTGCTGTCAGTTAATTGCACTCCTATTGGAAATAGTTGGATTCCCAGTGTCCTGCATGAGGTTACCTTGTCAGTCTGCCTATCATTCAAAGTCTGGAGGATTCTGTTTCTCTCAGCTGTTCGTTTGTTCAACTCTGCATTTAACCCATTCATCACCTTGTCTTCTACTACAGTTTCACACTGATCTCCGGAACCCGCAAGTAACCCAATTCAGTACTTTTATTTGCTATGTTGTCATTACAAGGATAATTCATCACAGTCTCTCAGTTAACTCTCAAAGCTCCATTGCCAATTCTTACAGTTAATTCTCCATGTCTGCATTAACCAGTTAAACACAATCTGCAGTTCAGCATCAAAGCTTGTTTATATTTGCTATGTTGTCATAACAAGGATAATTCTTCAGTCTCTCAGTTAACTCTCAAAACTCCATTGCAAATCCTTACAGTTATCTCTTCATGTCTGCATTATCCAGTTAATAACATTCTGCAGTTCAGCATCAAAGCTTGTTTATATTTGCTATGTTGTCATAACAAGGATAATTCTTCACAGTCTCTCAGTTAACTCTCAAAACTCCATTGCAAATCCTTACAGTTATCTCTTCATGTCTGCATTATCCAGTTAATCATATTCTGCAGTTCAGCATCAAAGCTCGTTTATATTTGGACAATCCAACATTTATTCATCAGCTTGTTTTGCATATGTTTCCATGAACATTTCTTTTATGTATTTTTGAGTTTTCTCTTGCATATTATTCCTGCAATACTTCAGTATAATATGATGATTAACAACTTGTCAGTTAACTCTTTACTGAATTGTTATTTTGAATAAATATATGAATCGGAACTTTCTTCGTCCACCCTGCTTTCTTCATAGCCCAGCACCTACACCTGTGGTTGGTCCCGGGTTAACGGATTCACAAAAACACCCGGACCTGACAGTAAGCACTGGCCACATGGATCCGTCAAGTGACCAATTCGCAGGAGGCGGTGCTACGTCAGATATCCTTTCCCGTCTGGAAAACCAGGAGTCTATACAGACACAAATAGTGCAGTTTATGCAAACTATGGCAGACCGTTTAGAGACTCTCCATACGGCTATTAAAACGTCCCAAGTCCAGATTCCAACCCCGGATGTCCCAGTTACCACTACAGCTTCTCCTGTGACGCTGCCTACGTCCCGCTTGCAGTTACCCTCTCCGAGTAAGTTTGACGGAACGCCAAAACTTTGCAGAGGATTCCTGAATCAATGCAAGATCCAGTTCGAACTGATGTCCGCCAGTTTCCCATCAGCTCGTTCTAAGGTCGCATATATTATTGCCCTCCTCTCCGGTCAGGCTCTGGAGTGGGCATCACCATTATGGGAGAGAGGTGATCCTATCCTCTCGAATTACAAAGAGTTCGTATCTTCCTTCCGGAGAATCTTTGACGAACCAGGCAGGACCACCTCAGCATCCTTGGAGATTCTCCGTCTACGTCAAGGTTTACGTCCTGTCAGTCAATATATTATTCAGTTTCGCACGTTGTCTTCAGAGTTAAACTGGAATGAGGAGGCCCTGATCGCCGCGTTTTGGAATGGACTTTCAGAAAGAATCAAGGATGATTTAACTATCCGGGATGTGCCAATTAAACTGGATGAATTGATTTCTCTCTGTAACAAACTTGATCTACGTTACAGGGAGCGATGTTTAGAGAAATCCAGGGCAGAGCGATCCAGTCCACGTGATCATCCTAGACCTCGACAAGATTCTCCATCACAGTCTCCAGTAATGACTGAAGAACCTATGCAGATTGGGCGCTCTCGACTCACAGAGGAGGAACGACTTCGTCGTCGACAGGGTAACCTCTGCATGTACTGTGGGTCCTCCGAACATTTAGTTAAATTCTGCAAACTCCGACCGGGAAACTCTCGCCTCCTAGCTTATTCAAGAGAGGTTAAGCTAGGAGTTACTTTAGAATCACGTTCTGGGAAAGAGCCGACCTTGTCTATTCAATTAGAAGTTCCAAGTTCTACAGTGAAAGTTTCAGCTCTCCTAGATTCCGGGGCAGCCGAGAACTTCATCTCCTCAGCCTTTGTCATACGGTCTAAAGTTCAAACCATGCCTCTGGAAGCAGCAGTTGCCGTTACAGCAGTGGATGGAAGTCGAATTCCAGATGGTATAATTACTCATCGAACCGTATGTCTCAAGATGAAAGTTGGTGAGCTCCATTCCGAATACCTCTCCTTCTACGTGATTCCCAAAGCCTCTCAAGATGTGATACTTGGTTTACCTTGGCTGCAGAAACATAATCCTCAACTTAATTGGCAAACCATGGAAGTCCTTTCATGGGGTAAATCTTGTACCAAGGACTGTGTAGCTACAATTGTACCTCTTCGGTCAATTAGCCTTTCCGATCTACCTCCGGTGTATCAATCCCTTGCGGATGTTTCCAGTAAGCAAGCAGCAGACTCTCTACCTCCTCATCGTGAATGGGACTGCCCAGTCGTCCTGGTTCCGGGCAAGACCCCTCCTAGGGGACAAATTCATCCGCTATCCATCCCAGAGACGCGAGCTATCCGGGATTGGTCCACTCCTACAACTCTCAAGGGGATTCAGCGATTTCTTGGCTTTGCTAATTTCTATAGGAGATTCATTAAGAATTATTCTACGTTAGCTGCTCCTATCACAGCCCTAACTCGCAAGGGAGCAAATCCTACGAACTGGTCTTCTGAAGCAATCAAAGCCTTCTCTGATTTAAAGCAAGCCTTTGTGTCAGCCCCCATTCTTCGACAGCCTGATTTGAATCGTCCCTTTCTACTAGAGGTGCATGCATCTACAGAAGCAGTAGGAGCTGTGTTGTCACAAGTCTTTGAAGATAAAAAGGTCCATCCCTGCGGATATTTCTCCCGTAAGTTCCTCCCGGCAGAACGTAATTATGCAATCGGTGAGCAAGAGTTACTTGCCATCAAGTTGGCATTTGAGGAGTGGAGATACCTTCTAGAAGGAGCTCAACATCGCATTACAGTTTATACTGATCATAAGAATCTTCTGTATCTGCAGTCAGCTCAGTGTTTGAATCCACGACAAGCTCGATGGGCGCTTTTCTTCTCACGATTTGATTTCAAACTCACCTATCGTCCAGGGTCTCAGAACAAAAAGGCAGATGCCCTTTCCCGGTCCTTTGCTTCTTCTGAATTAAATGATGCTACCACGAATCAAGCCATTGTGAATCCTACGTCCTTTTTAATGACTCGAACCTCTCCAGTTCCTCCGCCTGGCAAGACCTTTGTCGCCACAAGTCTCCGAAAACGGCTGCTTACCTGGGCTCACTCCTCTTCCTTCATGGGTCATCCTGGGGTTCTAAAGACTCTCAAATTTATTCAACAGTCTTATTGGTGGCCACGTCTCAAAGCCGATGTCCAAGAGTTTATAGCAGCATGTCCTAAATGTGCCCAACATAAGAGTCCAAGAAGTTCTCCACCAGGGTTTCATCCATTGCCAGCCCTAGAGGTTCCAGCAGCAGATCAAGAGCTTCAACGTCTATCTAGCATCTGAAGTTGTGTACGTAAGTCCTTGGTCAAAACTTCCGCTCGTTATAAATCTTTTGTAGATAGAAAACGTAAAACTGTACCGAATTACAAAGTGGGAGACCAAGTTTGGATTTCTACGCGCAATCTCAAGTTCAAAGTTCCTTCTAAGAAATTTGCTCCCAAGTTCATTGGTCCATTTCCCATTGTAAAGGTACTCAATCCTGTGTCATACAAAGTCAAGTTGCCACCGTCTTTGAGAATTCCTAACGCCTTTCATACATCTTTACTGAAGCCTTTGATTCTCAATAAGTTCCGTACTACCCAGTCCAAATCTCCTAAAGTTCACTCTTTGCAGAATGAGGAATTTGAAGTTAAAGAGATTGTGGACTTACGTTTCCGATATGGACGTTTACAGTTTCTGGTCGACTGGAAGGGTTACGGTCCGGAGGAGAGATCCTGGGTTTTCTCTGAAGATGTTCAAGCTCCAAGTCTGGTACAGAAATACTTCTCCAAAAATCCTGACAAGGTTCAAAGGTGTTCGGAGACCACCCGTAGAAGAGGGGGTACTGTCACGAACCGGTCTCTCACCTTTGCGGGTTCTGGGGTTCATCCGTTGCCAGTGCGGTTGCTCGCGGTGCTGTGCGCCCGTGTGGGGACACGGCGTGATCAATGGCACAGGTAATGCAGAGTCTGGGAACTGTGAGTGCGGGGACCAAATGGCCTAAGGCACTGCGGTGTGTCTGCTGTATAGGAGGTGGCCATGTTGGAGACCAAATAGCTAATACAGAGCACTTGTGAAAACACCTGTGGGCAGGTGTAAGCCAATCCCGTGCTTGTGCTGCCTTTAAGTAGGCTGGGATTATGTTACTCTGGGCCAGTGCTTTGTTGTATCAAAGCTGTGCTCTAGCTCTGAGCTCTCTCCGTGCATTCCTGTGTGATTCCCGTGGTCCAGATATCGCCTCCGTTCCCAGAGGTCCGTCTGCAGCCTTCACTGCTGAAAGATCCACCGGCTCTCTGCTGTGCTGTCAGTTAATTGCACTCCTATTGGAAATAGTTGGATTCCCAGTGTCCTGCATGAGGTTACCTTGTCAGTCTGCCTATCATTCAAAGTCTGGAGGATTCTGTTTCTCTCAGCTGTTCGTTTGTTCAACTCTGCATTTAACCCATTCATCACCTTGTCTTCTACTACAGTTTCACACTGATCTCCGGAACCCGCAAGTAACCCAATTCAGTACTTTTATTTGCTATGTTGTCATTACAAGGATAATTCATCACAGTCTCTCAGTTAACTCTCAAAGCTCCATTGCCAATTCTTACAGTTAATTCTCCATGTCTGCATTAACCAGTTAAACACAATCTGCAGTTCAGCATCAAAGCTTGTTTATATTTGCTATGTTGTCATAACAAGGATAATTCTTCAGTCTCTCAGTTAACTCTCAAAACTCCATTGCAAATCCTTACAGTTATCTCTTCATGTCTGCATTATCCAGTTAATAACATTCTGCAGTTCAGCATCAAAGCTTGTTTATATTTGCTATGTTGTCATAACAAGGATAATTCTTCACAGTCTCTCAGTTAACTCTCAAAACTCCATTGCAAATCCTTACAGTTATCTCTTCATGTCTGCATTATCCAGTTAATCATATTCTGCAGTTCAGCATCAAAGCTCGTTTATATTTGGACAATCCAACATTTATTCATCAGCTTGTTTTGCATATGTTTCCATGAACATTTCTTTTATGTATTTTTGAGTTTTCTCTTGCATATTATTCCTGCAATACTTCAGTATAATATGATGATTAACAACTTGTCAGTTAACTCTTTACTGAATTGTTATTTTGAATAAATATATGAATCGGAACTTTCTTCGTCCTCCCTGCTTTCTTCATAGCCCAGCACCTACACCTGTGGTTGGTCCCGGGTTAACGGATTCACAAAAACACCCGGACCTGACAATTGCTTCGTGGTTGGCTCATTTATCTCATGTTTCTTTGTATTTCATTTTCTATCTCTTTTTTTCTCTCTCTTCCTTTCTCCTCGCCCTTCTTCCCTTCTCTTCCAGGGAGCTGGGGGGATATTTCCATGGATATCATGTTCTCTGTGTTTGTGAGTGTGATTATGTAAATGTCTTCTTTTTGTTTATACGGGTATATAGGCCCTGGATTTTGTATACCGCACCCATCTCTTTCTATTATTGATTATGGCTGCTTTACTTAAAATTTACTACTGGAATGTACGGGGTATACACTCCCCTGTTAAACGTAGAAGAATACTTACGTATTTAAATAAGGTGAAGGCAGATGTTATTCTGCTGCAGGAGACGCATCTCACACCTGAGGAACACTTAAAGCTTTCCATGCTTCGTCAGAAGCTGGTTGCGTCATCCTCTTACACGTCAAAAGCGAGGGGAGTAGCTATTCTCATTCGTAAGGGGATTGCTTTTGAGATACACAGCCAAACCATTGACACGGAGGGTAGATATATTATCCTGGAAGGTTCTAGGTACACTTTATGTAATGTCTACGCCCCTGCTGTATATGACAAATCTTTCTATATAAAAATAATTAATTTACTTTGGCCACATAGTAATACCCCTATCCTTTTGGGAGGTGACTTGAATTTGGTATCATCTGTGACTTTGGATAGGAAGGCGGCTTCTTCCCGCAAATACAGTCTTCTGAAGACCAACTTGAATTACCTTTCCACCCAACTTGGTCTTACTGATATTTGGAGGCTCCATAACCCTGTTGAACTTGAATATACGTATTACTCTGCCACCTTTAATTCATTCTCCCGATTGGATTATTTTTTTGTTTCTGACAATCTAGTAGATAAAATCACAGACACTAATATAGAACCGATACTGATTTCTGATCATGCACCCATTTCCATAACTCTCCAAACTAAATATGTACTAGGGTCCTCTTCCCAAAGGAGGTTTCCTGCCCGCTTAGCGAACTCCCGGCAATTTCAGACCATGTTAAGCGCTGCCTGGGATTCATACCATCTCAACAATTCCGCACACGACTCTGACCCGGCTCTGTTCTGGCAGACAGCCAAAGCGGTATTGAGGGGAGATATTATTTCATTTGTTGTTAAATTTAAGAAGGAAATAAATTCCACTTATCGTGCTGCCCAATCTGCTCTCACTTCTTCTTTCCAAGATTTTAGGGCTTCTCCCACTATGGATAGGAAAATTTTGAACACTAAGGCTAAGCAACACTTTGATCAAGTATTGACACAGCTAAGTAACAAATTTTTAGGCACGGGCAAACTCAACATATTTCGTTTTGGCAATAAATCTGGCAGGTTGTTGACCAGCCTCTTAAAGGCTGAGTCGGGCCCTCATCACATAGCAGCCTTGAAGGACGGTGAGGGGAAGTGCCATTTTCGTGGAAATAAAACCTCTGAAATCCTTCACAGATTTTATAGAGATTTGTACTCTCAAGACTCTATTGATAACACTGCCAAGCATGATTTTTGGGATGAATTGTCGTTGCCATAACTCAGCCCCGAATACTCAGAATTACTCGTAGCCCCCATTACCGCACAGGAGGTTTCAGACACCATTCGCTCTCTTAAACACCTAAAGACCCCAGGTCCTGATGGTCTGTCTGCAGAGTTCTATAAGATTCTAGAGGTAAAAATTAGTGGCCCTCTGGCATCTTTATACAATTCTATATCCTCCCTTCATAAAGCCCCACTATATTTTAACTCAGCGTCGTTTAGAGTACTCCCCAAACCGGGAGGGAGACCCACTGTTGCCTTCCTCCTATGGACCTATAGCGCTACTTAACGTGGACTACAAAATCCTCACAAAACTTTTGTCAGAAAGGATGAAAAAAATGCTTCCGGGTCTAATCCATGAGGACCAAACCGGCTTTATATGGGGAAGGCACTCAGTGACCAATATCAGAAAGATCTTTGCTGTTATGCAGGCCCTGGTGTCTTCTCGGGCAGGTGGCCCTGCTTTCCTACTGTCCTTAGATGCCGAAAAGGCTTTTGATCTGTGGGATCACCTGTTCGAGACTCTCCAGAGGTTCGGCTTCCCTTTAAAATTCGTTCAGACATTACAAGTCCTCTATCATGAACCCCTCACCCAAATCTTCACTAATAAATTCCTTTCCGCCCCGTTTCTTACCCAAAGAGGTACTAGGCAGGGTTGCCCGCTTTCGCCTCTTATTCGCAATAGCCTTGGAACCCCTGGCTATTGCCCTTAGACAACTTCCCACTTTTACTGGTGTTGAAATAGGTGGTGAGCACATTAAATTGAGTTTGTTCGCAGACGACATGCTCCTGTTTGTCCGTGACCCTTTGTCTTCCATCCCGGCCATATTTGATACTATAACTAAATTTGGATCCTTTGCGGGCTACTGAGTGAATGTTGCTAAATCCGACTTACTCCCCATAGGCCCTCAGATGCCCTCGGCAGACCTCACAAACCTTTTGACCCAGCTTAAACTTAATACGAAATCATTAAAATATCTGGGTATACATATTCCCTCACACACCTCCTAAATTTATTCCTGTAATTATACACCAATCATCCATAAAATGAACCTTCAATTGGAGAATTGGATTGACCTCCCCCTTTCCATCCTTGGTAGAACCATAGTGGTAAAGTCGGTCACCTTTCCAAAATTGTCATACTTACTCCAGATGTTACCTATAGTGGTATCTAGGTCGGACGCTATGGCCTGCTCTAGAATATTTTCCAGATTTATTTGGAAAAATGGAAGACCACGTATGCCCAAATCTCGCACATACCTGCCTAAACAACAAGGTGGTCTGAGTGGCCCTAATGTTCAGTTGTTTGCTAGAACGGCCCTCTTCCGATACGCTTCGGATTGGATTTTAAATCAAGGTTCTTATGTCAATCTTTCCCTGGAGGAGGCGCTTTTCTTCCCATACTCTCCGGCTGCGCTCCTGCACACCCGCCTGAGAGATATCCCGATAGACGTCAGAACTAATATCTTATTTATTGACACATACAGGGCCTGGGTATCGATCCACAAAAATCTTCAGAGTGATCCATACCTTACCCCTTACATCCCTATTTGGGGAAATCCTAACTTCCTACCATCACTGCACAACAAGACATTCTACACGTTGAAATTACAGGGTATCAATGCCATCAAAGATGTTTTTGATCCAGGTGGCCAAATTATGTCTCTTTCCCAATTACAGGATAAATATTCCCTGCCGCAGAGACAATTCTTCATGTACCTTTAGCTTCGGCATTACGTTGCTGCTCTTAAAACTCCTGTAGGCCCTTTTCCTTCAACACACGTAATACTGACTGTCCTAGCTCTTTGTCGTTCTCGCCCATTTAAAATCAGATATTTGTACACGGATTTAATAAAAGCTAATGCTCCCTCTTGGACCTCACTTTCTTTAGCTTGGAGGAAAGAAGTTCCTGACTTTCCGGATATCACACATATATTGGGCAACACGAAGCGGGCTCTTCAACATTTGAAGCCAGCTAAATTGCAAGAAATTCATATCAAGACCATTAATAGAATGTATGTGTCTCCTGCACAGAGGAAGCATTTTAACACCTATGAACTAGGGTTATGTGTTAAATGTTCTATGCTTAATGCTAACCTTGCTCACAATTTTTGGTCTTGTTGTAAGATTAGGAAATTTTGGTACAAATTGTGTGCCTACTTTAACAAACTGTTTGCACTGTCTTTACCATTAAACATTCGAGCAATGCTATTTGCAGATTTCTCGGACTGGTTGGAGATTTCTGATATTAATCAGATAATTCCTTCCTTGACGGTCATGATAACTGTGGCAAAGCAGACGATACTATCCCATTGGATATATCCAACGGCCCCGACAATTCAGGAATGGGAATCTGCTTTGTCAGAAGTTATTTATCACGAACGCCGTGTGGCAACTTTACATGCTATTGATGGTATCTGACTTTTTTATAAGAAATATGGCTTAGTTTTAAATAATAGTCTCTGTATGCACGAGAGCAGCTACAACGACTTTTTGACCCTGTTTTGTGGCAGGGGCCACCGTCTTTTCTCGCTTAAGAATTCTACTACAATACATGTCATTTATTATTGACTTGTCTTGTCCGCTTTTCTAATATTCTTTAAATATTTCTGGAGCACCGAATTAAACTCCTAAATTCCTAACATTGGATCACACTTCGGCTTCCTACCCCCCCCCCCCCCCCCCCACCATCACCACCACCACCCCTCTTTTCCCCCTCTCCTTATCCCACTCTCCCCTCTTTGTTCTTCTTTTCTTTCTTCCTCTCTAGTACGCTTCTTATTTTCTTTGTAATGCTTATTAAAAAAAAAAAAAGGGCTTATCCTTTTTAGTTTGATATGTTGATTTCTGGAAAGATACCATATGTTGTCTTCTAATAATATGCATTTATGTAATCTCCGGATTTCTGGTTGTTTATACATTTGTATTTTTGGCTGTTCAATAAACAGAATTTAAAAAAAAACCGCTGTGTGTGGGTTGGCACCAATCTGTGTCTCTCTTGCCATTCTTGGGGGTGAAACTCTGTCCTTCCCTGTGTGTGTGTGTGTGTGTGTGTGTGTGTGTGGAGTGTCTGTGGTCTCCATTAAGCAATGTCCAGGGACTCTGTGTCATATGCTGCAGAGGATATGTCCTCTCAGGATGATCCCATTCCATGTAATCAGGATTGCACTGGTTTAGCACAGATTCCAGCAAGGGAGCCTGAGTGGTTATCCTCTATCAAATCTATGATTTCTCAGATTTCTACTAGGGTTGCACAAAATGAATCTGCAACTCAGGCTTTACAGAACTCTATGGCAGTCTGACCCAGTTCTGGTACATCAGGGCTCCCCGCTGTATATTCACATAAACGTGCTCTTGCTCAGATCATGCAGGATGATACCGATTCTGATACTGCAGACGGTGACGGGGATGTGTTGCGGGGGGCTGCATCTCTTGCAAAAGGGGTGCAGTTGATGATAGAGGCTATTAGGGATGTGTTGAATATTGCTGATACAACACCCGAGCAGGTTGAGGTGGCTTACTTCACTGAAAATAAGAAAGCCTCGCTAACCTTCCCTGCGTCATAGGAATTAAATGCTATATTTGAAAAGGATTGGGAAAACCCGGATAAAAAATTCCAGATACCTAAAAGGGTTCTGGTAGCGTTTCCTTTCCCGGTAGAGGATAGGAAAAAATGGGAAAACCCGCCTATTGTTGACGCGTCAGTATCCAGACTCTCTAAAAACGTGGTTTTACCTGTTCCAGGATCTACCACCTTGAAGCCTTGCTTCTGGGGCAAATGTACGTCCCACTATTGCCAGTGCTTGGATTGCCAAAGCTATAGTAAAGTGGTCAGGCACGTTACTTGGGGACTTGGATACTATGGAGAAATGTGATGTTGAATTGTTTTTACGTAACATTCAGGATTCGGCAGGATTTATGGTAGAATTCATGAAAGACCTGGGTTCCATGGCTGCGGGGATTTCCTCCATGTCAGTATCAGCTCGTCGAGGACTGTGGTTGTGCCAGTGGTCTGCCAACACGGAATCCAGGAGAAGTGTGGAGACCCTACCATACACAGGTCAGGCTCTCTTTGGGGAAGCGTTAGATGCGTGGATCTCCACGGCTACGGCTGGTAAGTCACCCTTTCTTCCCTCAGCTACACCTGCTCCGAAGAAACCCTTTTCTTCAGTTACATCACAACCCTTTCGGTCTAACAAGCCCAGTAAAGGCCAAGCCATCTAACACCTTCTTTCGGGGAGGTCGGCCCAAGTTCAAGAAACCTGCGGCTGCAGGTTCCCAGGAACCGAAACATGCTTCAGGTACACCAAAGTCCTCCGCATGACGGTGGACTGCATGCCCGGAGGTGGGGCCGGTGGGAGCGAGACTCAGACATGGATGCAGTACCGTATGTTGATTTTTCTGCTGCGGGGTACACTGGGCTCCACAAGGATTAACATTGGGGTGTAGAGTAGGATCTTTATCCGAGGCACCAACAGGCTCAAAGCTTTAGACTGTTCCCAAGATGCACAGCGCCGCCTCCTCTATAACCCCGCCTCCATGCCAGTGAGCTCAGTTTGTAAGTTGGTGCCTTGCAGTATATAGGCACTTAACAGGGGCTGCCCTAGGCAACCTTTTCAGAGCTTCGTTTACAGACTGAAGATAGAAGAAATTGTAATACAGACTTCCAGGGCTGCTGCAGGCAAAGTCTTGAAGACTCTCCTGCGTGCAGCTCCATCACCCCCAGCGGCGCTGTATACTCCCGCGCCGAGGTTGCCGGGTCACTGCAGCGGAGGCGCCGGCTTCTTCCATCCTCAAGTGCGTCACACACACGCCGCCGTTTTCCTGATAGCGGGGCCGCTGACAAGGAGGAGGTAAGGGGCTTCTGTGCCGCACTTTTCACTGCGATCCAGCGCGGCCGTAGGTGGCTGGCCGCGCGCTGGCGTGGACACTGATTACTGGGCAGCTGCTCCACTAGCCACCAGGGATATATTTATGGGCACAGGTCAGGGGGGACGTTGTACCAAGTCCCCCCCCCCTCCCCCCCCCCGTTTTCTTTACTGCCCGAATGCCCGGTGGGGATGCCAGCAGGGGGAGCAGGTCGGACCTGAGGCCCCTCCCCCCAGCCTCAGGGCGCCATTTCAGCAATGTTCCTGCCCTGGAGCTGCTTCCCTCTCCCTCATTCCCGGTCAGCAGCATTACAGTCTGAGCCTTGCTGTTTCCTGGGATTGCTGGCGCAAATTTTCCTCTGTGGAACCACCTGACTGCCAGTGCTGTGCTTCCTACAGGACACTTCAGTATTCTGTCACTGGGACTGTGTTAGTTAAGAAAGAGTGCATACATTCAGGGTTGTGTGGTACAAACCAGGGCCGTAACTACGTGTGTGCCAAGTGGGCTTGGCACACAGCGCAGTTGCCCTGAGGGCGCACGGTCAGCAGCATGTAATGAGTCAATTTGACTCATTACATGCCTCTGAAGTCTGCACCGTGCGCCGCCGCCGCGCTGTGGAGGAGAGCTACAGCGCCGGGCAGGTGAGATGGAGGAGGAGGGAGGGGGACTGGAGCCGCAGCAGCGCTATTTCATTGGTAGTAAGCGCCGCTGCAGCATCCCCCTCTCCTTCCGTATTGGCTGCCCGGCGCTGCTGTGGATGCTGGGATGCGGTTCCTCCATCCCAGCATCCACAGCAGCGCCGGGCAGCCAATACGGAAGGAGAGGGGGATGCTGCAGCGGCGCTTACTACCAATGAAATAGCGCTGCTGCGGCTCCAGTACCCCTCCCTCCTCCTCCTTCTCACCTGCCTGCACCGAGGGAGCTGCACGAGGAGCCTGTCAGTGGGGAGATGGTAAGTATGTATCTCTCTTTCTCTCTCTCTCTCTCTCTCTCTCTCTCTCTCTCTCTCTCAGGGGGACACCGTCTGCCATAATGTGTAAAAAGGGGGCCTGGCTGCCGCAATGTGTAAAAAGGTGGTCTGGCTGCCGCAATGTGTAAAAAGGGGGCCTGGCTGCCGCAATGTGTAAAAAGGGGGCCTGGCTGCCGCAATGTGTAAAAAGGGGGACTGGCTGCCGCAATGTGTAAAAATGGGGACTGGCTGCCGCAATGTGTAAAAATGGGGACTGGCTGCCGCAATGTGTAAAAAGGGGGACTGACTGCCGTAATGTGTAAAAAGGGGGACTGGCTGCCGCAATGTGTATAAAGGGGACACCGTCTGCCGTAATGTGTAAAAACGGGGACGCTGTCTGCTGTAATGTGTAAAAAGGGGACGCTGTTTGCCGTAATGTTAAAAAAGGAGACGCTGTCTGCTGTAGTGTGTAAAAAAGGGGACGCTGTCTGCCGCAATGTGTAAAAAGGGGGGACTGGCTGCCGCAATGTGTTAAAAGGGAGACTGTCTGCTGTAATGTGTAAAAAGGGGGACGCTGTCTGCTGTAATGTATAAAAGGGGCTCTACCTGCTGTAGTGGCGCTACTGTGCAGCGTAATTTGAATAATGTAGACTACTGTGCACCGTAGTATAAATTGCTATTATTTTGTGGCCACGCCCCTTCCCCATGAAGCCACGCCCCTATATATTTTTTGCGCGCCTACGACACGCACTGCCCCTATCTTACATGGGGGGGCGCCAATGTCGTTTCTTGCACACAGCGCTAAAATGCCTAGTTACGGCACTGGTACAAACACCCTGTGATATACATCAATGCTTACTGTGTTTGTTATATCTATAGTTATCACATATAGCCATACTGAGTATTACTTTGTATTGCTAGAATTTCTGCATGGTACGCTTGTGACTATATACGTGTGTGTGCATGTAGCTGCTGCGTGGTTGCCTTATTGCAGGGTATTTCACTCAGCGTGCTATTCCTATATTACTATACCTGTGGGGGCCAAGTGTTTCAGGTTTTCTCTGTACATAATATAGGATTGTTTCACAAGATATACTACTGGGGTATTTTTCCTTGTGAATTATAGTCACCATATGTTCTATTCCTATTGAACTTTCAGTCTGTGCCATTTTAGGCTGTTTTTCTGTGAGTTCTTACTAGGTATAGTGCTGCTACAATTTGTACCGGGTTGCGCATAGTTATATCTGCTACACGTGGCAACAACATTGGGACCTCTCCCACACTGCGTGGTAGTGAGGCCGCTGACGGAATGGAGGATTTAGCAGCTGAGAGTTCAGGTTCAGGGGGTTCCTTACCCCCAAGTGAGTCGGTAGCACTTGGGGCATCACAGGACCTGCCTTGGGCTACATTTTCCACATTGTTAAACACGATTGTGACTAAGTTGACGGCCCCTGTGGGTCCGCCTGTGCCACTACCACAGCTTATGGTCCCCGCTGTGAACCCGCCATGGGCGGATCAGCTTTCCACTCCGTTACAGCATTTGATCTGATCCATGTCTAAATCTAAGGGTCACCTTCACCTGCATAAGACTAAGTCGTCTTCTAAAAGGGCCATTACCTCCTCCCAGTCGGCGGCCTTGACTGACACGTCCTCCAATGAGGACGGTGCATATACTGACCCCTCAGACACTGACGCTGATGTTTCAGATGGGGAGGGGAAATCGTCCGTGGATGTCTCGGATTTGATTGAGGCGATACGGCTCATTCTTCAAGTGTCTGATGATTCTCCAACAAACCGGATACGTTTAAGTGTAAGAAGGGGGTTAAGCAGGTTTTTCCCTATTCTAAACACCTGGTTGACATACGTCAGGAATCCTGGGAAAATCCTGGGACAAAATTTACACCGAATAAGAGACTGTTGGCTCGCTATCCTCTCTCTGCTGAGGTGTGTAAAAATTGGGAAACTCCTCCGCCTGTAGATTCTCATGTGGCGTGTATGGTTGTTTCCTCTGCTCTGCCAGTAACTACCGTCACCTCTCTGAAGGAGCCGACGGATCGTCGTGCGGAGGGCTGGTTAAAAGCGATTTATACCCTTTTGGGGGCTGTGCAAAGGCCAACTATTGCAGCGACTAGGGATGCTGAAGCTGTTGAGGCATGGGCTCAGGATTTGAGGCGGAACTGCCTTCAGATGCATCTGAGCATGCTCGACATTGTCTCTCATATATTGCCACGGCTTCTCTGTACCTTAAGGAGGCGGCCTCCGATGCCGGGGTGCTCGCGGCCAAGGCTGCTACTGCATCCGTTTTGGACAGACGTATCCTTTGGTTGAGATCCTGGTCAGTGCATTTGGATTCCAATAAAACCCTGGAGGTGCTTCCTTTCAAGGGAGACATTCTCTTTGGAGAAGATCTCAATAAGATTGTGGCTGTCCTGGCTACGGCTAAAACAGCCCGCCGACCTAGTACGGCTCCTTCCAAACAGAAGGCTAAAAGTACTTTCCCTCAGCCCTTTTGTACTCCAGGTAAGGCAAAAGGCCAGGCGTACCCAAAGCAAGCCCGTACTTCAAGACCTGCCAAGCCCAGACCGAAGCGTGCTTGGGCTGCCCGTCAGCCAGCTTCCAAAACTGACAAGCCGGTCGCATGATGGGGTGGGCCTCCCTCTGGGGGATTCCAGTGTGGGGGGCCGATTTCTAGGTTTTATTCAGGAATGGTTAAAGACCACTTCGGATACCTGGGTGAGAGAAGTCGTTGCTCGAGGTTACGCCATACCCTTTATTAATCGTCCCCCTCATCGATTTTGCCTGACAGATGTGCCTCTGGATCCGGCAAAGGCGAACACGTTGCACTCGGTGGTACATTCCCTCCTGTCCACAGGAGTGGTGGTACAGGTGTCTCTGACCCAGAGGGGCAAGGGGTTCTATTCACCGCTGTTTCTAGTCCCGAAACCGAACGGGTCCTCGCGGCCCATTCTCAATCTGAAGTCCTTGAACAAGCATGTGTGAATTTCCAAGTTCCGTGTGGAAACGCTGCGCTCTGTTGTTCTGGCCATGGAGCCTGGGGACTATATGGTCTGTCCTGGACATACAGGATGCCTACCTACATATTGCCCATTGCGGTTTCTCATGAACAGTACCTGCGGTTTGCGATGGGCAACCTTCATTACCAATTTCAGGCGTTACCTTTGGTTTGACAACGGGTCCGCGAGTTTTCACCAAAGTTATGGCGGTCATGACGGCTACGTTGCGCCGTCAAGGGGTCAGGATACTACCATACCTAGACTATTTGTTGATCCTGGCGAGTTCCCCAGAACTTCTCCTGTGTCATCTCGATTTGACGAACCAGTGCATGAAAGCCCACGGGTGGCTGATCAACTGGAAGAAATCCTCCCTTGTTCCGGCTCAGAGCATGGTATACCTGGGAGCGTTATTGGACACCCACAACCAGCGGTTGTTCTTGTCTCAGGAGAAAATCCTGAAACTTTAGGACAAGATCCGATGCTTCCTATCCCATCCGCAAGTGTCGATTCATTCGGCAATGCAAGTGCTAGGCCTCATGGTGTCGGCTTTCGACATGGTGGAGTATGCTCAATTCCATTCTCGCCCTCTGCAGAATTTAATTTCAAGTGGGATGTCCTGCCTCACCGGATCAGATCTCACATGATCTCCCTATCTCCGGAGGTCCGCCTGTTACCGAGCTGGTGGCTGCAGGACCAACAGTTGAGCAAGGGTCGTCCCTTCTGGATATCCAACTGGGTCCTGCTAACGACGGATTCCAGTCTGAGAGGTTGGGGTGTGGTGTTGGAACAGCGCTCTCTGCAGGGTCGGTGGACCAAGGAGGAGTCACTACTCCCGATAAACATTCTGGAACTGCGGGCAATGTTAAATGCGTTGACAATGGCCCAGCATCTGATACAGAACAGACCTGTTCAAGTACAATTGGACAACGCCACCACGGTGGCGTACATCAATCATCAGGGTGACACTCGAAGCCGCATGGCAATGAGGGAAGTATCAAGGATTCTTCAGTTCTTGAACTGGGAGGCGGACTATCTCAGTCGTCAGGACGTGCACGCCGGAGAATGGAGCCTACATCCAGAGGTGTTTCAACTTCTCGTGAACAAGTGGGGCCTCCCAGATGTGGATCTGGTGGCGTCTCGACACAATCACAAGGTTCCGGTCTTCAGAGCAAGGACAAGGGATCCTCAAGCAGCATTCGTGGATGCTCTGTCAATCCCGTGGAACTTTCGGCTGCCGTATGTGTTCCCTCCGGCATCACTCCTGCCCAGAGTAATACGGAAGTTCAAGCAAGAAGGAGGAAACCTATTTCTAGTCGCTCCAGCGTGGCCCAGGCGGCACTGGTTCTCCGATCTACAGGGCCTCTCATTGGATCGTTCCCTTCTACTTCCACAATGACAAGACCTCCTCGTTCAGGGCCCTTGTGTTTACCAGGATTTGGTCCGTCTGGCTTTGACGGCATGGCTCTTGAAGCTTCCGTCCTGAGGGCCAAGGGTTTTTCTGAGGCGGTCGTTCAAACTATGTTGAAGGCCCGTAAGCCGGCTTCTGCTCGGATCTACCATAGGGTCTGGAATGCTTACTTTACTTGGTGTGCATCTCACAATCATGACGTTTTCAAGTTTAGTACGGTCAAACTATTGGCCTTTCTACAACAGGGCCTGGACTTAGGCCTGCGTCTGGCCTCCCTCAAGGTTCACATCTCTGCCTTGTCGGTATGGTTTCAGAGAAAAATTGCTACCCTACCTGATGTCCATACATTCACTCAGGGTGTGTTGCAGATTCAGCCTCCATATGTGCCACCTGTGGCTCCTAGGGATCTATTGGTGGTTTTGGAGGCCTTACAAGAGTCTCCGTTTGAGCCTCTTACCTCTACTGACCTTAAGTGGCTTTCCCTTAAGGTGTTGTTTTTGCTGGCTATTGCTTCAGCTAGAAGGGTCTCGGACTTGGGTGCCTTTATCCTATAAGTCCCCCTATTTGATTTTTCACCGTGACCGGGCGGTTCTTCGAACACGCCCAGGTTATTTACCCAAGGTGGTATCTTCCTTCCAGCTTAACCAGGAGATTGTGGTTTCAGCCTTTAATTCTCCTGAGTTGTCTTCCAAAGAGCGGTCATTGGATGTGGTACAGGCTCTCCGTATCTATGTGAAAAGAACTTCCTCCATTAGGAAATCTGATTCTCCTTTTGTGTTTGGTTTTCACAAACGTGGCTGGCCTGCTTCTAAGCAGACATTGGCCAGATGGATTAGAATGGTGCTTGCACATGCTTATGTACAGGCTGGTCTTCCAGTTCCTGCTACCATCAAAGCCCATTCTTCTCGGTCGGTTGGACCTTCTTGGGCGGCCCACCGTGGTGCGACCCTTGAACAATTGTGCAAGGCAGCTACATGGTCCTCGAGGAACACTTTCATTAGGTTCTATGCCTTTGATACCGCCGCTTCCGCCTTTGATAGGATGCTTCCTTTGGACGCTGGGTTCTTGTGCCTGCTACAGTGCGTCCCTTCCCATAAGGAACTGCTTTTGGACATCCCCGATGTTAATCCTTGTGAAGTTCAGTGTACCCTGCAGCAGAAAATGAGATTTATGGTAAGAACTTACCGTTGTTAAATCTCTTTCTGTGAGGTACACTGGGCTCCACAAGGCGCCTACCCTGATGCACTTAGCTTTTTTGGGTTGGTATTGGCATAGCCACTGACACCCTCTCCTGAGGTGAGTGTGTGGTGTAATTGGCTACGAGCGGTTGTCGTCTCTGGTACCTGCTACTGCATTGGGCTGGTCAACGAAACTGAGCTCACTGGCATGGATGCGGGGTTATAGAGGAGGCGGCGCTGTGCATCTTGGGAACAGTCTAAAGCTTTTCAGCCTGTTGGTGCCTCGGATCAAGATCCTACTCCACACCCCGATGTTAATCCTTGTGGAGCCCAGTGTACCTTGCAGAAAGAGATTTAACAACGGTAAGTTCTTACCATAAATCTCCTTTTATCAATAGTTAAAAAAAATGAAAAATCCCTGTTAAAATGTGTCTTTATGAGCATTTTTTACTGGGATAGTACGCTGTTCTTATGCTGATACCTGCAGTTATGGACTGATGTCACAGCACAAGATGCCATTATGATGTCCCCAAACAGTAAAGGGCCCCATACACTACAGCGATATGTCTGATGGCTGAAGTTGGAGGCAATTTCCCTTGAACTCTCCCGGGAGTGGTTCCATACGATTCCATACGATTTGGTACATGTGACTTTTTTGCATGAGAGAACAGTTTTGGCATCCTGTCTAGTCGCTTCCGCATATTCCTAACGGCTATCAATTTGCAGGTGGAGAAGATAGATTGGGTGGTAACTGCATGCTGTATCCTGCATAACTATTTGCGCAGAAAAACCACCCAGCATAGGACACTGCCCAGAGCAGCGGCAGGAGACCCAGACCCAGAACACCCAGAGGAAACCTCACCATTTCCCTCTGTGGAACCACCTCCACTCCATTCTAGGGCGAGTCTACGGGCAAAACAGGTCAGGGACGAGTACCTGGCCTATTTTAACTGGGTGGGTGCAGTCGATTGGTAGGAGGACCACATTTAAGTGTACTGTGTTGGACTGATGATGGAACATGCAAAAACTTACAAACTTATTCAAAAAAATATACTTACAGATGCAGACAAAGATAGTTCACCCTCGTCAGGCTCTGGTGTAGCAGTCCGAGGGAGGGAGGAGAAACCTGTCCGGATAGCCTCCTGGACCAGGACAAACTCCAGCATGGGGTAGTACCAGAGCAAGATCTTGTAAACCTGGGAGGAACCTGCTCCAGATCTTTTGAACTGTTCCATTTTTTGTGTTCTTTGAGGAACACCGTACGTAGGTTCTGTATCTTTTTCTTTACCCAGTCCTTGTCAGCACTGGATACAAAGGGCCTGCTGTACTCCACTAGCTCCTCCAAGGCCACATTCCGCCGCACTTTATCCGAATACCCCCTTGGCTTTGATCTTCCACAGACATTCATGGCCACGGTACATTTCTAGTAGGCCGGTGATGAAGTCTGTCTTGATCCAGAGACATACTGTATCTATAATGAAAAAAAAGTGGTGCACAAACTGTTATATGTTTTGTGTTTAAAAATGGTTTTACTTAAGGTATATGGTTAAATGGTTATGTGATTAAATGGTTATATGGTTAAATTTGGTTAAGATATGGTTTTAAAATTAAGTTGTTTTTTTTGTTCATTTTCAAAATGGTTTTACTTGAGTTTAAAAATATACTTTCAAAATGTGTTGATATATGGTTCAATTTGGATAATATAAGGTTTTAAAATATAGTTGTTTTTTTCAAATAGTTTCCTCATTACCCAAACATCAATAGTGCAGCATTGGGGTACAGTGGCGGTGAAAACACATGGCCATTAGGGGGTTAAAATCAGTTTTGGGACACCGAAACACAAAGTTGCCGCATTGGGGTACAGTGACGGGGAAAACACATGGCCATCAGGGGGTTTTAAAATGACTTTGAGCCCACAGAAATGAATAAAATGTGAACAATAACTTAGAATACAGTGGTGGACAGAGTGATTACATTGGTGGACAGTGTGATTACATTGGTGGACAGTGTGCTAGGTGGACAGTGATATTGGTGATCAGTGATATTGGTGGTCAGTGTGGATAAATTGAAATCCTATCAAATCCGATTGATGCGCTCTCCTTCTCCTGCGTTGTAGCTTGCTGCTGCTGCCGCTGATGGGAGTGTCCTGAGAATGCCAGTCAACTTCCTATGATATATCACATGCACAAAAAAACACCTTTTTCCATACGATTCCTTGCGACTACAATATATCACGAGTGCAGCACTTGTGACCTAGGGGATCCGACACGACACTCACGGGAACGCGCATCATATCGGATGGAAAACACATACGATGTGACACTTTTCATCCGATATATCGGACCGAAAAGGTCGAAATCGCAGGAAATCGTCCATTATCGTTCTAGTGTATGGGGCCCATAAGGGTGGATGTGTGGTTTCCCCCCCCCCCCCCTCTTTTTCTTTTATTGCAACAACCACACATTTGCCTGCAAAATGACATCTATTTCTAAGTGAGCAAATGTTACATGGGATGAAAGGCAGATGGGCTCCTTTCTCATTACTGCAGGATAGGGACATTGATGCACCAGAGTGTAACTGATCCGGAAAAAAAAAAAACCAATGAGATATTTAAATAGTCATCAGACTGTGCATATGTCCTGGGTTTTATAGCAGATTAAATGGCCTGGAAATGTGTATCACATTGGAGGTGGCAGAAATCAGTACTCTGTCTTACTGAGGTGTACAAAACACACAAGTCACAAGCTTGTAAACGGACATATTTAATTTAGTAAGTAAATTAAAATACTTGCTGATGTGCAAATGTGATGATGGCTGTAATTGGCTATCTGTTAATCACGGGTGAAGTAGTGGGAGCAGTAGTGGCTCATGCCACGGGCAAGCAGACTTTTTGCCTGGGGCGCCGCTGTTTGTTCGGTTTGTTTGTTTTGTAAGTGCCGCTACTATGGGCACATCTACTAAGGGCACAACTAATGAGGGCACATCTTCAGGGGGCACAACTACTGAGGGCACAGCTACTGGGGGCACAACTACTGTGGGCAAATCTACAGGGGGCACAACTACTGAGGGCATAGCTACAGGTGGCAAATCTACAGGGGGCACAACTACAGGGGTCACAACTGTGGCCATGCCCCTTCCCTATGACCTATGAAGCCATGACCCTATTTTTTCTACAGGGGGACAAAACTACTGGGGGCACAGCTACAGGTGGCAAATCTACTGGGGGCACAGCTACAGGTGGCAAAACTACAGGGGGCAAATCTACTGGGGGCACAGCTACAGGAGGCAAATCTACAGGGAGCACAACTACAGGGGTCACAACTGTGGCCATGCCCCTTCCCTATGACCTATGAAGCCACGACCCTATTTTTTCTACAGGGGGACAAAACTACTGGGGGCACAGCTACTGGGGGCAAAACTACTGAGGGCACAGCTACAGGTGGCAAAACTACAGGGGGCACATCTTCTGAGGGCAAAACTTCAGGGGGCACAACTACAGGGGACACAACTGTGGCCACGCCTCTTCCCTATGACCTATGAAGCCACACCTCTATTTTTTGGTGCGCACTAACCCTGTTTTGTCTGTTGGGGGTGTGCCAATGGAAACTTTCGCCCTGGGCGCCACCGGCCCTGAGTGGGAGCATTACAGTATGTAGGGGCGCAGCTAGAACCTTGGAGGTCCCATAGCAACATTTTGAAAGGGCACCTGTCCCAATGCTTCTAGAGAGACACCTCTCTGCAGTAGTTGTTATTTTTATGCACAATAGTAGTGCCATAGTTTTTTACTCCCCATAGTAGTGCCTTTGTTAATTTTCTTAACCATAGTAGTGCTTTTGTAAGGGCCGTAACTAGGTCTGTGCCAGTGGTGCCTGGCCCACAGCGCATATGCATTGTGGAAGCAGTACTGCGGGCAACACCCACAATGCTGCACTGCACCACTGCTGCACTATTATTGTCCATCTAATGCTAACTACTGTAGCGCCCAGCTACTTCTAACAAAGGTAGCCAATCAGCGCTGCAGCTGAATTTCTAGTCCGTCGTCATGCTCCACCACTCCGGCTTCCCCTTCTGTGTCTGCCCCCAGCGCACCCACAATGCACGGTGCTGTGAAGAGCCGCGGCATTTGGAAGCCTTGAGAGGGAGAGGAGGACACTCTCACTGAGCAGCATCAGGTAATAACGTAAGTCAGTCCCTCTCTCCCTCTCTCCTCATACAGACACTAAACCATTAGGGTTTGTGGGGGGTTGCATTGGGCTCTACCAGGCGTAATGTATAGATGCTCTACCTGGCATAATAAAAAGGTGCTCTACCTGGCATAATGTGTATACAGGGCACTACCTGCATAATGTGTATAAAGGACTCTACCTGGCATAATGTGTATTAGGGGCATTACCTGGCATAATGTGTATAAAGGACTCTACGTGGTGTAATGTGTATAAGGGGCTCTACCTGTCATAATGTGCATAAGGGACTCTACCTGGTGTAACGTGTGTAGGGGTACTACCTGATGTAACGTGTCTAAGAGGCTCTACCTGACGTCATTTGTATAAGAGGTACTACTGGCGTAGTGTATATAAGGGGCTCTACCTGGTGTTACGTGCATAAGGGGGTACTGCCTGGCATAACATGTGTAAGGGATACTGGCTGGCGTAACGTGTATAAGGTGTACTGGCATAACATGCATGAGGGAGACTTTCTGATGTAATGTGAATAAAGAGTATTGCCTAGCGTAAAGTGTATAAGGGTTTCTACCTGACTTAACGTGTATAAGGGGGTACTGTCTGGCATAACGTGTATAAGGGGTAAATTGTATTGAAGGTGTGATAAGAAAGTAAATTGTATTGAAGGTGTATAAGAAAGTAAATTGTATTGAAGGTGTGATACACTATGACATTTTTCCTTCTGTTTTTGAGTGCAATATGAAGTTCTAAAGAAATTACAGTAGCTGCTTGGAAAAACACCAGAGGAGGTGGAATCTTGATAGTGGTTATAATTTTGTTCACAGTGCCAAAGGACGAAGTGGTGATATTGTGTGTTATAATGTATATGTGCTCTACCTGGCTTAATGTGTATAAGGGGTACTGCCTGGCATAACATGTATAAGGGGCTCTACTTGGCGTAACGTGTATAAGGGGTACTACTGTGTGGTGTAATGTGATTTGGCACTATTCTGTGGCCACGCCCCTTCCCCATGAAGCCACGTCCGTATATTTTGCTGCAAGTCTTCGATGTGCATTGTCCGTGTTTTAAATAGAGGTTGGGGGGACACCAATTCTTTCTCCACAGGGCACCAAAATATCTAGTTATGGCACTGGCTTTAGTTAATGTATGCCCCATAATAGTGCCATACAGTAGTTTATTTTATGAATCTTAGTAGTGTCCTAGTTCACATTATGTCACATTCTATGGCTACCAGTACATATTATGCAGTACCCCAATTCACATTATGCCACACTTGCAATGTCCCAGTTCATATTACAATATGTAACATTGTAATGCCCTCCAGTTGATTTAGGCCCCTTTACAATGAGAAGACCCAAGGGTATAACTAGATACCCCTGTCTGTCTGCCCCTCCCCTTTAGAATGTAAGCTCTCACGAGTAGGGACCTCTTCCCTCATGTGCTTATCCTTTTCCTACTTTAATAATCCTCAACTGCCTAAATCCTGCAGTTTTCGGTTACCTTGATACTTATCTCAGTGTTGTCTACTGATGTGGTTATGCTTAGTTGCCCTGTACTTGTCCTATATTGTCTTCAACTGTAAGTCACTGTTTTCCTGTTTTGAATATGTGCATATGTATTCTGTAATTGGGCGCTGCGGAACCCTTGTGGCGCCATATACATAAAGAAGGATAATAATAAATAATAATACAGGTTGAGTATCCCATATCCATATATTCAGAAATACGGATTTTTTTGACGGAGAGTGAGACAGTGAAACTTTGTTTTCCGATGGCTCAATGTACACAAACTTTGTTTAATAGACAGAGTTATTAAAAATATTGTATTAAATGACCTCCAGGCTGTGTGTATAAGGTGTATATGAAACATAAATTAATTGTGTGAATGTAGACACACTTTGTTTAATGCACAAAGTTATTAAAAATAATGGCTAAAATGACCTTCAGGCTGTGTGTATAAGGTGTATATGAAACATAAATGCATTCTGTGCTTAGACTTGGATCCCATTGCCATGATATCTCATTGTGGTATGCAATTATTCCAAAATACGGAAAAATCCGATATCCAAAATGCCTCTGGTCCCAAGCATTTTGGATAAGGGAGACTCAACCTGTAATAATAATAATGATATTGCAGTCCCCAAGGCAAAAATGTGTAAGTGCCCTTATGTACCACCCAATGGTGAAAAATTTATAACTTTGACAGGAAAGGTGGGCCCTCTCAGCTCTGGGCCCCATAGCAGCTGCACTCCCTGCACCTATCATATGTAACCAGGGCTATTTGTGGTCTGGAACGCCATTCCTGAAGGTAATTTCTAAATTGCCGTTATCCGGAACGGTGTTCCGGAACATCTGCTTCCTGCTGCTGCTGCCGTTTCCTATGTCTGAGGGGAGGAGAGTGCAGAGCGCATCTCTCCTGCCCCTCACTGTGTCCCTCCGGCGTCCATTTAAAATGTCACTCGGCTGGATCGCCTAGTCCCGCCGGAAGTGCACATCTGCGATAGACGCCGGACTAGATGAGTGCGGCTCAATCTGTATACTGCAGCAATTGTGTATCTGGCGCTGCTGGGGGCATTGTGTATCTTTCACTACTGGAGGCATTGTGTAACTTGCGCTATAGGAGGCTTTGTGTATCTCATGCTGCTGGGGGCATTGTGTATCTGGTGCTACTGGGTTCATTGTGTATCTGGCATTGCTGGGGGGCATTGTGTATCTGGCATTGCTGGGGACATTGTGTATCTGGCAGTGCTTGGGGCATTATGTATTAAAAAAAAGTTTATGCACCAATTGAAGCCCCGCCCCTCTGATAGATCCATCCACATCACTCTACCCTGCACACAGTTCCTGAACCTATTTTCCTACAAAAATAGCACTGTATGTAACTGCGATAGGGGAGGTGGGACACTCTCCGCTCTGGACCCCATTGCAGCTGCACTCCCTGCACCTATGGTAGCTGTGCCCTTGCATGGGGGAACGTGACCCGGGCACCGGATTTGAGGAGGCCTCTGCCCTGCTTCCTCCACATTCCGCTCCCTTGACTCTTAGGTGCTCCCATCCCAGACGTTTCTGGGGGGGCTCTCCCTGGAGTGCAGCCTGCCATCATCTGGACTCCGCGCTGTTTGGCTGGGGAGCCCCCTGCACTGGCCCACCACTGACCTATAGCTACAGTTGCTGCTCCGGTCCCCTGCTGTGCCTGCAGCGCCACTCATCTGTAGCCATTGATTTGTGCCGCTCCACTGCTTATCGCATCCAGTGGTGAATGCTGCTCTCATACTGACTCCATTGTCGGTCCATCCACTGCCCTCCTAACAAACACTGCCCTACGGTCCCGCTCCTGCTTGTTTCCTGCAGCCGGGGCTGTAGAGAATCCGACACATGGCCTGCCGCCATCTTGTCCGGTTGGCTCCTCTCCTCCAGATTCCTCTACTGCCTGCTGGGATTTCCCACTGGGCCTGACCAGCTGCCATTTCTGGACCCTGGCTCCAAGGTTCGCGATCACCTCACTTCTCTCTCCCCCCGCTGTATCCCCCCTTTTCCCATCTACCACCTCTCTCTCTCTCTCTCTCTCTCTATCTATATATATATATATATATATATACATACATACATACATATATATACAATATTATGAGGGCGCACAGTGTTATTGTTTTTCCCAAACTTTTGACCAGCAGAAAACAGAACTTAGAATAAATTATTTATTTAGAACAGATATATCATGTAACAGCATATCATAATACAATATCTATTAAAATAGTTTTACACCGACCATAATACAATTCAGTTTGTTCAGATGAAATCTTGCTATTCTGGAAGGAAGGAGTACACACAAAGGTGGGGTTCACATACTGGATAACACTTTGATTCTATAGAATACCTGATACATATACGGATTGGCATTAACCAACGGGATGTGGTCCTGTTTTAATTAAGTTTCACAGCAAAATTTGTACCAATATACGAGAAGAAAGGCTGATTGCATTCCTAAGCAGCGGAGGCCTTGACCTACTGCTGTCACAGCGTTTGCTTTTGAATTTTGAATCATTACCACTAGGTGATTTATCAATCAGTACTATAACATTAGAGTTATAAAAAAGGGAACATTTCGAATTAAGCGCAGGTACCCGATCGATCACCCTATTGGGCATTAATATCCCACATGTGTGACATCGTAAACGTATACCCCTGATGAAGTCCCTCGTGGATGAAATGCGTTGGGTTTTATGAACAATTTCATCTGAACAAACTGAATTGTATTATGGTCGGTGTAAAACTAATTTATTGGATATTTTATTATGATATGCTGTTACATGACATATCTGTTTTAAATAAATAATTTATACTAAGTTCTGTTTTCTGCTGGTCAAAAGTTTGGGAAAAACAATAACACTGTGCGCCCTCATAATATTGTATATATTGTCTCTATTTGTGTGTGTGTGTGTGTGTGTGTGTGTGTGTGTGTGTGTGTGTGTGTGTGTGTGTGTGTGTGTGTGTACATCTGCACTCTCCTCAATATCGTTTAAAAGCGGTGCTTCCCTTAAAGCTGTTCCATATTGGTCCAGTACAAACAGAATTTTGGTAGAAAGGGCACTCAGTTATGAAAAACAATGTACTTTTATTTTCACCCAGGTAGGGCACTGTAAAAACATCTTTAAAGTGGAAAAAAGGGTAATTTAAACAACATCCAGATTACCATAATTATCCTGTAGCACCATCCATGTCACAGGTAAAGCATCAATGATACATCAAATGGAAAGGCATATTGGTCACTTATCAGTCCGTCGACCTCGGTCAGTAGATGACCCCAGCATCACGTCACAGTCACTTTCCTGTGAGTGGAAAGTGATTGTGACGTGATGCTGGGGTCTCAAACGGTCATCTACTGACCGAGGTCTCTCTCCTCTTCCTCAGTCTGTTCTCCCTTCCCTCTCTCTCTTGCCATCCTCTCTCCCCCCTCTCCTTCTGGGTCCCGTCCCCCCCACACTTCTCTTTCTCTCCCCTCCATCTTTCCATCTTCTCTCTCTTTTCCTTCCTGTATTTCTCTTCCACCTTCCCCTCTCTCTCTCCCTCTCTCTGATTTTAATTTATTATTATTTCTTATAACATTTTTTTTTTTTTTGGGGGGGGGGGGGGGGGGGGGGGTTGACAAATTTCTGCCTTGCCCCAGGTAACAGGAGTCCTAGTTTTGGCCCTGGTCCTTGTATAGAACACAGGTAACTGTAACAGTGAATGTGTGCCCTCTCAGCTCTGGGCTCCATATTAGTTGCACTCCCTGCACCTAGGTACTTACACCTTTGTATATAACACATGTAACTGTGACAGGGAAGGTGGCCCCTCACAGGTCTGGGCCCCATAGCAGCTGCACTCCCTGCACCTATGGTAGCTATGCCCCTGTATAGAACACGGGTAACTGTGGCCCCTCTCAGCTCTGGGCCCCATAGCAGCTGCACCCCCTGCATCTATGGTAGCTACGCCATCGACAGTATGCATTGTTGCATGTCACTGCAATACATAATGCAATTGGAGCAGTATGTTGCCAGGGCTCATTTTGCTCTTCCGAAAACCCCGCTCCTATGTAGTCATGCATGTTTATAGGTCTTTGGCCTGTAGGGCATGTAGCGATGAAACTCTGGCTTTGTGGCTCATATATTGTTGGGTATGGGTAAAGCTATATTAGGATTGTGTTACCTGTCAAGTCAGGGGTTTTGTGCAATCAGATTGGAACTTGAGAGTTGCTTGGGTATTAGGAGAATGTAGAAAGCTGGGAGGCCTGACGAGGCTCCCCCTCATGTGGGAGGTGAGCAAGTACTAGGTTTGCAGTGTATAGTCTGGTAAATAGTGAGGAAGTGCTACAGGGCCCACACACTGTCCTGGATGGATGCTGGAACTGGTATAGGGACGCCAAGTAGATGTAGACACTTGCAGGAAAGAGAGTTTTACTCTTAAACACTGTTACTACTGTATAGTAGTAACAGTGTTTAAGAATAGGAATATGCAACACTGTGAGTACTAGATCATAGAACAGGAACTGGTACTTGCAGAATGAAGTGTACAGTGTAGGATGGTTACTGGTACTTGGTGGTTGAAGAGCACAGTGTAAATAGATACTGGAACTCAAACTGAAGTGCACTGTGTAGAAAGGATACTGATAGTTACAGACTGCAGAGCACTGCATAGAAGCGGGTGCTGGCTGGTGAGGCAGAAGGTGTGCTGGCTGGTGAGGCAGAAGGTGTGCTGGCTGGTGAGGCAGAAGGTGTGCTGGCTGGTGAGGCAGAAGGTGTGCTGGCTGGAGAGACGGAAGGTGGAAGCTGGCTGGAGAGACAGAAGGGATACTGGCTGGAGAAACACTGGGTATGACTGACACATTACTAACTCCTTCCTTACTCCCAGAGCACCACAGTTTATTTCACTCTGAGACATACATGCCTACCCTCCCGCATTCAGCTCCCGTTTTTTAATTGAGCCTCCCGCTGCCCCGCAAATATTGGTGGTCCTCCCGGTTTTTCACGAGCGGTATGTTAAACGTGGACTGCGCATGCGCCAGTCCAACTTTAAAAGCGCCGGGTGCCAGAGCCTGCATGGGTGATAGTGGGATGGAGGGGCACTGCTTAGTGCGTGAGGGGGCATGGCTTGCTGTAGCTGTCACTGTGTGTGGGCGCCAGAGAGTGACAGAGAGAGGTGGGAGAAGGAGACCGTGGGGCGGGGAAAGCAGAGTGTGGAATGGCAGAGCGGCTCTCGGCTGCTAGAGAGGGACGGGTGACAGCGGTTAGAGACAGCCCCTGGGACTCAGGCAGTGCCTGCATTAGTCTCAACCCAGGAGCTTCCGCACTACTCACCCACCTGATTGGAGCTGGCTGTAAATAACCCCCCCCCCCCCTGACATTGTCCAGCACATTAGAGGTTAATGGCTGAGCAATAGAGATCAGAGGAGCCCGTGCTGAGCTTACTGGAAGTGCTCCTCTGACCCCTGCTTGTGCTTGGCGTCACATGACAGCAGCTCCACTTCCCAGTCTCCAAGTGTGTGCATGTGATTTCCTGCTGCGGAAGATGCTGCTACTGAACACATCTTTCCAGAGCACCGAGCAGAGAGAGACAATGGGGCAGACACAGAGAGCAACCCGAGGAGCCAAGGGATGAAGAGCACTGAGCTGGTGAGTAGGTGAATGAAATGCCCCTGAGCTCTCACTTCTGCAGTGTGGCAGACTGCACACCCACCTTCCATGAGGCTATGTGTTTATCCCCATACTGTATAGGGCCCATATATAATGTTATGTATTTCTATATTGTATAGAGCCCATCTGGTGCTGCACTGTTCTGTATTATATAGGACCCATAATGAATCATCCTATACCATCCAGGGCACATGTAAAGTCACACTGTGTTTCCCTGTACCCTATAAAACACCTATTTCTCTGACGTCCTAGTGGATGCTGGGAACTCCGAAAGGACCATGGGGAATAGCGGCTCCGCAGGAGACTGGGCACAACTAAAGAAAGCTTTTAGGTCACCTGGTGTGCACTGGCTCCTCCCACTATGACCCTCCTCCAAGCCTCAGTTAGATTTTGTGCCTGGCCGAGGTTGGATGCACACTAGGGGCTCTCCTGAGCTTCTAAAAAGAAAGTATATAATTAGGTTTTTTATTTTACAGTGAGACCTGCTGGCAACAGGCTCACTGCAGCGAGGGACTAAGGGGAGAAGAAGCGAACCTACCTGCTTGCAGCTAGCTTTGGCTTCTTAGGCTACTGGACACCATTAGCTCCAGAGGGATCGACCGCATGGAACTGGCCTTGGTGTTCGGTCCCGGAGCCGCGCCGCCGTCCCCCTTACAGAGCCAGAAGCAAGAAGAGGTCCGGAAAATCGGCGGCAGAAGACATCAGTCTTCACCAAGGTAGCGCACAGCACTGCAGCTGTGCGCCATTGCTCCTCATACACACTTCACACTCCGGTCACTGAGGGTGCAGGGCGCTAGGGGGGGGGCGCCCTGAGCAGCAATAAAAACACCTTGGCTGGCAAAAATACCACAATATATAGCCCCAGAGGCTATATATGTGATAATTACCCCTGCCAGAATCCATAAAAAAGCGGGAGAATAGTCCGCGAAAAAGGGGCGGAGCTATCTCCTTCAGCACACTGGCGCCATTTCTCCCTCACAGCTCCGCTGGAAGGAAGCTCCCTGGCTCTCCCCTGCAGTCTACACTACAGAAAAGGGTAAAAAAAGAGAGGGGGGGCACTAAATTTAGGCGCAGTATATATAACAGCAGCTATAGGGGACATAATTCAGTTAGTCCCTGCATTATATAGCGCTCTGGTGTGTGCTGGCATACTCTCACTCTGTCTCCCCAAAGGGCTTTTGTGGGTCCTGTCCTCTGTTAGAGCATTCCCTGTGTGTGTGCGGTGTGTCGGTACGGCTGTGTCGACATGTTTGATGAGGATAATGATGTGGAGGCGGAGCAGATGCCTATAGAAGGGATGTCACCCCCTGCGGGGCAGACACCTGAGTGGATGGACTTATGGAAGGAATTGCGTGCACGTGTCGACTCCTTACACAAAAAATTTGACGACATGCCAAAGGCGGGACAGCCGGCTTCTCAGCTCGTGCCTGTCCAGGCGTCTCAAAGGGCATCGGGGGCTCTAAAACGCCCGCTACCTCAGATGGCAGACGCGGATGTCGACACGGATACTGACACCAGTGTCGACGACGATGAGTCTAGTCTAATGTCCACTAAGGCCATTCGTTGCATGATTGAAGCAATGAAAGAGGTGTTACAAATTTCTGATATAAACCCAGGTACCACTAAAAAGGGTATTATGTTTGGGGAGAAAAAACTACCCGTAGTTTTTCCCCCATCAGAAGAATTAAATGAAGTGTGTGAAGAAGTGTGGGCTTTCCCTGATAAAAGATTGGTAATCTCTAAGAAGTTACTAATGGCGTTCCCTTTCCCGCCAGAGGATAGGTCACTTTGGGAGACACCCCCTAGGGTGGATAAAGCGCTCACACGTTTGTCTAAAAAGGTGGCACTACCGTCTCCGGATACGGCCGCCCTCAAGGAACCTGCTGATAGAAAGCAGGAGGCGATCCTGAAGTCTGTATATACACACTTAGGCATTATACTTAGACCAGCTATTGCGTCAGCATGGATGTGCAGTGCTGCCGCTGCGTGGTCAGATTCCCTGTCAGAAAATATTGACACCCTAGACAGGGACACTATTCTGCTAACCATAGAGCATATAAAAGACTCAGTCTTATACATGAGAGATGCACAGAGGGAGATCTGCCGGCTGGCATCTAAAATAAGTGCATTGTCCATTTCTGCTAGGAGAGGCTTATAGACTCGGCAGTGGACAGGGGATGCAGATTCAAAAAGGCACATGGAAGTTTTGCCTTTATAAGGGTGAGGAGTTATTTGGGGATGGTCTCTCGGACCTAGTTTCCACAGCAACTGCTGGGAAGTCAGCATTTTTACCCCATGTTCCCTCACAGCCTAAAAAGGCGCCGATTTATCAGGTACAGTCCTTTCGGACTCAGAAAAACAGGCGTGGAAAAGGTGGGTCCTTTCTGTCCAGAGGCAGAGGTAGGGGAAAAAGGCTGCAACAAACAGCAGGTTCCCAGGAGCAAAAGTCCTCCCCCGCTTCTTCCAAGTCCACCGCATGACGGTGGGGCTCCACAGGCGGAGCCAGGTACGGTGGGGGGCCGCCTCAAAAATTTCAGCGATCAGTGGGCTCGCTCACAGGTGGATCCCTGGATCCTGCAAATAGTATCTCAAGGGTACAAACTGGAATTCGAGGCGTCTCCACCCCACCGGTTCCTGCCTTGCCGATTACTCCTTCAGACAGGGAGGCTGTGCTAGCGGCAATTCACAAGCTGTATTCCCAGCAGGTGATAATCAAGGTGCCCCTACTTCAACAAGGACGGGGTTACTATTCCACACTGTTTGTGGTACCGAAACCGGACGGTTCGGTGAGACCCATTTTAAATTTGAAATCCTTGAACACATACATAAAAAAATTCAAGTTCAAGATGGAATCGCTCAGGGCGGTTATTGCAAGCCTGGACGAGGGGGATTACATGGTATCCCTGGACATCAAGGATGCTTACCTGCATGTCCCCATTTACTATCCTCACCAGGAGTACCTCAGATTTGTGGTACAGGATTGCCATTACCAATTCCAGACGCTGCCGTTTGGACTCTCCACGGCACCGAGGGTGTTTACCAAGGTAATGGCGGAATTGATGATACTCCTTCGAAGAAAGGGAGTTTTAATTATCCCGTACTTGGACGATCTCCTAATAAAGGCGAGGTCCAAGGAGCAGTTATTGGTGGGAGTAGCACTATCTCAGGAGGTGCTACACCAGCACGGTTGGATTCTGAATATTCCAAAATCACAGCTGGTTCCGACGACACGTCTACTGTTCCTGGGTATGATTCTGGATACAGTCCAGAAAAAAGTGTTTCTCCCGGAGGAGAAAGCCAAGGAGTTGTCATCTCTAGTCAGAGACCTCCTGAAACCAAAACAGGTATCGGTGCATCACTGCACGCGGGTCCTGGGAAAGATGGTGGCTTCTTACGAAGTAATTCCTTTCGGCAGGTTCCATGCCAGAATCTTTCAGTGGGACCTGTTGGACCAATGGTCCGGATCGCATCTTCAGATGCATCGCCTAATAACTCTGTCTCCAAGAACCAGGGTGTCTCTGCTGTGGTGGCTGCAGAGTGCTCATCTTCTAGAGGGCCGCAGATTCGGCATACAGGACTGGGTCCTGGTGACCACGGATGCCAGCCTTCGAGGCTGGGGGGCAGTCACACAGGGAAGAAACTTCCAAGGACTATGGTCGAGTCAGGAGACTTCCCTACACATAAATATTCTGGAACTAAGGGCCATTTACAATGCCCTAAGTCAGGCAAAATCCCTGCTTCTACACCAGCCGGTACTGATCCAGTCAGACAACATCACGGCAGTCGCCCATGTAAATCGACAGGGCGGCACAAGAAGCAGGATGGCAATGGCAGAAGCCACAAGGATTCTCCGATGGGCGGAAAATCACGTACTAGCACTGTCAGCAGTGTTCATTCCGGGAGTGGGCAACTGGGAAGCAGACTTTCTCAGCAGGCACGACCTCCACCCGGGAGAGTGGGACTTCATCCAGAAGTCTTCACGCTGATTGTAAATCGATGGGAACGGCCACAGGTGGACATGATGGCGTCCCGCCTAAACAAAAAACTAGAGAGATATTGCGCCAGGTCAAGGGACCCTCAGGCGATAGCTGTGGACGCTCTAGTGACACCGTGGGTGTACCAGTCAGTTTATGTGTTCCCTCCTCTGCCTCTCATACCAAGGGTACTGAGAATAATAAGAAAACGAGGAGTAAGAACAATACTCGTGGTTCCGGATTGGCCAAGACGAGCGTGGTACCCGGAACTTCAAGAGATGATCTCAGAGGACCCATGGCCTCTGCCGCTCAGACAGGACCTGCTGCAGCAGGGGCCCTGTCTGTTCCAAGACTTACCGCGGCTGCGTTTGACGGCATGGCGGTTGAACGCCGGATCCTGAAGGAAAAGGGCATTCCGTAGGAAGTCATTCCTACGCTGATTAAAGCCAGGAAAGATGTAACTGCAAAGCATTATCACCGCATATGGCGGAAATATGTTGCTTGGTGTGAGGCCAAAAAGGCCCCAACAGAGGAATTTCAACTAGGTCGATTTCTGCATTTCCTACAAGCAGGAGTGACTATGGGCCTGAAATTAGGCTCCATTAAGGTACAGATCTCGGCTCTGTCGATTTTTCTTCCAGAAAGAACTAGCTTCACTACCTGAAGTTCAGACGTTTGTGAAAGGAGTGCTGCATATTCAGCCCCCTTTTGTGCCTCCAGTGGCACCTTGGGATCTCAACGTGGTGTTGAGTTTCTTAAAATCACATTGGTTTGAGCCACTTAAAACCGTGGATCTTAAATATCTCACGTGGAAAGTGGTCATGTTATTAGCCTTGGCTTCAGCCAGGCGTGTGTCAGAATTGGCAGCTTTGTCATGTAAAAGCCCTTATCTGATTTTCCATATGGATAGGGCGGAATTGAGGACTCGTCCTCAGTTTCTCCCTAAGGTGGTATCAGCTTTTCACTTGAACCAACCTATTGTGGTGCCTGCGGCTACTAGGGACTTGGAGGATTCCAAGTTACTGGACGTAGTCAGGGCCTTGAAAATTTATGTTTCCAGGATGGCTAGAGTCAGGAAAACTGACTCGCTATTTATCCTGTATGCACCCAACAAACTGGGTGCTCCTGCTTCTAAGCAGACTATTGCTCGCTGGATTTGTAGCACAATTCAGCTGGCGCATTCTGCGGCTGGACTGCCGCATCCTAAATCAGTAAAAGCCCATTCCACAAGGAAGGTGGGCTCATCTTGGGCGGCTGCCCGAGGGGTCTCGGCTTTACAACTTTGCCGAGCTGCTACTTGGTCAGGGGCAAACACGTTTGCAAAATTCTACAAATTTGATACCCTGGCTGAGGAGGACCTTGAGTTCTCTCATTCGGTGCTGCAGAGTCATCCGCACTCTCCCGCCCGTTTGGGAGCTTTGGTATAATCCCCATGGTCCTTTCGGAGTTCCCAGCATCCACTAGGACGTCAGAGAAAATAAGATTTTACTCACCGGTAAATCTATTTCTCGTAGTCCGTAGTGGATGCTGGGCGCCCGTCCCAAGTGCGGATTGTCTGCAATACTTGTTTATAGTTATTGCCTAACTAAGGGTTATTGTTGAGCCATCTGTTGAGAGGCTCAGTTGTTATCATACTGTTAACTGGGTATTGTATCACGAGTTATACGGTGTGATTGGTGTGGCTGGTAGGAGTCTTACCCGGGATTCAAAATCCTTCCTTATTATGTCAGCTCGTCCGGGCACAGTGTCCTAACTGAGGCTTGGAGGAGGGTCATAGTGGGAGGAGCCAATGCACACCAGGTGACCTAAAAGCTTTCTTTAGTTGTGCCCAGTCTCCTGCGGAGCCGCTATTCCCCATGGTCCTTTCGGAGTTCCCAGCATCCACTACGGACTACGAGAAATAGATTTACCGGTGAGTAAAATCTTATTTTCCAATTTGGATTTAGACATAACCATTGGTCTGGTTTTGTATGATTTTCCAGCGGTCGGATGCTGTCAGTCAGAAAACCGACCGTAGCATCCCGATGGAGAGAATCCTGACAGGGGCTCAGTGTGTATGCATACCTTCCCCCAATCCTCCCTTCCCACAGCATAAACCTAACCACCACTACCCTTTAGCCTAATCCTAACCCTCCACCCCCACTCTCACAGCCTTTCCTTTCCCGGGCGTGCCTAAACCTGACCCCCCACAACCTAAGCCCCCTCCCCGCAGCTTAAAGCTAAACCCCCCTTCCCACAAACTAAACCTATCTCTCCCCACAGCCTAACCCTAACTCTCCCCTGGGGTGCCTTAACCTAACCCCTCCATCCTACAGCCTAAACCTAACCCTCCCTCCCCCACAACCTAGCCCTAACCCTTCCAAGGGGAGTCTAAACCTACCCCGACCCCCCCAAGAAACACTACAGTTGGGGGCATTTTGACTGATGACGGAGTTCTGGCGTCAACATTGTAGCCACATGTTGGGATTCCGACTGCTGGCATCCCGACTGCATCCCATTAATCCATTCTTTGTCTCCTGTACTGTATACTACTTCCCATATACTTTATTGCATGTTAAACCTCCTGTTCTCCGCACAACAATTTATAGGTTCTCCATTATATATTTTATACTGTATCATATTCCTGTAAATAAAATTCAGCGAAAGTTTAAGAAAAATGTGAAAACTATAAAACTATATAAAGTTAAAAGATTTACTATGCTTACTTCCTGCCATCAGTCTGCCTGCCTGCACCTCATGTCATCTGTCTGTCGCCCCTCCCCACTAGATTGTTAGCTCTTCAGAGCAGGGCCCTCTTTCCTCTTGTTATCTAAGCCCTCTTCTCGACACATTTCACTCGCAGCTCTCTGCTACTCAGCGACCATCTTTACCCGCTTTTTCTCCTGCTGGTAAAGGCTCATCTCTATCTATGGCCTCCAGTCCCTAGTAGTACGATGATCACTCCCTTGCTACTTACATCTTAGCTGTATTATGTTTTGTGAATTGTGATGTTCTTTGTTACCTGTACTCTATTTGTTATTTATTTACTGTAATGCTAAGTTTTGTCTCCCTGTACTGTCCTTTGTGCGGCGCTGCGAAACACTTGTGGCGCCTTATAAATAAAATGTAGTAGTAATAATAATAATAATGATAATAATTATTATTAATAACAGCTTTTAAATGGTCTATCCTTGCAAGTAGCAGGAACTGCACAGGACTGCATGGTTCCCAAATAACAATCAGGTTTGGCTGGAGGGGATAGGGAAATAGTTCTATTAAATGCGAGGGCTATCCATTTAATGTTGGGATTGGTTTCAGGTAGGGATTCCTAATTACAGGTTGAGCATCCCTTATCCAAAATGCTTGGGACCAGAGGTATTTTGGATATGGAATTTTTCCGTAGTTTGGAATAATTACATACCATAATGAGATATCATGGTGATGGGACCTAAATCTAAGCACAGAATGCATTTATGTTACATATACACCTTATACACACAGCCTGAAGGCAATTTAGCCAATATTTTTATAACTTTGTGCATTAAACAAAGTGTGTCTACATTCACACAATTCATTTATGTTACATATACACCTTATACACACAGCCGGAAGGTCATTTAATACAATAGTTTTAATAACTTTGTGTATTAAACAAAGTTTGTGTACATTGAACCATCAGAAAACAAAGGTTTCACTATCTCACTCTCACTCAAAAAAGTCCGTATTTCGGAATATTTGTATATGGGATACTCAACCCGTATTAAATGGGGCATTACGAATTTAACGTTAGGACTGGCTTGTGGAAAGGAGGCTGTCCATATTTCATTTGCAGATGTGTCCGGGTTAGGTCTGATATCCCAGTGGTCAGGAGACCGATGCCAGAATCCTGACAGCCAGAATGCCGGCAGCGAGCGCAGCTTGTCTCCTCGCATGTTCGCTGTGCTCGCCATGCTTCAGGCCTGGTATCGAGCTTCACACGCCACAATATTTTATTCCCCATCGGGTGGTGGCGTGGACCACCACCCGGGTGGGAATTTAAGGCAGCGGTCGGGATTCTGACTGCCGGCATTTCAGCGGCTGTCATGATTCCGGCGCCGGCATCCTGACTGCTGGGATCCCGACCGCCAGGATAATGAGTACATCCCATGTGTCCTTATACATCTTGTGTGATATGCCTGGCGTGAGTGAGCCAGCAATTCCTGTGCTAATGTCAAGTATCTTTTCCCCAAAGAAATGTGTCTAATTCACATCGCTCTGCGTATAAGTGGCACAAGTAGACTCTGCGGATTACAATCATCACCGTTTGGGTGCCCAGTTTAGTCGGGTTTAGCTGCTTTATGCAGATCTCTTGTCACTTTGGATGGGAGAACAGGCGCAATATAACAATTGAATTGCGCCCAATATGACTAAAGTAATATACTGTAATATAAATTTGTATGGCAAACATTTTACTGAGATCTAGCTAATAGATGCTATACTGTAGTTTCACAAATTGTTTCAATTTATTTAGAAACTGTTGCCAGATTAAGTGTTCTTTATTTGTTAGAAACTGTTGCCAGAGAATCTCTAGTTCTTTATCCTAACTATAATAATATTAAGAAATTTCATTCAATCTTGGTGCTAATAGTATAATAAGAAGCTCTGCAGTGAGACAGAATATATACATGTTGTCAGTTGGATTTGTGAGTCAAGCTAATAATAAAAGATAAGTTTTAAAAATAATCTTGAGTGCTCTAGCCAATAGATTTCTCTTTTCTCTGATAGTTTATATCACTGTGTTATTACTTTTTGGAGCACTGCAGGGGCATGGTGGTGCAAATGCGGGCAGGGCAGGAGCGTTTTCAGGGCGACTGCGTGACGTCACACGCAGCCGCTACTACAAAGAAATATGGCATCGGTGCACCTGTCTTTGCAGCTATGCTGCGCAGGCAGGGGGCAACCCTTAAATTATGTGAACAGCGATGTGGTCGCAGTTAATTGTGATCGCATCGCTGGCAGACATTTGCATGCTCGGCAGCCTTGCCCTGTGCTGGTGGCCCCCCAGCATGCGATCGTCAGCATTGCAGTTTTGTTTTTTTAGGAAAACTGCAACTCATGCTGAATAAGGTCCTATATCACCTCTGTACCCTACTCACTGTGTCACTGTGTGCATATTATATTACCCTCTGTGGTGTGCTGCTTTTCATACTATACTTTCCACCTGCCACTGCAGGATACACGCATGAGTGGAATTGGATACGCCCATGGGTGAAGCTATACACGCCCCTTTAGGCAGAACATGACACGCCCCCTCATTGGCGCTCCTTCAATCTCCCTGAAACTACTTTTCAAAAGTAGGCAAGTATGCTCTGAGAGGGAGGCCCTGCCTATTTTGTCAGTCCTGGAGCACACCATGTCCTGGAATACTGAGCAATGGACAAGCATTGGGGGGCATGAGAACACCCCACTATCAATACTTGGCTTTCTTTACATGCTACAGTGGCCACATCATCTTGGAGACCAGGCTAAACATCCCTAGCAGGGCAGCAGTACCTTGTACCCACCTGCTCCCCTCTTGCGACCTTGACCTATGCACCAACTTGGTTGTCTGTGAAGTTCATGCTACCAGTGCCTTAGAGAAATTATTCTATCCACTCTGCCAAAATCAAGTATTAAATGGTATTTTGAAAATTACTATGAGCAATTTGTCCCTTTTTTTTTTTTTTTTTTTTTTAGCAGTGGGGTGCAACCATGACTGAGAACAGTGGCACTATGTATGTACATTACCTCATTTTTGTATCGAAAGTGTATGTTCAATTCCAGAAATATCTTGAACACATACCCTTGTTCTTCACTAAGATTTTTACTGTATATTGAAACTGTTTCTATTTCATAATTAAAACTAATGTGTAGATTAATTATTACTACTATAAATTGTGTGTTTTTTGTGTAACCTACGTGCCTGTTTATTTCATAAAGGACCTGTATACATACATTAATATTCAAATGTTACACCACTGCTGCATCAGACCTGTCTAATTAGCCTGCAGGTAAGCAGAGGTCAGTCAAGGGCATTTTCTTCCTCAATAGCTATAGCATCTGTCCCACCATGCCATTGAAGGCGTGATGTACCCCCTAGGACTACTTTTTGTGTGCATTTTTATTTATTTATGCACATTTTAAGGTTACTGAAAGACAGATGCCTTTCCCTGGAACAGAACAATGCAAACAAATACAGTTTATTGTAGGCAAGCAGCACACAATTAAGTTCTGATCTTACGAAGTCATGTTTAGTAGTGCTCTCTAATATTAAGATATTTTAAACCAACATTTTTTAGATACAGTTCATAAACCTGCAGTGAAAATAATGTTTTTGTGATTTAATTTTGAGTATGAAAACATGCCATATACGGTGTGATGTATATATGTATAATGGTAAAGATAAGATAGCAATTTAGCTTTGATTATAAAAAGCACAGGCAGCAAATTAAGATGGATGAGGTAATCAGAATCAAAGCAGCTCTTCCAATTCACCTAAACCTGAAATGGGTCACTTGTAGCCCTTGAATGTGGTGATTTTCTGTCTTTGCTCCTGTGATTGTGATGCACTGTCTATGTAGCAAATTGGTCATTTAAAGAATAATGTGATGCCTGTGATTGGCCAATCATGCTTATGCTAGGGATGGACATTGGAAGCCCACCATCAAATGATTGCTTGGCTTCCACCGTTGAATCTTACGATGCGATGGCAACTAAACATTGCTTCAAAAGAATTCAATAGAAAAAAAACTTCATATGATTTGTGAATGAGTAAAAAAACCTGTTTACGCATGCACAAAACCTCTGCAGCGTGGTTGGCTGGGAATGGGACTGGAGGCGGGATCAGGGCCGAGAACCAGAGCAAGCATTGGAACACCATCAAATGTTTACCATTCAATGGCAACAGGCACCAGAATACCGCCATCGAAAGGTAAAAACACTGACATCAAATAAAAAACATAGTTACAAACCATTGCGTTCCAGTGTCCATCCCTAGCTTGTGTGGTCTAATGCTTCTAAGGCTACATGCAGCCCACTCTAAGCAGCAGCAGTGGCCATGAGGCTCATCATCATGCCTTCATCATTTCCCTTTGGAACAGCGCAGCAGCCAGGTGAGCAATGGAGAGCGTTGTCGTGTGAAAAATGTTCTTAGGATGAGATGGTTATTGGAGAATGATCATGTTAATAATCAAAAGGGGTTAATGGAGAATGATGATATTGGAAAGTGGTTAATGAAGGATGATGATGGAAGCTGATTAATGGAGACTGATGATGATATAAGTGAGTTGATGATGTATGATAAGGCTATGACAGATGAACAATGAGGGCTTTAATGTTGAATGATTGAGATTTAATCATGGACCAGCAGAGATTAATGATGACTAAATGTTCACCTTTACAATAAAAAATACTGGGCACATGGCTGTTGGTGTGTGTGTGTGTATGTGTATATATGTGTGTGTATATATGTGTGTGTATGTTTATATATATATATATATATATATATATATATATATATATATATATATATATATACACACACACACACACACACACACAGTAATGTGCAAACGTTTTAGGCAGGTGTGGAAAAAAATGCTGCAATGTAAGAATGCTTTCAAAAATAGAAGTGTTAATAGCTTATTTTTATCAATTACCAAAATGCATGAATGAACAAAAGAGAACTCTAAATCAATTCAATATTTGTGTGACCAACCTTTGCCTTCAAAACAGCATAAATTCTTATATGTACACTTGCACACAGTTTTTGAGTGAGCTCAGTAGGGAGGTTGTTCCAAACGGGTGGTATTCATGTGACCGACGATCACATGACCTTCTCCAGCATCCCGACCCCCACTATCCCGATGGTCGGCATGCCGACCAACAGGGACTATTTCCACTCGTGGGTGTCCACGACACCCATAGAGTGGGAATAGAACCCGTGGCGACCGTAGGTCGCCACCGAGCCCGCATTGTGGCGAGCGCAGCGAGCCCGCAAGGGGCTTGCTGCACTCGCCCCTCACCGCCGGGATCCCGGCGTCGGTATGCTGCCGGGATCCCGGCGTCGGTAAGCCATACTACACCCGTTCCAAACATCTCTGAGAACTAACCACAGATCTGTGGATGTAGGCTTGCTCAAATCCTTCTGTCTCTTCATGTATTCCCAGACATATTCGATGATGTTGAGTTAAGAGCTCTGTGGGGGCCATATCATCACTTCCAGGACTCCTTGTTCTTCTTTACACTGTTGCCTTCAGACATTATTGTACTGCTCTCTAGCCCATCGACGAACAAACTGCCTTCTGTTACAACCAAATTTCTCTTACGTCCTAGAAGATGCTGGGGACTCCAAAAGGACCATGGGGTATAGACGGGATCCGCAGGAGCTTGGGCACACTAAAAAGACTTAATCTGGGTGTGAAGTGGCTCCTCCCTCTATGCCCCTCCTCCAGACCCCAGTTAGACTTTGTGCCCAGGAGTGATTGGATGCACACTAGGGGAGCTCTACTGAGTTTCTCTAGAAAAAGACTTTTGTTAGGTTTTTTATTTTCAGGGAGACCTGCTGGCTACAGGCTCCCTGCAGCGTGGGAGTGAGGGGAGAGAAGCAGACCTACTTCTTCTTAGTTTAAGGGCTCTGCTTCTCGGCTACTGGACACCATTAGCTCCATAGGGTTCGATCACTTGGTGCGCCTAGATGCTTGTTCCCGGAGCCACGCCGTCGCCCCCTCACAGAAGCCAGAAATCAGAAGTCGGGTGAGTATGAGAAGAACAGAAGACTTCAGGGCGACAGAAGACTTCAGTAAAGGTACAGCACAGCGGTAATGCTGTGCTCCATGCTCCCACACACATCACCAACGGTATTTCACTGGGTGCAGGGCGCTGGGGGGGGGCGCCCTGGGCGGCATGTTACTGGAGTTGAGGGCGGCATAAAGAGATTGTAGGTGCCTCGGCACCCTTTACGGACCCCCGCCGGCATTTTCTTTCAATTTTGAAATTGGCGGGCCGAAGCCCGCCGGGAAGGGGGCGGAGCTTCGTCCCGCAGCTCACGGGCGCCATTTTCTCCCTACACGCGGCTGAGGGATAGACGCTGCCGGGACCTCCACGCTTCTCTACAAAGTAACGGGGGGCATTTCCAAAGGGGGGCCGCAGTGTGGTGCTTGAATTTAACAAAGGCAGCGCTGGGTACATATATCGTTTGTGTCAATATATGGGCGCTGGGGTGTGAGCTGGCATACTCCCTCTGTGTCCTCTCTCTGGGCTTCATTGTGGGCCTGTCACCTAGCTGGGACGTTCTGTGTGTTGGGGTGTGTTGGTACTACGTGTCGGCATGTCTGAGGCTGAATGTTATTCACCAGAGGAGGTTATTGGGGGTGTGGATGCGGGGCTAGAATTGGGACTGTCGACGCAGCCGACACCTGATTTGCTAGCACTGCTCAATACGATAAATTCCAATGTAGCTTCCTTATCAAAGAGGTTAGATAAGTCTGAGTCACAGTCGCAGGTGTGGAAAAAGTCCATGGAAGAAGCTTTGTCTCAGGTACAGACCCCATCCGGGTCCCATAAGAGGCCATTTACTCAAGTGGTAGATACTGATACCGACACGGACTCTGATTCCGAGGTCGATTTCACTGAGGCAGTTTTACATCCACGGTTAGTTAAGAGTATTCAGTACATGATTGTGGCTATAAAAGATGTTTTACACATTTCTGATGAACCTGCGGTACAGGAAACAAGGATTTGCTTGTTCAAGGAGAAAAAAACTGAGGTGACGTTTCCCCCCTCTCATGAAATTAATACTCTTTGTGAAAAGGCTTGGGAGTCGCCGGATAAGAAATGGCAGATTCCCAAGAGGATTTACATGGCGTATCCGTTCCCCTCTGATGACAGGGAAAAATGGGAGACATCTCCAAATGTTGATAAAGCTCTATCCCATTTGTCTAAGAAGGTGGCACTTCCGTCTCCTGACACGGCAGCTCTCAAAGATCCGGCGGATCGCAAGTTGGAGACGTGTCTGAAGTCCATTTTCGCTAATTCGGGGGCTTTGCTCAGATCAGCTGTGGCGTCGGTATGGGTGAGTAGTGCTATTGCTAAATGAGCTGAGAATTTAGCTAGTGATATGGATACCCTTGACAAAGATAATGTCCTTTTAACTCTCGGTTATATTAAGGACGCTGCAGATTACCTGAAGGACGCGGCGAGGGATGTCTGTCTCTTGGGTTCAAGAACCAATGCCATGTCGATATCTGCCAGGAGGGCCCTGTGGATCCATCAATGGAACGCTGATGCCGACTCCAAGAGGTCTATGGAAGCACTACCCTTCAAAGGTACTGTCTTGTTTGGGGACGGCTTGGTGGACCTGGTCTCGACCGCGACTGCGGGTAAGTCCTCTTTTCTTCCTTATGTGCCCACACAACAGAAAAAGGTACCACATCAGCAAATGCAGTCCTTTCGTCACAATAAATACAGGCGTGGAAAAGGTTTGTCCTTCCTCGCTTCAAAGGGGAAGGAAACCTGCAGGCTCAGGCGCACAGGACCAAAAGTCCTCCCCTGCTGCTACCAAGTCCACCGCATGACGCTGGGGCTTCCCTGGGGGAGTACGGACCGGTGGGGGGCCGTCTTCGGATATTCAGTCAGGTCTGGATTCAATCAGACCTGGATCCTTGGGTGTTAGAGATCGTGTCTCAAGGATACAAACTGGAGTTTCAGGAGATGCCCCCTCACCGGTTCTTCATTTCGGCATTACCAGTAGTTCTTCCGGACAGGGAGGTGGTGCTAGCAGCTATTCAAAAATTGTGTCTACAGAGGGTCATTATTCCCGTTCCCTCGTCCCAGCGGGGGGAGGGGTTCTGTTCGAGCCTCTTTGTGGTGCCGAAACCGGACGGTTCGTTCAGACCAATTCTAAATCTAAAATCCCTCAAGCCATACTTGAGAGTGTTCAAGTTCAAGATGGAATCCCTTCGAGCGGTGATTGCCAGCCTGGAGGGGGGGGATTTTATGGCGTCAGTCGACATAAAGGATGCCTACTTACATGTGCCGATATATCCTCCTCATCAGGCTTTTCTCAGGTTTGCGATACAGGATTCTCATTACCAATTTCAGACGTTGCCGTTTGGGCTTTCCACGGCTCCGAGGATTTTCACCAAAGTCATGGCGGAAATGATGGTTCTTCTTCGCAAACAAGGGGTTTCAATTATCCCGTACTTGGACGATCTCCTGATAAAGGCGAGGTCCAAGGAACGGTTGCTGAGAAGTGTAGAGTTGTCACTGTCGGTTCTGCGACAGCACGGTTGGGTGCTCAATTTGCCAAAATCCCAGTTGATTCCGACCACTCTGCTTCCTTTTCTGGGCATGATTCTGGACACGGATTTACAGAAGGTATTTCTTCCAGAAGAAAAGGCTCTGGAACTGCAGACGATGGTCAGAGAACTTCTGAGGCCGACGAGTGTGTCGATCCATCATTGTACTTGGGTTCTGGGGAAGATGGTTGCGGCGTACGAAGCCATACCATTTGGCAGGTTTCACGCCCGGGTGTTTCAGTGGGACTTGCTGAACAAATGGTCCGGGTCTCACCTGCACATTCACTGGAAGATAAGTTTATCTCCCAGAGCCAGAATTTCTCTCCTGTGGTGGCTACAAGGTCATCACCTCCTAGGGGGACGCCGATTCGGTATCCAGGATTGGGTACTTCTGACAACAGGTGCAAGTTTCCGAGCCTGGGGCGCAGTCACCCAAGGAAGAAACTTCCAGGGAAAATGGTCGCTCCAGGAAGCCTGTCTCCACATAAATATTCTCGAGTTAAGAGCCATTTACAACGGCCTGCTACAAGCAAGAAGCCTTCTTCAGGGTCGTCCTGTCCTGGTACAGTCAGACAACATCACAGCGGTGGCACATATAAACCGTAAAGGCGGGACAAGGAGCAGAGCGGCAATGGCGGAGGCCAAAAAAAATCCTTCGCTGGGCGGAACAACACGTGAGCGCACTGTCAGGGTCTTCCTACCGGGGGTGGACAACTGGGAAGCAGATTTCCTCAGCAGACACGATCTCCATCCGGGAGAGTGGGCTCTTCACCAAGAGGTATTTGCAGAGGTGACAGAACGCTGGGGAATTCCGTTGATCGTCATGATGGCGTCTCGTCTCAACAAGAAGCTCCCGAGGTATTGTTCCAGGTCAAGGGACCCCCAAGCCAGTGCAGTGGACGCCCTGGTGTCTCCGTGGGTGTTCCAGTCGGTGTATGTGTTCCCTCCACTTCCTCTCATTCCAAAGGTACTCGGGATCATTCGCCATGCAAGGGTTTAGGCGATTCTCGTCGTCCCAGACTGGCCAAGAAGGGCCTGGTACCCGGATCTTCAGGACTTACTGGTGGAAGATCCTTGGCTGCTTCCTCTAAGAGAGGATCTGTTGTTGCAGGGTCCATGCGTGTTTCCAGACTTACCGCGGCTGCGTTTGACTGCATAGAGGTTGAGCGCCAGATCTTAGCTCGTAAGGGTATTCTCAGGGAGGTCATTCCAACTCTAATTAAGGCTAGGAAGGAGGTTACGGCGAAACATTATCACCGTATTTGGAGGAAGTATGTTTCCTGGTGTGAGTCTAAAATGGCTCCTGCAGAAGATTTTCACTTGGGTCGCTTTCTCCACTTTTTACAGGCGGGCGTAGATGCAGCCCTGAAATTGGGTTCCATCAAAGTGCAGATTTCAGCTTTGTCTATTTTCTTTCAAAAAGAATTAGCTGCCCTCCCAGAGGTTCAGACCTTTGTGAAAGGAGTAATGCATATCAATCCTCCGTTTGTACCTCCTGTAGCTCCATGGGACCTTGATGTGGTCTTACGGTTTCTCATGTCTTCCTGGTTTGAACCTTTGCGTAAGGTTGAGTTGAAGTTTCTCTCTTGGAAGGTGGTTATGCTTTTGGCACTGGCATCTGCCAGGCGGGTGTCAGAGTTGGCGGCTTTATCTCATAAGAGCCCGTACTTAATTTTTCATTCGGATAGGGCGGAATTGAGGACTTGTCAACAATTTCTACCGAAGGTGGTTTCTTAATTTCACATTAACCAACCTATTGTGGTTCCGGTGGCTACGGAAGCGGTGGCGATTCCAAAATCTCTGGATGTTGTAAGAGCGTTGAATATCTACGTTTCTAGGACAGCTGTTGCTAGGAAGACTGAGGCGTTGTTTGTCTTGTATGCTGCCAACAAGATTGGACATCCCGCTTCAAAACAGACTATTTCACGCTGGATTTGTAGTACGATCCAGCAGGCTCACTCTTCGGTCGGACTACCGGTGCCGAAGTCAGTAAAAGCCCATTCTACCAGGAAGGTGGGCTCATCTTGGGCGGCTGCCCGAGGCGTTTCGGCGTTATAACTTTGCCGAGCGGCTACTTGGTCGGGGTCTAACACATTTGCTAAGTTCTATAAGTTTGATACCCTGGCCGGTGAGGACCTGGCATTTGCTCAGTCGGTGCTGCAGAGTCGTCCGCACTCTCCCACCCGTTCTGGAGCTTTGGTATAATCCTTATGGTCCTTTTGGAGTCTCCAGCTCCAGAGAAAATAGGATTTTGGTACTTACCGATAAATCCTTTACTCCTAGTCCGTAGAGGATGCTGGGCGCCCGTCCCGGTGCGGACTATTACTTGCAGTGTTTCTCTTACTGGTTAAATTGGTTTATACACGGGTTGTGTATTGTTTATTGCAGCTTGTTGCTGGTGTTAATGCATACTGTTATCTGGTTTAAAGTTACTCCGGTTGTACGGTATGTTTGTGGTGTGGGCTGGTAGTTTTCTAGCCCTTGGTTTAAACAAAAATCTTTCCTTGAAATGTCTGTCTCTCCTGGGCACAGTTCTTATAACTGGGGTCTGGAGGAGGGGCATAGAGGGAGGAGCCAGTTCACACCCAGATTAAGTCTTTTTAGTGTGCCCAAGCTCCTGCGGATCCTGTCTATACCCCATGGTCCTTTTGGAGTCCCCAGCATCCTCTACGGACTAGGAGAAAAGGATTTATCGGTAAGTACCAAAATCCTATTATTTCAAACTTTGACTCATCAGTCCAGAGCACCTGCTGCCATTTTTCTGCACCCCCGTTCCTGTTTTTGTGCATAGTTGAGTTGCTTGGATTCAACTATGCACAAAAACATAGGAACTATTGTGCAGAAAAGACTCCTGTAGGCTTCGATTAGGGGGGCTAATTCAGACCTGATCGCTGCTGTGCGTTTTTGCACAACGGGCGACCAGGTCTGAAATGCACATGCACAGGTGCCGCAGTGCGCCGGCGCATGCTAGAGATGCTATCAGCATCTCAGCCCAGCGATCGCCTTTGCCTGATTGAAAGGTAGAGGCGTTCGCTGGGCAGGAGGTGGCAGGCCATCGGCGTTGGACCGCCATTTTAGCGACGCAGTCCAGGGAACGCAGGCAATCCTGGACCATGTGGTGGGCAGGCCCTGGCGGCTGTGTGACATCACACGCAGCCGCTGCGACCCGGAGAGCGATGGGTAAGCTCCCTGCCAGCGCGCAGGAGCTGCGCTGGTAGGGAGCTACTCTTCAGGTACAAAAGCATCTCCGCCATGCGATGCTTTTGTACCTGTGCGGCGGGGAGAGGGCCAAACATGCAGGGCGGACTAGCCCTGTGCTGGGCGACCCCCCACATGTTAGGGTGACAGATTGTAGCCAAAATTTTGCACGGCTACGATCAGGTCTGAATTAGGCCCAGAGAATGTTAGTCTTAGGAGCAAAAGTCCATAGTAAACAGAAGAGAGCAATAATTACTGTTGCAATGGAAGGGACGAGAGCCTTATAGGTAAACCTGTGGAGCCAAATAGAGGAGCAGTCCACTAATATATTGTCTTCTGCCCCTTTCTGGTGCACAAAGGGCCAATGTCCCAGGCTAGTGAGTCACCACAACCCCAAAATGTCCAAAGATTCTTCAAGGCCAGTCAGGCAAAAGAGAGCAGAGAAGGTGAGAATAGGACAACACATTAGGAGGGAAAGGGTCCAAGTAAGGGATAAGAGAACGCAAAGCTCTGACCCTGAGAAAGCACTAAGAAAGTTTAGGTAGCAGTCTCTCTAATTCTGTAGAGTGGGCGATGCAGCTGCCCATCCCATTTCAGGTGCGGGCCGATCCCCAGTTAGAGCTTCAGACTTCAAGTGCAGACCAGAGGGGCAGCGCTAACAGCCACTGTGTAACAGCTGCGCTCGCCACCGGTTTTCCAGCTGTCGGGATTCCGGACGTCGGTCTGCTGAGCAAAGCTGGAATATCAAGCAAAGCAAAGTCTTCGTTAGGACAAGAAAGGGGGAAGAGAAGTGTAACAGGTAAGGACTGAGGATGTGTTGTGCAGGTACAGGTGGACGTACCTGAATTCTTCGCCTGGAGTCACCTCTCTAACCGAACCTCACTGCTAGAACCCTAGGCAGAGGAATGAAGAACCCCAACCCCAGAGGACCCAATACAATGGTCACCACACGTTAGGACGGTGACAGAAAGATTTATTATTCAGGAACAACTGGTCACCACTGGGAGATCAATTGATCAAAGGTAAATAACATTTCACATATAAATAAAAATAATAGATGTAAAGAGGTACGGTACTGTCGCAAACAGTAAGACTAGGTCACCTTATAATCAAACAAATCAGTATACCATGTATATAAGCATTACTAAACTGGTAGCTTGCAATCTTCCATTATGCTAACACTGGGCGGTCTAACCCTAGTGGTACCTATAATCTGCTTTTACCTAAGCATACACTTCGTTTATAGTGAACCTGAAGTCAGCTGATATATCACAGACAATAGCCCAGTTCTGACATGCTGAAGTTCAGACAGCAAATATCATAAGGTCAGCAGTTCAGTGAAAGTAGGCATGCGGGTTCCTAACAGTGCTCAGTCAATAAAGGGAAGCATGCATAAGCTGAAAATGTTAGCAAGAGCAGTTTCTAAGCAGAACAGAAGAATTGAGGCAAAGCTGGCAATGCAGGCAGCAGGGTTCTGTTCCAGTGCATGAGGTAAAAGATTGCAGGCAAATGTGTTTCACAAAAGCCAGCTGACAGAATTGGTCCGTCTATAGGGAAATGCAGCTCATGACACAGCTCCGCCTACAAATAAGCAATGTAGCAGTCTTCAGTTACATACCAAGCAAAGGTGAAGTAATAAAGCAATGCGGGGTCAAACATGCAGGCACTCAGGTAATTGCAGAAATGAGGAAACAGGTTAAGTTAGCAGAGCACAGTTCCTTCTATCAGCAAGCCTCCTGTACTTTGTGCGCTGTACTGTAGTGGATCTCTATGCTGAGTGTCTCTATCTCTGGTTGGGATCTTGTCTGAGGAAAGGCAAGTCCCTCTTTAACTGAGGGTGTCTTTAGTGTGCCAAACTCACTCTCATGAGGTAACTTGCGGTTAACTTGGGTTTAGACTGCGACTTTTACTCGCTGAAGCACTCAGAAGTCTCACTGCAATACAGGGATCAACTCAATCTTTCTTTCCCTCCTATAAATCCTGCTCAGCATTGTATAATGTCACTTATTGGAGTGCGCTGGCTGGGGTAAATACCTGTCAGTGGTGGCAGTGCTCGGCGGGTCCCCAGCTCACTACCAGTGGGACTGTCCCTGGTGCTGCAGCGCAGCTTCTGTGGCTCTGGCTTCCCTGGCGGCTCTCCTCCGCAGCGGCTCCGCTCTCCACAGCGTGTTTTCTCACAGCGGTCTCCTCAGCGGCAGCTTCACTGTCTGCGTTGTTACCTCCTAGCACCACTCCTCACAGCGTCTCTCTCCCTGTCACCTCATTAGACTCTGCAGCAATCACCTCAGGAGGTAACCCCACCTCCTACTCTTCTCGCTCTGCACCACCCAATCAGCAGCTTTGATTCCTCCTGCTCTGCAGGTCTGCACCTGGATCCTAGTGCTCCACAAGTTGATGTCCTTTCGTTGCTGGCGTTGCTTAGCAACCTAGGCAAGGGGGAGCTATTAACCCTTTCAGCTGCACTGTGCCGGCTAGTGAGAAGTGAGGGTTCCTTTTAGGGAAAATACCCAGGTTGTCTCCAGTATATGGGTGATGGTACCTAATAGCCACATATATCCCCATAAATCCAAGTTAATAGGATATCCATGTCAGAGTGTCACATATTCGATTCCCGAACCTACACCTTGCTGCATACTTCCCAACTCTCTCTGAATGTCCCTGAAATAGTAGCAATCTCCCTAACTCCCTCAAGAGTTTAGAAATCTCCCTAATTGCACCATACTAAACCTACATTATGTAGCTGTTATATACTTGGGTGAATGAAATCATAAATATATACAATCAAATGGGCTCATCAGTGCCATTTCCATGCATAAGTTATAAGGTAGAATGATCCCTATGGCTACATGCATTTTCAAATATGTGGGTCTATTTACTAAGCTTAATAGTGCATATTCACGGTGAGATATTGACTATCTCCAGTTTTGACACTGCGGATTCCCTTGAACTCCCCCGGAGCCCAGAAGCACCGATTTTGACTATCTGTACCTTCGATTTTGACAAAGTACCAATTTTAACTATACGTTGTACTAGATAGTACACTAGATAGTCAAGATTGACTTGCCTGCACAGTCTATCTGTCCTTGTGATACTGACCACGCGGGAGTGCGCATCCGTATTGCAAGCTGACAACACCTTGCGATTTGCACTAACTTTCCTTGTGATTTTGACTATATAGTCACAAGGATAAATATCACAGTGTGTATGCACCTTTAGATGGGGATAAAGCACCAGCTAACCAGCTCCTAACCGTCATTGTTTAAACACCGCCTGTGCCATGGCAATTAGGAGCTTATTGGCTGGTACTTTATCTCCGTCTACTTGATCTCCATCCAAGGCTTAGTAATAGACCCCCAGGATGGTTTCTTGTGGCTTCTTTTATGGAACCACTTGTGAGTAGAACACAATACAATGAACAAGCCCTGAAAAGTATTAGTGTCTTTTTGTCAACAAGTAGATCTTCTCGACACTTACTGTACTCTACACTTTACACTTTAATGGCACGCTCATAGGTGTTGCTTTAATAAACCCCTGAAATGCTTTTTAAAAAGTAGTATTCGGTATAATTTAGAGACCTTGACGCTAGGCCGCCCTCCTTTCTAGGGAAGTTAAATGATTTTTGTGAGTTGTACTATTCACCCATTTCCTCTGTTGTGTGTAATCATCACCCAATTGTGGTTATTATTCCCATGTTATTTTAGTCATGTTGGTATCCCAAAGTTTGTCTTTGTATCTGATTGGGTTTTTGGTCTGATACTTTCATGAGCTTTGTATATTGCATATACAGTTCTATAATAAAATGTTTAAAAAAAAAAGAAAGTAGTATTCCTTGTCGGTCACTAGGGCAAGGCGTGTAGGAGAGAGAGCCCCCAACCAAGAGTGCAGCGGAGGAAGCTGTTTTCCATTGAATTGTTTGAGGATAATACACATAGTTTCCCAACATACATTATTTATCTATTTGGAAACTTGAGGACATCTGTACCATCCAGACAAGATTTGCTTTCTTCACTTTACAAATATAGTAATGAGGAAATGCTTTGCCTGACGTATGTATATTAGATATTGGTTTAATATGCTGCAACACTGCCAGTTTTCCTTGCTGTCTGTGTTTTCTGTATTCCCTTTTTTTATGACAATTTTAGAGGTTTGCAAAACAATTATTATTCTTGGACGCATAACCTAAAGTTATGTGCAGTTCACCTCTATAGTAATAATAAGCCACAATTAAAGCAGTATTCTGCTTGGAGACTAGTCATTTCGTTATCTCTGGTAGAAGATAAAGTTCTGTTTTAGTGGTATATTTATCATTGCTGGCCACAACAAATGTGTAATTTGTTATAGCCGCACATCACTGCAATAAGAACTAACTGGTCAGGTGGTAGAAGCCTGTCCCTGCTAACAGTGCTAAGACGTTTGTAGTAAAGAGAGAACTATTACTTTACTGCTGGCTCTGACATTGTGTCTGCTGCGCATGCACAGAGGAAAAATTGTGATATCCAGGAGGGAAGGCCTTCGGGAAGATCCCTGTCTGGTGACACTCTTACCATAAGAACTTTTTGGAGCTTGGTAAATTAGCCCAGACCCACTGGCAGAAATCCCGGAGACATTGGAGTTGGTCGCCACCAGCCATTGTCTCTGTGCGCCAGTCACTTACACTGACAGTGGACCACCACTCAGCTGCAGCATTTTAGTAGAACCTTAGTGACGGGAGAGGCAGAATCTTTTCGGAGGTGTTAGGCAGTGCGCCCACGCCTCCTGACAGCCCTGCTCAGTGCTGCCCATCTCACGCTCAACCCCCCCCCCCCCCACCCTCCATCCCCCCGTGCATGCTGCCGCATCAATTCAAGAGAGGTGGGGAGCAGTGTGGGGAGCAACAGGAGGTAAGTCTGGGAGAGGGGACTGATGGGAGAGCATGCCGGGGTGGTGCAGGTTGTAGTAGAGCACGGGAAGGCACACACCGGGGGCATATATGACGTGAGGCAGTTACAGAACATAAGTACCTTAGTTGGATGTGTGTTTATGTGGCTGTGTATATTTGTCTATGTGTGTGTGTGTGTGTGTGTGTGTGTATATGGGGCTGTGTGTGTATGTGGCTGTGCATATGTGGTTGTGTATATGTGGCTGTTTGTGTGTGTGTACAGTATGTGTGGCTATGTGAGACCCTAGATTCAGCCCTAGTTGGTGGTGAAAGTAAGGGCGGGGCACCATCATCTATTTTGCCTTCGGGCGTCTAGTATGAACTTGCGCCCCTGCCCAGACCGCAATCCCCACTGACAATGACAGGGACTACAGTCTGCGGTATTAGTATGCATTATTCAGGAGACATCTGATATCTCCTTCGTTAGGATTTTCTTGAGTTGCAGGGACATACTTTAGTTCTGCAAAAACAGCAGTTTCCATATGATTTTCACCTTAATCAATAGAAGCCTTGTTGTATAGCTTCATATCCAGACATTTCCCATGCCAACCTGGAGCAAATTATTAGTACAGTAACTGCAACCAAGCAGTTAATTGCTCTAAACCAGAGGTTCACAAACTCCGTCCTCAAGATACCCTAACTGTCCAGGTTTTAAGGATATCCATGTCTGAGCACAGATAGTTAAATCAAATTGACTGAAGTCATCCGTGCCTATGCTTGGTTATTCGTAAGGCCTGGAATGTTAGCATACCCTCTGTACCTTTTCGGCCGGTACAGTACCGTTTTTTTTATGGTCTGTACATGCCAAAGAGACCTTGTACTGATTTCAGCGTCTCCCTTGTCCTATAGAGTCCAATGGCAGCGCAGCATGGCCATGCCCCCTTAACTGTGACCACGCCCCTTTTATGAATTTGTACCGATTTATTTTAAGGATGTTGGAGGGTGTGTGTTAGGGTGCCTTGAGGACTGGGGGGCAGATGTATTAAGCCTGGAGAAGGGATAAAGCAGTGATAAGTGCGTGGTGATAACGCACCAGCCAGTCAGCTCCTGTCATTTTTCAAATCTGTAATGATTGGCTGGTGCATTATCACCTTCCACTTATCACTGCTTTATACCTTCTCCAGGATAATACATCTGCCCCTGAGTTTGGAAACCACTGATCCGGTACAGTACTATAAAAAGTAATAAAGAAAATAATAAACCAGGAAGGTGAGTGCCTCCTCTACAGGTTTGGGGCTCCCGGTAGTTGCTCTATTTGCTGTTCCTTCAGCACCAGCTCTGAGCAGAGCATATGTTAATATAAACGTGGCTCATGCTAATCTGGGTAGAGCAACATCTGAAATTTGTAGCCAGTAAATGCTGCTTATTCCACTGCAACCAGGGTCATATAATCATAATGTGTTCCCCACCACAAAAACAGAGAGCTGAACTTTTAACCTTATCAAGAAGCAATGAGACAATATCTACTGACAGCCAGCCAAGTTGCAGCTATTTTTTTAGGTCAAAATAATCTTTTGCAAATGATGTGTAAAACAATGTACGCCTCTAGGAATTTACCTGAGTATAAAGGTTCAGCCTTCCTCCAAAGATGAAACCTTGTGATATTCTGCAGTCCTTGGGAGTAAAGAGAGTAGAAAATATAGGTGCAAACATCATGCTTTAATGTAATATTATCAAGTACTGTCATTTGTAGTTTAGTACAGTATATAATGCCAGTGGTGCCAATTGCCTGTAATTTCCAGAGTCACTCCCAGATTAAAGAATTGCCCCTAGATCAGTGGTTCTCAAACTGTCTTCCATGGCACCCTGGGGTGCCGCTGGACACTTACAGGGGTGCCCTGGATTGGTGGTCCAGGACCAGATCAAATTATTTATGGTCAATGTAATAGGCAAAATCAGTGCTGGTAACATAGTAACATAGTATCTGAGGTTGAAAAAAGACAAATGTCCATCGAGTTCAACCTATTTGTGGTCTCCTATGCATGAAGATTTGACTAAAATTTCTGACCGATGCTGCTGTCAGCCGTTACATTTTATCCCTATTTATAGTAACTATAATGCATGACTATGCACCATACCCCTGGATATCCTTATCCATTAGGAATTTATCTAACCCATTCTTAAAGGTGTTGACAGATTCCGCCATTACAACTCCCTCGGGCAGGGAATTCCAAACATGTATTGTCCTTACCGTGAAAAAGCCTTTACGCCGTATTGTGCGGAATCTCCTCTCCTCTAACCTGAGCGAGTGTCCACGAGTCCTCTGTGTTGATCTAACCAAAAACAGGTCCCGCGCAAGCTCTGTGTATTGTCCCCTTATATATTTGTAGATGTTGATCATATCCCCTCGTAGTCTCCGCTTTTCCAATGTAAACATGCCTAGTCTTTCAAGCCTTTCCTTGTATTCCATCGTCTCCATGCCCTTAATTAGTTTGGTCGCCCTCCTCTGTACCTTTTCAAGCTCCAGGATATCCTTTTTGTAGTACGGTGCCCAGAATTGTACACAGTATTCAAGGTGTGGCCTCACTAGTGATTTATATAACGGGAGTATAATACTCTCGTCCCTAGCATCAATACCCCGTTTTATGCATGCTAATATCTTATTAGCCTTCTTTGCTGCAGTCCTACATTGGGTACTACTGCTTAGCTTGCTATCTATGAGGACACCTAAGTCCTTTTCTAGTACAGAATCCCCTAATTTTACCCCATTTAGTAGGTAGGTGTAATTTATGTTCTTGTTACCACAGTGCATTACCTTACACTTGTCTGTGTTGAAGCGCATTCTCCATTTGGCTGCCCATGCTTCTAATTTAACTAAGTCGTTCTGAAGAGACTCTGCATCCTCCTCTGTATTTATAGCCTTACACAATTTGGTATCATCTGCAAAAATTGACACCATGCTCTCTAGACCTTCTGTTAGGTCGTTAATGAAAATATTGAACAATAGCGGTCCTAATACTGAGCCTTGCGGCACACCACTTAGCACTTCAGTCCAAGTTGAAAAAGATCCATTAACCACAACGCGCTGCTTCCTATTATCTAACCAGTTTTTGACCCAAGTGCATATTGTGCTTCCTAGCCCTGATTCTTGTAGCTTGTAGATAAGTCTCATGTGTGGTACAGTATCGAACGCTTTGGCAAAGTCTAAAAAGATTACATCCACGCCTTTACCCTGATCTAGGTTTGCGCTTACTGTTTCATAAAAGCCAAGTAAGTTGGTTTGACATGATCTGTCCTTCATAAACCCATGTTGATTCCTTTTTAATGACCTTATTGGTTTCAAGGAACTTCTGAATACTATCTCTTAGAATACCTTCCAATACTTACCCACTATAGATGTAAGACTAACTGGTCTATAATTACCTGGTTCAGCTTTACTTCCCTTTTTGAATATAGGCACTACTTCCGCTATACGCCAGTCTTTGGGAACCATACCTGATATAACCGAATCCTTAAAGATCAAAGATAGCGGTTTTGCCAGTTCAGAGTGAAGCTCCATTAGAACCCTTGGATGAATACCATCGGGCCCTGGTGATTTATTAATCTTTAAATGTTTTATTCGGTCACAGACTACTTCCTCGCTTAAATAAGTACCTATCAGTGTGATATTCTCATTATTGAGATTGTGCGTTAGTCCCTAAATTGGGTCCTCACGAGTGAATACTGTTGAAAAAAACTCATTTAGTGTGTCCGCTATGTCATTATCATTTTTGCTTAAGACTCCCAACTTGTCTTTTAAAGGGCCTATACTCTCCTTCTTTAATCTCTTGCTATTAATGTATTTAAAGAATTTTTTGGGATTCGCTTTGCTTTCCTTTGATACTAGTTTTTCAGTTTCTACTTTAGCCGCTCTTATTTCCTTTTTGCACATTTTGTTACATTCCTTATAGTGCTGAAATGACTCCGCTTCCCCGTCAGATTTGTATTTTTTAAATGCTCGCCTTTTCTTGCCCATAAGTTCCTTAATCTTTTTGTTAAGCCACATCGGTTTATGATTTTTATTCCTTTTTTTGCTACTCATAGGAGTACATTTGAGTGTATTTTTAGCTAGCAGGAATTTTAGTACCTCCCATTTCTCCGTAGTATTATTTCCTAAAAACAAACCTTTCCATTCAATATCCCTGAAAAATACCCTCATCTTTTCAAAATTTGCTTTGCTAAAGTTTAAAGTCCTAGTTGAGCCAGTATAGGGCTGTTTGTAGAAACTGATATTGAATGTGACCATATTGTGGTCGCTGTTTCCTATGGGTTCCCCTACTATAATACCTGATACCAAATCCCCATTGTTTGTTAATACCAGGTCTAAGATTGCATTGTACCTAGTTGGTTCCTCAATTAGTTGGACTAAGTAGTTATCATTAAGTGTGTTTAAAAACATATTGCCCCTAGCAGTATCACATGAATCGTTTTTCCAGTTTATCTCTGGATAGTTAAAATCTCCCATCACTACTATGTCTCCTACTCCTGCTGCTCTTTCAATTTGCTTTAGTAACAATTCATCATCAGATGCGTTGATACCAGGCGGCCTGTAGCATACACCCAATACTAACTTTTTTATTCCTTTTTCCCCGCATGCAATTTCTACCCATAATGTCTCGACAGTGTCTACAGTCCCCTCCTGAATATCTTCCCATATATTAGGTTTTAAAAACGGCTTTACGTAAAGACACACCCCTCCACCCTTTTTATTTAGTCTGTCTCTCCTAAACAGTGTATAGCCCTCTAGATTGACTAACTGTCCAATCATGAGATTCATCCCACCAAGTTTCAGTAATGCCTATAATATCATACTGTTTGCTTGCTGCAAGTATTTCTAGTTCACCCTTTTTACCAGTAATGCTTCTGGCGTTTACATACATACAACTAAGATAAGTATTTTCCCTTGCGTTAGGGACATCTTTCACCTTATGTAGCAAGGATGACCTGTAATCGTCATTGGTTAGTGCTTTGGTAAAATCCCTTTTAGTACTTATGTTAGTAACCTTACCGCCTGCTCTTACCCTCCTCCCAACTTCTCCCCCATTTCGTTTACTACCGCCATCCCCACTATTCTCACTGCATGACCCGTAATTTCTAGCTAAACCCTCCCCCCAGGCTCCTAGTTTAAAATCTCCTCCAACCTTCTAACCATCCTTCCCCCCAGCACCGCTGCCCCCTCCTCAGTCAGGTGCAATCCGTCACGACAAAAGAGATGGCGCCTGACTGAGAAGTCCGCCCAGTGTTCCAGGAACACAAACCCCTCTTTCCTGCACCAATCCCTAAGCCACACATTTACCTCCCTAATCTCCCTCTGCCTCCCTGGACTAGCGTGTGGCACGGGTAATAATTCAGAGAAAATTACCTTAGATGTCCTTGCCTTCAGTTTCTTTCCTAAGTCCCTATAGTCTTTCTTAAGGACATCCCACCTTCCGCTAACTTTGTCATTGGTGCCAACGTGCACCAAGACCGCCGGGTCTTTGCCAGCCCCTCCCAACAATCTATCTACCCGTACCCGAGCACCCGGGAGACAACAGACTGTACGGCGATCACGGTCCCGGTAGCATATTGCCCTATCTGCCTTCCTGATGATAGAATCCCCTACCACCACCATCTGACTAGGTACCTCTCTATCTTTTATCCCAACCGCGCCAGAGGGACCGCACCTCTGGATGCTAGAGGGAGCAGTCTCCTCCGGCACCGTCATTTCTTCACTTTCATCCTCCGATTCCTCGTCCAATCGGGCAAATTTGTTCGGGTTTGATAGTTCGGAGATGTCGTGCCTCCCCCTCTTTTTCTTCCTTCTAACTGTGACCCAACTGGCTACCTGATCATCATCCTCTTCTACCAGTGACCCCTCCCGCAACTCCTCCACCGTTCTGTCTAAACTACGCTCGAGATTGTGAATCCCCCTCAGTCGCATAACGATTTGCTCTAGATCAGTTACCTGAGCTTCCAGGGCAACAGTTCGCACACACCTCGTGCAGATGTAATCACACTGGGCCAGTAGCTCCAGGTGTGCATACATCTTGCACGACATGCACTGAGTGAGGTCCTCAATCACAGCCCCTCCCATATTGTTTGTAAGGTCTAACTCCCTGTTACTCTCACAGAAAAAGCAGCAAAAATAAAAAGTAAAAGACCAGCAATCTCACTTATACAATAAATTAAGCTGGCTTATACTTATCTATCTTTGTGCTGTTCTTGGTCCTTCACTTTTATGCAGCCGTAGTACTCTCTCCTGCGGCACCTATACTCCACTTAGCAGTTGCAGCTCACTGCACCTCCTTTTCACTCGGCTTCCAGCTCCTGCTAATTAAAAAAGAGAAAAAAAGAAAGAAAGAAAAAAAAAGAAAAAAAAAAGCCCCTTACACACGCACAATCACAGCCCCTCTGCTACTCCAAGTAAGAGACCCTCTCACTCACTCACAAGGTCAGCCCCTTGCAGCCTCACCAGAAGTTTAATGGTACTGCAAATGTGTGTTCCTGATTGTGCATTATAAAACTCACCTTTTTCTGTATTCTAACTCACCTTTTTGCTGTTTAAAACTCACACTTAGAAGTCCAAGCAGCACTTGGAAGAGACAAGTCCACAGAGCAAGTTCCAAGAGTCTAGTCACTGCTTATATAGGCTCAGCCAGCTGCTTTAATCAGCCCCTCCTCCTCCTGATTACTCCTGATTACTCACACCTGAGTTAACCCCTCTGGCTTTTCACCTCACACTTTTTTTTTTTTCCCTCCAAAAAACAACAACCCAGTACAGATATAATAAAACAAAAAGAAACAGTATAGATACAAACAATCAGAATCAGATTACTTTCTCTCACAATATTACTATCCCTATATGGATATATAGAGATTAATCAGAGTTCACCTTTTTGCTGTTTAAAACTCACACTTAGAAGTCCAAGCAGCACTTGGAAGAGACAAGTCCACAGAGCAAGTTCCAAGAGTCTAGTCACTGCTTATATAGGCTCAACCAGCTGCTTTAATCAGCCCCTCCTCCTCCTGATTACTCACACCTGAGTTAACACCTCTGGCTTTTCACCTCACACTTTTTTTTTTTCCCCTCCAAAAAAACAACAACCCAGTACAGATATAATAAAACAAAAAGAAACCGTATAGATACAAACAATCAGAATCAGATTACTTTCTCTCACAATATTACTATCCCTATATGGATATATAGAGATTAATCAGAGTTCACCTTTTTGCTGTTTAAAACTCACACTTAGAAGTCCAAGCAGCACTTGGAAGAGACAAGTCCACAGAGCAAGTTCCAAGAGTCTAGTCACTGCTTATATAGGCTCAGCCAGCTGCTTTAATCAGCCCCTCCTCCTCCTGATTACTCCTGATTACTCACACCTGAGTTAACCCCTCTGGCTTTTCACCTCACACTTTTTTTTTTTTCCCTCCAAAAAAACAACAACCCAGTACAGATATAATAAAACAAAAAGAAACCGTATAGATACAAACAATCAGAATCAGATTACTTTCTCTCACAATATTACTATCCCTATATGGATAGATAGAGATTAATCAGAGTTCACCGTTTTGCTGTTTAAAACTCACACTTATTATTTATTTATTTATTAGCAGTTTCTTATATAGCGCAGCATATTCCGTTGCGCTTTACAATTAGAACAATAGTTATAGAACAAAACAGGGCAAAGACAGACATAGCGGTAGGAAGGCCCTGCTCGCAAGCTTACAATCTAGAGGGAAATAGGTATTGATACACAAGGATAGATGCAACCTGTTACATAATGTTTCCCCAGATTGCTAGCTTCTTAGTGGGTTGTATGATAGGATCACCCAGCAATGTTGGAAGACAAAATGTGAGGTTATGGGGACTGTGCAGAGGGAATGTAACTGGATAGGAAAGCATTGAAGGTTATGTGTGTGGGTCAGGAATTTGGTAGGCTTGTCTGAAGAGATGAGTTTTCAGGGAACGTTTAAAGGTTTGGAGACTAGTGGAGAGTCTTATTGTGCGTGGGAGGGCATTCCACAGAGTGGGTGAAGCCCGGGTAAAGTCCTGTAATTTTGAGTGGGAACAGGTAATACATCTGGATGAGAGACGCAGATCTTGTGCAGAGTGGAGGGGTCTGGTAGGGAGATATTTTGAGATGAGTGAGGAGATGTATGATGGTGCAGTTTGGGTAATAGCCTTGTATGTAAGTAAAAGTATTTTATATTTGATACGGTAGAATACCGGTAACCAATGGAGGGACTGACAGAGCGGATCAGCAGACGAAGAACGTCTGGCGAAGAAGATTAGCCTCGCAGCTGCATTTAAAATGGATTGAAGGGGTGAGAGCCTATGTTTATGAAGAGCAGTAAGGAGACTATTACAATAATCAATGCGGGAGATGATGAGTGCATGGATCAGAGTTTTTGCAGTGTCTTGTGTAAGATAAGGGCGTATTTTGGATATGTTTTTAAGGTGCATGTAACATGATTTAGAGACAGATTGAATGTGTGGAACAAACGACAGTTCAGAGTCAAGGATGACACCTAGGCAGCGAGCTTGTGGGGTAGGGTGGATAGTTGCATTGTCAACAGTTATGGCAATATCAGGTTGGTAACTACCCTTAGCTGGTGGGAAAAGAATTAATTCTGTTTTGGAAATGTTGAGTTTGAGATGGCGAGATGACATCCAAGATGAAATGGCAGACAGGCATCCAGTGACACGAGCCAATACAGATGGTGATAAATCTGGGGAGGATAGGTAGATTTGAGTATCATCAGCGTACAAATGATACTGAAATCCGAAGTAGCTGATTAGTTTACCAAGAGAGGAGGTATAGATTGAGAAAAGCAGAGGACCTAAGACTGAGCCTTGCGGTACTCCAACTGATAGAGGTAGAGAAGAGGAGGTAGAATCAGAGAAGCGAACACTGAAAGATCGATTAGATAGGTAGGATGAGAACCAAGTAAGGGCTGTGTCCTGAAGACCTAGGGACTCTAGTGTTTGTATGAGAAGAGAGTGGTCAACAGTGTCAAAAGCAGCAGAGAGATCTAGAAGAATAAGTAGTGTGTAATGGCCTTTTGATCTAGCAGTGACCAGATCATTCACTACTTTGGTCAGTGCCATCTCCGTGGAGTGTTGGGCACGAAAGCCTGACTGAAGTGGGTCCAGTAAGTTGTGGGAGTTAAGAAAGTGTGTAAGGCGAGTGTAGGCAAGTCTCTCAAGTAGCTTGGAGGGACTGGGTAGCTGAGAAATGGGACGGTAGTTAGAGAGTGTGTTTGGGTCAGAGTTGTGTTTTTTCAGAATGGGAGTAATCACTGCATGTTTAAACAGAGATGGAAAGATGCCAGTAGAGAGAGAGAGAGATTACAGATTTTAGTTAAGGTTGGGATAAGCACAGGAGACAAACTTTTGCTGACCTGTGAGGGTATAGGATCAAGAGGAGAGGTAGTGGAGTAGGAGGATGAAAAGAGTGTTGATACTTCATCTTCACTTGTGGGATCAAATGAAGAGAGAGTGCCAGAGGGTTCAGAAAGGGATTTGAGCAGGTCACTGGCTGAGTTAGAGCATACCATTTCATCTCGGATTTTATCAATCTTATCCTTGAAGTAGGAAGCAAGTTCTTGTGCACTAATAGTAGCTAGTGGGGGAGGTGAGGGAGGGTAAATAAGTGATTTAAATGTATTAAAAAGTCATTTGGGGTTGGTGGCATGATAAGAGATAAGAGATTGGAAATATGTTTGTTTGGCAGTGTCCAGGGCCTGACGATAGGAGTGGTAGGTAGTCTTATATGTGAGAAAGTCACTTGGATTCTGAGATTTCCGCCACTGTCGTTCTACCTTACGTGACAGTTTTTGTAGGTGTCTTGTTGATTTAGAGTGCCATGGTTGGCATCTAAGCCTACGTGGAGTGTGATGGGTAGCTAGAGCAACTTCATCAAGGGCACTCTCTAGTGTCTGGTGCAGGTGGGATACAGCAGTGTCAGGTGTGGTGAATGTAGAGATTGGTGAGAGACGTTGTTGCAGAGAAGTGAAAAGTTGTTGAAAATGTATATTGTTAGTATTTCTGCGTGTTAGAGGAGGCTTGCTTGGTTTTAGTGTCCTAGAATTTAAAGTAATAGAAGAGATTGTGAAGGTGATCAGGTTGTGATCAGAGAGAGGGAAAGGAGTGTTAATGAGTTGGGAAACTGAGCAGAGCCTGGTGAACACAAGATCAAGGCAGTGGCCCTCCTGGTGAGTAGAGGAGTCGGACCATTGGGTTAGGCCAAGAGAGGAGGTTAGAGAGAGGAGTTTGGATGCATGAACAGATTGTGGACTGTCAAGAGCTATATTGAAATCGCCCATAATGATGGTGGAGATGTCAGAGGATAAGAAGTGTGGGAGCCAGGCAGAAAAATCTTCTAGAAATTGTTGTTTAGGTTGCCCAGGAGGGCGATAGATAGCTGCAACACGCAGAGAGAAGGGGGTGAAAATCCTGATAGAGTGAACTTCAAATGAAGTGAATGCAAATGATGGAACCTGAGGTAGAACAGTGTATGTGAAAAACTGTGACAGTAAGATTCCAACCCCACCACTTAGAAGTCCAAGCAGCACTTGGAAGAGACAAGTCCACAGAGCAAACTCCAAGAGTCTAGTCACTGCTTATATAGGCTCAGCCAGCTGCTTTAATCAGCCCCTCCTCCTCCTGATTACTCACACCTGAGTTAACCCCTCTGGCTTTTCACCTCACACTTTTTTTTTTTTTTCCTCCAAAAAAAAAAACCCAGTACAGATATAATAAAACAAAAAGAAACAGTATAGATACAAACAATCAGAATCAGATTACTTTCTCTCACAATATTACTATCCCTATATGGATAGATAGAGATTAATCAGAGTTCACCTTTTTGCTGTTTAAAACTCACACTTAGAAGTCCAAGCAGCACTTGGAATAGACAAATCCACAGAGTGGCTGCCAATCATCAACTATGTGGACAGACAGAAGCAAATCTTGTCCTTCACCACACAATTGAACCTAGGATGACATATAAACCCAATTTACATAATTATATATTTTGCTAAATTTCTGAATAAGAGTCTTCAGGCCTAGGGGTGTTGTGAAAAAAATTACGGTACTCTAGGGGGCCGTGATTGAAAAAAAATTTGGGAACCACTGCCTTAGATAAATTTTAACTATCCAGGCTTAGGGTTTTATCAACTAGTTTTTAAACACCCCTTTAATTTACTGTACATCTGTTGCTGTATGTCACTATTCCATATTGGGGCAGCAAATGTGTTAAGTAACTTTAGGCAGCTGCCTAGGGCACCAGGATCTGGGGAAGCAGCCCAGAGTCTTTTTATAACAAAATGAAGGATAACTCTGAGTACACATAATGCAGATAGCTATTGTTGAACTTCTAGTGGTGATTACATACTAGACGACATGCTCTATGAGCGACGTTGTCCAGTGTTTCCCGCTCCCGGCCCAGGCGGTCGGCAGCCGGGCATACACGCTGAGCGATATGACGACCATATCGCTCAGTGACGTGCAGGCAGCTCTTGGGCGTCAGTCCAGATTGAGCATGCATGCACGGTCGACGACGAGGGTCTTTAACGACCCACGGGGCCACACATTGGTCATTGTCGCCGGCATACACACTTGCCACTAAAGTGAACAACGTCGCTCTGGAAGGGTGAAAATGAGCGACGTCGTTCATTTTATCGGCAAGTGTGTATGTACCTTAAGATGCTACCTCCATACTTTCACCTGAGGCTGTAAAGTGGGTATTGGTGTGTGGATTGGTGGAGAGAATAGGCTGAAGTTTTGCCTAGGGTGCCAAGAAACCTTGCACTGGTCCTGTCCACGCAGCTGGAGAGGAATTTGAAAAATATTGTCATTGCTAGTCAAAAAATCCACAGAAAAGCAATAATAAATTGGTGGCATTTATGGAAACTGTTCTGCATGTAACTGTGCAGAAAAGTTGACATTGTGCATAGCAACCAGTAGGATACTGTCACTTTTATAGTTCAATATATAATATATAAGCAAAGTTTGGATTAGTTACTATGTGCAACAACGTTTTTGCACTGTTTTCTCATACATTTCTGTCAGTGTTTTGAAACCACTGTGACATATGAGGAGTATTCTTACTAGGGCGGGATGCACTGCTGTCTGGGTTCAGGCTACGTGTGGGTTTTGCCATGTCAGTGATTGCCCCTTTACAAAAAAGTCTGAGTTCTTCCGGCATTCCGCACGTCGGCTGAACACGGACGGCATACATCCCGCCCTTAGTGTGAATTCAAGTTTTACATTATCTGGAATCTTGTAAATCTGTTTTGTCACATTTGTCCCCTGTAGGCTCCATATTTCTGGCCTTCAAACTGCTGGGAACCAGAAAACACAGACTATGGTAAGTATTACGCTGAAACCTGAATGTTGGGTGTGTTATATGCTCATGATACATATGTCTGCTTATATTTACACAATATGTATTACTAGTGTACACTAACCACTGGGACTTGTAGTACTTGTACATCCTGTGTGTGACTAAGTCGCAGATCTATATGAAAGGATTCTGATAAGATCAGTAGTAGTTATTCCTCCCACTAGCTTCCGTTATGCTGAATCTGCAATTGTACATGTGTTTTACTAAAGGGGGGTACTCACGGAGCGATAGTCAGATAGCTTAGATTTTAAACATGATCTGTCCGTGTGTACCCCACACAGCGATAGTGATGCACGGTCCCGCACGTCGCTATCGATGGTGCTAGATTGGCCTGCATGCAGGCTCAATCTAGCACATCACTCATTTCACCCACTGGGTGAAATGAGCTCCCCCTTCCCCAGGCACGCTCAGCACACATCACGCTGTGCTAAGCGGGGGGAGAGAGGTGTGCTGAGCGGTTCGCTCAGCACACCTCTCCCCACGTCTGCCCGTGAATACGGGCCTTAACTCACAACCTTGTGTCTTTGGTACACTGTGTGCGGATTAGAGGCAACGTTCCTGAAAATGGGGGGGTGCCGCCCCATTTCCTAGAAATGGCAAGGCCAGGGTGTGTATCTTCCAGCACAGATTTCTGGCCCCAGCCTAGTGAAGAGCCCGGCCATCCTGAGGATTATGCAGATGGCCAGTGATCACACAAGTGATCCGATGTTGCGTCTTCAGGCGCAGCAGCGGCTCACACAAACATGCAGGAGGCGTCTATTTACTCAAGACGCCTCCTGCTGCTTTTGCATATTTCCATACAAAGGGCCTTATTCAAGGGGCTCATTTGTGCTCGCCCAGCTGTCGGTATGTAGGCGGACGGGATTCCGGCGCCGGTATGCTGGTCGCCGGGAGCCCGACCGCCGGCATAACATACTACACCCGTAAATACAGCAAGCAACTAGGAGAAACCATGTTGCATGTGCAGAGAGAGTTAGATTTGGGTGGGGTGTGTTGAAACTGAAATCTAAATTGCAGTGTAAAAATAAAGCTGTCTAACATTTGTGGGCTACATGCAAAAGCAGCCAGTATTTACCCTGCACGGAAACAATATAATTTTTTTTTTTTGCTTTGCTTAGCAACCTGAATCAGGCCCAAACTGCACCCATCTCTGAATTTGTCCCAGGGTTCTGGGACACCTCTAATTTCTCAAGCTGAAAGACACCATCATGCCTACAGTGATGTATTCATTGGTTAATCCATGATGGAGAAAGTGTGGCACAGAATCTGATCTAAAGGTCATCAGTATCAGTAACTTTGTGAACATGATTTCATATTATTTGATGACGTTACAACCATGTACCGTCGTCATTGCAGGCATGGAGCGGTCATCTGGCAATGCTGGCATTTCCCAGAAGTGTTAGTGCTGGCGTGGCCAACCTGCGGCTCCCCAGCTGTTAAGAATCTATAAGTCCCAGCATGCCCTGCCACAGTTTTTCTTTTAGGGAATGCTAAAACGGTGTCAGGGCATGCTGGGATGTGTAGTTTCACAACAGCTTGAGAGCCACAGGTTGCCCAGGCCTGTGTTAGTGTGCATGAGAACACTTCCGATCTGGGCTTCGCTCCCAACTATTTGTTAAAATGTACTGCCCAGCCTTCCAGGCATTCTCTTAATAAAATGCCCATATTACCGCCACTATTGTGCAGGGTCACTGGTGGTGACGGTAGAGAATGAGCTGACCACTGAATAATGGAGCCCTCTGTGACAGCAATAGACAGAGAACTATACTTTGGCTTTGGAAGTAGCAATAACTAATCCATTTGGACTGGAAGAAGTTATCTACATTATCTGTATTTTGTACTATCATACTCTGCAAGTTTTTATGTATGACTTTTGACTGCTCAACTGATTATAGAGCAGATGTATATTGTAAAAATAAGTAGAGGCTGCAGCAGGAGAATAGTGTTTCCAGGCTCTCATCACACTGCTACAGAAAGAGTCTGGTGTAAAATGTACAGCTATAGGATTGCACTTAATACATCCAGCTTGTTTGTATAGTTATGTGCCTAAATAACAACAAGTACATATATAGGGGCATATTCAATTGTTGGAAAAGTCAGTTGGGTGTCTGTTTTTTCCTATCTAATAGACAGGAAATAACAGACACCCAACCGACTTTTCAAACATTTGAATTCCCCCCATAATGTCTAGATAATAAGCTTCAATATAATACAATTACTATTTGGTGTTAAAACATTAGCAAATGACAGGTCCTGGTTTACATTTATTGCCATCATAATATGGCAGGTTATCAGTGCCACCTTCCCAAAAAAAAACCCAGATGTTTTTTATGCAAATGTGATATATATTTACAGGGACGGACTGGGCTAGTATTCGGCACTGGCATTCACGTGCAGGCGCCCCATGGAAGGGGCGCACAGGGGCATGCCACGAGTTTGGAGGGCGTGGACTCGCGGCACGCCCCCATTTTTGTTAAACTGCACGCGGACACGGCACACGGGGGGGTGCGGTGTCCGTGCATTACAAATAGGTGCTTCAGCCAGCATGGGGCACAAACAGAGAGCCGGGAGCTGCATTGTGTGCGGCCTTCTCTGCTTCTCTGTGACCGGCCCGGCCCATTAGGCCTTCTGGCATTTGCCAGAAGTGCCAGATGGGCAGTCAGGCCCTGTATATTCGGTATAATGATCAATGTATAGTGTGAGTGTAAGCACATAACCACATTAAAAACAGTGGGCCTTATTCAGCATGGATCGCTAATCGGGTGATTATCAGCAAACTGCGCATACGGTGCAAACGCATTGCACATACGCAAAGATTGAAATGCAATCGCAAATTGACAGGAAGTGACTGGTCATGGATGGTAACATGGCGTTTTTGGGGAGTGAGTGCATTCCCATTATTCTGAGTAGCCCTGGGTCATCCAAAACTGTCGATGGTATTCGGTTTCTGCGACTTGATCGCAATTCTGCTGATGCATATGCAGATTTACGATCGCAGCGGTGCGGCGTCTTTTACCATTCAGGGCGGCTCTTCACATGCGATTTTCAGCAGTAGCAGTCTTTAGATGATTGCAGTTTCAGTCTCAATAGCGATCCAATGTATTTAAAACCGATACTTCGTAACTTCACATAAATACAGAGTCCGGTTTAGACCTCATGGGACCCTAAGCAAGGCACTGATTTGAGGCCCATCTTCCTCAAACGATCCTCCATTTTGGGGGTTGGAACAGGGAGTGGTCAGGTAAACACAGGCATGTCATGCCCATTCAGATGCCATTTTGTGGGCATGCATAAATTAGCAGTTGCAATCTTATTTGCTGCTGGAGAGGCCTCAGCACTCCGGGAGAGCTGCTTAGCCTATGCGTCTACAGAGGCACTCAGACTCTGCGACATGACCAGATTTGCGATGATGGTATCGATGTTGTATGCCGTTGGACGGAAATGATGCGACAGCAACTGGCGTCCCTATGCCCAGGTAAACTTCAGCACATATTTGCATATAATCGCAATTGCGTACGGATAAAGATAGCAACATCAGCAGCAAGAACAGCTGCACCTGAATGAGCCTCATAGTGAAGCCTGGACCTTTCCACAATGCTAACTTACCAAGGTCGTTGAAAGAGGAAGGCTATGGGTGACAGATACTAGCTTACCCTACAGTATCTCTCCCTACCTACTGGATGGAGAAACCAGGAAGCAGCAACATCTGGAGCCTGTGTACCAGGCTTTAGCTGCAATCCGTCCAAGCATCGCGTTCCAGAAGATGTGAGGAAGAAGACCTGGTCAGAGAAGGTTGGAAGGAGGCAGAAACCTTGCCAGCTGGTAGAGAATATTGGTCTTCTGTGTTCAGAACTGTAACACTCCGAGACTTTGCTGAAGACCAATTAACTGATTGTGCATTGGGGAATGCTTACAAACATGTTGTAAGAGTAAATGGGGTATGGAAGGCTGAGAGTGAGAGACCGGCTGAGACAGCATCATACTTTATACTAGAAAGGGACCTGCTATACAGAGTAGCGGTGTTACAGGAGAGATAGTTATACAGCTCTTGGTGCCACAGGTACATGTTCCATTGGCATTGGAAGCGACCCATAAGCACCCTAAGGGAGGTCATTTGGGAGAGGAGAAAATTCTCAAATAGATGCTCCAGACGTTTTACTGGCCAGGCATCCACATAGTGGTCAAGAGATACTGCCAAGCCTGCACAGTCCTCCTGCGGACTGTCCCTAAACCTGATTACCAAGGTTCCTGGGTACCTCTTCCTATAACCCCAGATCCGTTAATAGAACAGCTCTCAAAGGAAATACAGGGGCAGCAGTAGAGGGATGACGTCACCCAAGCCACCATATGCACTCTTAATCCAGGTAACAAGGTGCTTGTCTCGGTACCCACCCAAGAAGGCAAATTATGTGCACATGGGCAAGGCTCTTATGAAGTAATAGAGGCTGTAAGGCCAGTTAATTATTGAATATAGCAGTTGGACAGATGGTAAAGAGAGGAAGTCTATCACAGCAATCCGTTAAACCATCAAAATCCATTTTAATGTAATAAAACTAAAGTAAAAATGATAAATTTAAATAATATATTTAATAAAGAATACCTATGTTTTGGGGGGAAAATATAACCAGTGTGAGTAAAGAAGAATGGCTTATGTAGTATTTAGAGATGTTTTCACGTTCAGAGTGGTATGTTTCATAGAACATGGGGAGTAATAAGACTTTCTCTGACGTCCTAGTGGATGCTGGGTACTCCGTAAGGACCATGGGGAATAGACGGGCTCCGCAGGAGACTGGGCACTCTTTAAAGAAAGATTAGGTACTACATCTGGTGTGCACTGGCTCCTCCCTCTATGCCCCTCCTCCAGACCTCAGTTAGAATCTGTGCCCGGACAGAGCTGGATGCACTCTAGGGGCTCTCCTGAGCTTCCTAGAAAGAAAGTATTTGTTAGGTTTTTTATTTTCAGTGAGATCTGCTGGCAACAGACTCACTGCTACGTGGGACTGAGGGGAGAGAAGCGAACCTACCTGCTTGCAGCTAGCTTGGGCTTCTTAGGCTACTGGACACTATTAGCTCCAGAGGGATCGAACACAGGCCCAGTCCTCGGTCGTCCGGTCCCGGAGCCGCGCCGCTGTCCCCCTTGCAGAGCCAGAAGAACCGAAGAGAAGTTGAAAATCGGCGGCTGAAGACTCCGGTCTTCATTAAGGTAGCGCACAGCACTGCAGCTGTGCGCCAATGCTCCCTCTGCACACCGGTCACTGATGGGTGCAGGGCGCTGGGGGAAGGGCGCACTGGGCAGCAATTAGAGTACCTTACATGGCTAAATAGCACATAATACAGCTAATATACTGTATATGTGCATAATCCTCCGCCATAAAGCATATAAAAAAGCGGGAGAAGTCCGCCGAGAAAGGGGCGGGGCTATCTTCCTCAGCACACAGGCGCCATTTTCTCTTCACAGCTCCGCTGGAAGGCAGCTCCCCAGGCTCTCCCCTGCAGTTTCCAGGCTTCAAGGGTAAAAAAGAGAGGGGGGGCACTAAATTTAGGCGCAAACTGTGTATAATAAGCTGCTATAGGGAAAAATCACTCACTTTAGTGTAAATCCCTGGTTATATAGCGCTGTGGTGTGTGCTGGCATACTCTCTCTCTGTCTCCCCAAAGGACTTTGTGGGGTCCTGTCCTCAGTCAGAGCATTCCCTGTGTGTGTGTGTGCGGTGTGTCGGTACGGCTGTGTCGACATGTTTGATGACGCTTACGTGGAGGCGGAGCAGGAGCCGATAAGTGTGATGTCGCCCCCTGCGGGGCCGACACCAGAGTGGATGGATATGTGGAAGGTATTAACCGACAGTGTCAACTCCTTGCATAAAAGGTTCGATGACGTAACAGCTTTGGGACAGCCGGCATCTCAGCCCGCGCCTGCCCAAACGTCTCAGAGGCCATCAGGGGCTCAAAAACGCCCGCTACCTCAGATGGCAGACACAGATGTCGACATGGAGTCTGACTCCAGTGTCGACGAGGATGAGACAAATGTACAATCCACAAGGGCCATCCGATGTATGATTACGGCAATTAAAAATGTGTTGCACATTTCTGACATTAACCCGGTTACCACAAAAAAGGGTATTATGTTTGGGGAGAAAAAGCAGCCAGTGACTTTTCCCCCATCTGATGAGTTAAATGAATTGTGTGAAGAAGCGTGGTGTTCCCCAGATAAGAAACTAGTGATTTCTAAGCGGTTACTAATGGCGTACCCTTTCCCGCCAACGGATAGGTTACGCTGGGAGACATCCCCTAGGGTGGACAAGGCGCTCACACGCTTATCAAAAAAGGTGGCACTGCCGTCTCAGGATACGGCCGCCTTAAAGGAGCCTGCAGATAGAAAGCAGGAGGCTATACTGAAGTCTGTGTATACACACTCAGGTACTATACTGAGACCTGCTATTGCTTCAGCATGGATGTGTAGTGCTGCAGCAGCATGGTCTGATTCCCTGTCAGATAACATTGATTCCCTTGACAGTGATACTATTTTGCTAACTATAGAGCATATTAAAGACGTAGTCTTATATATGAGAGATGCACAGAGGGACATTTGCCGGCTGGCATCTAGAATTAATGCAATGTCCATTTCTTCCAGGAGAGTATTATGGACTCGGCAGTGGACAGGTGATGCTGATTCTAACAGGCACATGGAAGTTTTGCCTTATAAGGGTGAGGAATTGTTTGGGGACGGTCTCTCGGACCTCGTGTCCACAGCAACAGCTGGGAAATCGACTTTTTTACCTCAGGTTCCCTCACAGCCTAAGAAAGCACCGTATTATCAAGTACAGTCCTTTCGGCCTCAGAAAGGCAAGCGGGTCAGAGGCGCGTCCTTTCTGCCCAGAGGCAGGGGTAGAGGGAAAAAGCTGCACCAGACAGCCAGTTCCCAGGAACAAATATCCTCCCCTGCTTCCACTAAGTCCACCGCATGACGCTGGGTCTCCACAGGTGGAGCCAGGTGCGGTGGGGGCCCGTCTCCAGAACTTCAGCGACCAGTGGGTTCGCTCACAGGTGGATCTCTGGGTACTACAGGTATCTCAGGGATACAAGCTGGAGTTCGAGACGTCTCCCCCTCGCCGTTACCTCAAATCAGCCTTGCCTGCTACTCCCAAGGAAAGGGAGGTAGTACTGGCGGCAATTCACAAGCTGTACCTCCAGCAGGTGATAATCAAAGTTCCTCTCCTTCAACAGGGACGAGGTTACTATTCCACAATGTTTGGGATACCGAAACCAGACGGTTCGGTGAGACCCATTCTAAACTTAAAATCCTTGAACACTTATATAAGGAAGTTCAAGTTCAAAATAGAATCGCTCAGGGCGGTTATTGCAAGCCTGGAAGAGGGGGATTTTATGGTGTCACTGGACATCATGGATGCTTACCTACATGTCCCCATTTACCCACCTCACCAGGAGTACCTCAAGGTTGTGGTACAGAACTGCTATTACCAATTCCAGACGTTGCCGTTGGGTCTGTCCACGGCACCGAGGGTGTGTACCAAGGTAATGGCCGAAATGATGATACTACTTCGAAAGAAGGGAGTTATAATTATCCCGTACTTGGACGATCTCCTTATAAAGGCGAGGTCCAAGGAGCAGTTGTTGATCGGTGTAGCACTATCTCAGGAAGTGCTACAACAGCACGGCTGGATTCTGAATATCCCAAAGTCGCAGCTGGTTCCTACGACGCGTCTGCTGATATTGGGCATATTTCTGGACACAGAACAGAAGAAGGTGTTTCTCCCGGAGGAGAAGGCCAAGGAGTTGTCATCTCTGGTCAGAGACCTCCTGAAACCAAAACAGGTGTCGGTGCATCATTGCACGCGAGTCCTGGGAAAGATGGTAGCTTCTTGCAAAGCAATTCCCTTCGGCAGGTTCCATGCAAGGAACTTTCAGTGGGACCTCTTTGTCAAGTGAGGATCGCATCTTCAGATGCATCGGCTGATCACCCTGTCTCCGAGGGCCAGGGTGTCTCTGCTGTGGTGGCTGCAGAGTGCTCATCTTCTCGAGGGCCGCAGATTCGGCATTCAGGACTGGGTCCTGGTGACCACGGATGCACGCCTCCGAGGTTGGGGAGCAGTCACTCAGGGAAGAAACTTCCAAGGACAATGGTCGAGTCAGGAGACTTCCCTACACATAAATATTCTGGACCTAAGGGCCATTTACAATGCCCTAAGTCAAGCAGAACCCCTGCTTCAAAACCAGCCAGTGCTGATTCAGTCAGACAACATCACGGCTGTCGCCCATGTAAACCGACAAGGCGGCACAAGAAGCAGGATGGCATTGGCAAAAGCCACAAGGATTCTCCGATGGGCGGAGAATCACGTGCTAACTCTGTCAGCAGTGTTCAAATCCGGGTGTGGAAAACTAGGACGCAGACTTCCTCAGCAGGCACGACCTCCACCCGGGAGAGTGGGGACTTCATCCAGAAGTCTTCACGCAGATTGTAGACCGTTGGGAACGGCCACAGGTGGACATGATGGCGTCCCGCCTCAACAAAAAGCTCAAAAAGTATTGCGCCAGGTGAAGAGACCCTCAGGCGATAGCTGTGGACGCACTAGTGACACCGTGGGTGTACCAGTCGGTTTATGTGTTCCCTCCTCTTCCTCTCATACCCAAGGTACGGAGGATAGTAAGTAAGAAAGGAGTAAGAACTATACTCGTAGTTCCGGTTTGGATAAGAAGAACTTGGTACCCAGAACTACAAGAAATGATCTCTGAGGACACATGGCCTCTGTATCTCAGACATGACCTGTTACTGCAGGGGCCCTGTCTGTTCCAAGACTTACCGCGGCTGCGTTTGAAGGCTTGGCGGTTGAACGCCGGATCCTAACGGAAAAGGGCGTTCCAGATGAAGTGATTCCTATGCTGTTAAAGGCTAGGAAAGACGCTGCCTGAAGTTCAGACGTTGTTAAGGGAGTGCTGCATATTCAGACCCTTTTTTGTGCCTCCAGTGGCACCTTGGGATCTCAACGTAGTGTTGGATTTCCTAAAATCACATTGTTTTGAGCCGCTTCAGACCGTGGAGTTGAAGTATCTCACGTGGAAAGTGGTCATGCTTTTGGCCTTGGCTTCGGCTAGGTGTGTGTCAGAATTGGTGCCTTTGTCATATAAAAGCCCTTATCTGATCTTCCATATGGACAGGGCAGAATTGAGGTCTCGTACCCAATTTCTCCCTAAGGTGGTATCAGCGTTTCATTTGAACCAACCTATTGTGGTGCCTGCGGCTACTCGGGACTTGGAGGATTCCAAGTTGCTGGACGTAGTCCGGGCCCTGAAAATCTATGTTTCCAGGACGGCTAGAGTCAGAAAAACTGACTCGCTGTTTATCCTGCATGCACCCAACAAGCTGGGTGCTCCTGCTTCTAAAAGCAGACTATTGCTCGCTGGATCTGTAGCACGATTCAACTTGCACATTCTGTGGCTGGACTGCCGCATCCTAAATCAGTCAAAGCCCATTCCACGAGGAAGGTGGGCTCTTCTTGGGCGGCTGCCCGAGGGGTCTCGGCTTTACAACTTTGCCGAGCTGCTACCTGGTCGGGGTCAAACACGTTTGCAAAATTCTACAAGTTTGATACCCTGGCTGAGGAGGACCTTGAGTTTGCTCATTCGGTGCTGCAGAGTCATCCGCACTCTCCCGCCCGTTTGGGAGCTTTGGTATAATCCCCATGGTCCTTACGGAGTACCCAGCATCCACTAGGACGTCAGAGAAAATAAGAATTTACTCACCGGTAATTCTATTTCTCGTAGTCCGTAGTGGATGCTGGGAGCCCGTCCCAAGTGCGGACTTCTGCAATACTTGTATATAGTTATTGCTTAACTATAGGGTTATTGTTCTGAGCCATCTGTTGAATGAGGCTCAGCTATTGTTCATACTGTTAACTGGGTATAGTTATCACAAGTTGTACGGTGTGATTGGTGTGGCTGGTATGAGTCTTACCCTGGATTCCAAATCCTTTCCTAGTAATGTCAGCTCTTCCGGGCACAGTTTCCCTAACTGAGGTCTGGAGGAGGGGCATAGAGGGAGGAGCCAGTGCACACCAGATGTAGTACCTAATCTTTCTTTAAAGAGTGCCCAGTCTCCTGCGGAGCCCGTCTATTCCCCATGGTCCTTACGGAGTACCCAGCATCCACTACGGACTACGAGAAATAGAATTACCGGTGAGTAAATTCTTATTTAATTTAACAAATCTGTCTTTTTTTATTTATTGTTTTAATCTGTAGTAAACACAGTATTCTTATTAGCAATACTTAATTAGCATTTATTATAAATATTAATTTATAGTCATGATGAACTTCTGTTTTTACTACATAACAAAGTGTGTTTCTACTTTCATTAGCTATCTATCTATGCAAGAGGACCATGCAGAACAAAGCAAGACTGGAGCTAGCAGATTATGAAGCCGTAGGTATACCGAGATCGCAGCCTGCAGTAAAGAAAGGAAATAGGACTTTTTTTTTCTTTCTTTTTTTATACAAACTTAAAGCAAAAATATTTACTTTTTCTGAATTGAGTTTATGTAATTTGTGGTGTTTATAAATTGTGATCGAAATTTTAATTGTAATCCAGTAATATTGTTCTGCCCTTCGCCAATGCCTCTTTGATAGAATTCCAGGCAAACAGCATAGCCACCTCTACATTCCAATAATCCCAATCAGCTGTGATGATCTAAAGTATGATGTTTACTATATAGTAGAAGAAATTGGTGAAACTGTGAAAATAAATC